>NW_020455632.1:3182010-3235421 GCF_003342845.1 Nothoprocta perdicaria
TCTCTCTCTCTCTCTCTCTTTGTCTCTCTCTCTCTGTATGTATATATATAATATATATAAAAAAATAAATAAAAAGTGTGTGTGACTGATCACATTCCTTTTCTGACTTGTATAGTTATTGTTATATGCTGTGGTCCTGAAGATGTCTGCTACCTTTGCTAAGATACTGGAAAAATCAGCTAAAATCCTTTTTGCAGCTCACCTTTGATCCTTTCTGGTAATTTAGRCATGTAAGAATTTCAAAATGTTGGTTTAAGAGACCTAAAAAAACTCTAGAGGAAATTAAGTGCAACTTTCTGCTCAGACCAGAACCATTGCTTTGTCCAGCTGAGCCTTGAAAACCTCCAACAACATCAATTCACTGGTTCTACAATTTGTAGTCCAGAGCTGCTTTATCCTCCTAGCAAAGAAACTTATTGTAATGTTGGAAAACTTTCCATAATRTCCCTTTCAAGAGACAACTTGCCTCTTATTTTACCATCTGAAACTTCTGAAGAAAAGTTTGGCTCTGATATCTTTGGTTCTCCTTCAAGTGAGAAGTTAGTTCATGTTGAAGTTAGATTACTCCTCTTTGTCAGGCTAAAAAAAAAGTGCAATTCCTTCAGCTTTTCCTCAGAGGTCATTTTTTTTCCAGGCTGTTGACCATCTTGACAGTCCTCTGCTTGACYGTCTCTGTTTTCCCAGTGTCTTGTTTCAGCTGGGGAGTTGGAGAGACAGGACAAAACTAGAATCTGTATAGCAGGTATTTTGTCACTTGCTCACTAGACAGGAAGAGTAGCTTCCCTCAAGTTGCAGGCTGTGCTTCTGCTAATTGAGTCCAATATGCACCTTGCCTTGGTTCTGTTGAACGCATGTTGGGTTTTATTCAGTTTGGCGTTTATCTTTTTCAGATGGGCTGACGGGCAGCCTGTTGCCGCTTAGCTGCTACTGAAGCAGGATGGCCAAGGGTTGGCCCTAAGTTTCTCAAGGGAACTAAATCCTCTGAATTGAAGCTCTTGCCTGGCTGCATCAACAGGCCCAGCTGATTCAGCAGTGTTTGCTGAGGCTTCATTTTTGTCTCATCATGCAGGTTTTTCAAGAAAGTGTAGGCCTTAGGCCTGTGTAGACCCTAGTTTTGACATTGGAGTATTTTGGCCTCTATCTGAAAGCCAGTGATCGGCTACTCCTTTTTAAGCCTATTTGTCCAGTCAGTTCACCTATACAAGTCAATTTATATAGCCTTAACCTGTTCAGTCAGTTCACCTATATGTCAATTAATGTTAGCCTTTACCTACAAGTGAGAGATGGGAAATGCTGTCAAAAGTGTTGATAAATCAATGTATACCACATCCCTTTCATACATGTAGTCAGTCACTTTATCATAAAATCAAAATAAATATTGTTTGAGCATCATTTGTCTTTGGTAAATCTCTTCCCTATTCTGAATTGTCTTTTCTGTCATGCAACTAGAAAAATACTTTCTCCAATGATCTTCCCAAGACTGAGCTGAGTCATCCAGAGCTCCTTRCCTTTCTTGATTGAAACAGGCCATGKCTTTAGTTTATTTATTTCTTTTGTTTCCCTGGCTGTCAAGAGCCTCCCCTATTTGCTATGATTCATTGATAATGGCAACTTGCAATTGCAACAGTTTTTTTTTTTTTTTTTTTTTTTTTGGCACACTTACATGTATCTAGTCCAGTCTCATGAATTTTAATACATTGAACTTCTATGAATTATTCCTAGACTATTACTCCTCTTGTTRCYTGCCTGCCTCTCCCTTCTACCAGCCATACTAGTGCCCTTGAAGGCTGGGATGCAAAGACTGCAACAGAAATGATGACATCTCCTTCAGCTTTTCTCTACATCTTTTGAACGATTGACAGCCCTGTTCATCAAGTGACCCACTTATTTTGTAAACATTCTTTGGCTTATAGTGGACAGTGTAGGATCCTTTTGTGTTACCATCTGTAGCCTTAGGTATTTGCTCTAGCTGCGCTTTGCCTCCTGGTCTTTGTCCCTAAATGAGGAGAGTAACAGAACTGCTCRTATACTTGGCCTGCACTTGCTCCTGCATTTTATATGCACTCTTGCATTTAGTTCTTGAAATTGATTTAGCCCAGTAGGATTCCTGCTGATTTTCATGATTTTCCAGCCTAAAAAGATGGTTTCATCTTGATGATTCGATACTATTTCTTTAAAAATCARCTGGCTCTTCTAGGTATCATTTCTTCTCTGGCGGCTTCCCAGAGGGTTTTTATCTAAATAAGCTAGAGTCCATGAACCTAACTGCTTCTTGTCATTCAAGCCTTCTTCTGGATTCTGAACTTGATTATCTGATGGCTTTATCCCAAGTTGTCCTTCATGATATTTTCACCAAGTCCCACAGCTTAATTATCTTTTCCTGGAAAGGTCATGTTGTGTCCAAGAGGAAGGAAAAAAAATACAGAAACTTTATTAAATCATTATATCTGCCGTTCACCGTCTCCTTGCGCATTGCCCTGAATAGATACTATAAATCATACCAGAGAGCTCAAGTGAAGAGAGATTACATTAGAGATTTGTYAGTGCTAGGTGGCACTTAAAATCTGGGCTGGAAAGGATCCCTGGAGGACATTTAGCCGAACCCCTTGCTCAACTACTCAGGTTGCAGAAGACATTGTTCATCTAAGTGTTCTTAAGTCTGAACTAAGTTCTCTTGAGCTTTAACTAATGCTGCATCTGCAACTTCTCCACATACATCACATACTGCATCATCCTCATTGTCTCCTTGACTCTCTCCAGTCTTGCTTGTGTTGGGGAGGTTGAAACCAGACACATTTATTCAGCTGGAATCCCTCAAGTGCTGCACAGAGGGGAATAACCATGTGCTTCAAGCTGCTGCTCCAAACCTTGCCTTTGAATTTCATGGGTTCCTGTTAGCCCATTTTTCCAGTCTACCAAAACCCATTTGAATGGCAGTCCTGTCCTCCGGTGTTTTTTCTTCCTCCTCACAAGTTGATATCATGCGCAAAGCTGCTGAGGGTACACTCTTGTCCCATTGTCCAGGCTTTTAATAATATGACATAATATTTATCCATGAGGAACACCGATAGTTAGATTATTGCTTTTTCTTATGGAAATGCTAGTTGCAACCCATTGAACCAACTGGTCCTCTCAACCTGCCAGCCATCATAGTCAGTTTACATAATACACTTGTCAGTAGTAAAAGTCTTGTTCAAATTAAGCTAAATGGCCTCTGGTGGTGTTTCTTCATCCATGGACCCATTTGTTTCCTTGTAGCAGGCARTAAGATTATTTAGGCAGGATATACCCTTGATGAATCTGTGCTGGTGCTCCTGGACTTTTCATGTGTGGGAGTGAAATGTCCTGGAGGATTTTCTTTCAGCCTTTACTCCTAGAGGAGCAAAGGCTGAGAGAGCTGGGTCTGTTCAGCCTGGAGAAGAGGAGGCTGAGGRGGGACCTGATCAGCGTGTATAAATACCTCAAGGGAGGCAGTGAGGAGGAGCGGGGCGGCCTCTTTTCAGTGGTGGACAGTGATAGGACTAGAGGAAATGGCTTCAAACTGAAGCATCGGAAGTTCCACAGGAACTTAAGGAAGCATTTCTTCACTGTGAGGGTGACAAAGCACTGGAACAGGCTGCCCAGAGAGGTTGTGGAGTCCCCGTCTTTGGAGATCTTTAAAACCCGCTTGGATGCAGCCCTGTGCCACGTGCTCTAGGTGACCCTGCATGTGCAGGAGGGTTGGACTCAGTGACCTCTGAGGTCCCTTCCAACCTTGGGCATTTTATGATTCTATTCTATGATTCTATGATTTTCTTCAAAGCTTTCTTGGGAACTGAGATGAAGCTGACTGGTCAGCTTGTTGTGTGCTCTGTCTTGAATGTGTCACAGAATCACAGAACGGTTGAGGTTGAAAGGGCTTCTAGAAATCATCTAGTTCAACTCCCTCTGCTCCAGGAGGGACACCCAGAGCGTATGGCACCGGATGGCATCCAGGTGGGTTTTGAAGATCTCCAGAGAAGGAGCTTCCACAACCTCCCTGTTCCAGGGCTCTGTCACCCTCWCAGGAAAAACGTTCTTCCTCTCAGGGAGATGGAACTTCCTGGGTTTCAGCTTATACCCATTACCCRTTGCTCTGTCACTGGCAACCACTGAGAAGAGTTTGTCCCCATCCTACCCACATTCTGCCTTCAGGTATTTATACATATAGATCAGATCAGTCTTCTCAGTCTTCTCTTCTCCAGGCTAAACAGGCCCAACTCAGTCTCTTCTCGTAAGGTAGATGCTCCAGCCTTTAATCATCTTTGTTGCCCTCCACTGGACCTGCTCTAGAAGCTCCACATCCCTCTTATACTGGGGAGCCCAGAACTGCACACAGTGCTCCAGGTGYGGCCTCACCAGAGCTGAGTAGAAGGGCAGGATCCCCTCCCTCCACCTGCTGGCAACACTCCTCCTGATGTAGCCAGGATCCCATCGTCCGCCTTGGCCACGAGGGCACACTGCTGACTCATGGTGTCAACCAGGACCCCCACATCCCTCTCTGTGGAGCTGCTCTCCAGCAGSTCAACCCCTCTACTGTAATGTGCATGACAGCTGCCTTTTTGCAGCTCTAAGGCACTATCCCAACTCGGTGTACCTTACCAGGTGCACCAACCTGCTTGTCCTGTCTTGCATTGGGTTGTTTGTAGGCCAGGTGTTAATCAAGCATCTGGAAAGTATGCCCGCCCCAGTAGTGTAAATACCTCCCTCAAGGTACACTCTGTATGCAGTGTTCACTAAGTTTGGGATAATCCCTTCATTAAATGCTGTTTTGGTTACATAACAATGCTGTGATTTCCAAATGATCATACAAGTTAAGCTTAAAGCCCAAGCAGGACAGAACAGATGATGTGTGGTCAGTTGTGCTGCGTAAAAGATGAAACACCTTGTGTGCCAGGAAGGTTGACTTTACTCTTGTAAAGTCTGAAACAAGGATATACTCTTTACGAATAACTCTTTTTCCAAAGTATTCTCAGTAAGGGACATGCAGATCATGTTCTCATATGAAAGTGRCATGCAGATCATCCACGAAACACCTAAATATCGATGTTGGTCTGAGTTCTCATTATAAGCTGTTACTGGTAGAGATTGGCTCATCCTGAGGTTGAAACCTAGGAGCTGACCTCGTGGGTTGCTCACAGATCAAGCCCAGATCTCTGTATCCCAGAACAGGAGCTTGCCTGTAGGTRGACACCTCTGTTAAGGGTGTGTTAATTCAGGGCTAAAGCCCTAACCAGTAATCTTTCTGTATTGTAGCAGAACTTTGAGCCATGTCTTTCTTTACCAGGCCTTTCTTTTAATATCTTTTCATTGTTTAATGAATTTATGGAGGGAAAGGAGAAAATATTCAATGGAATATAAAGGAGGCTGGTTTCCTACAGTCATATCTTTTTCTCGAGCYCTTTTCCCTTCCGCACCCCATTGGTCATCTTTGCCATCTTCTCTCCCTATTTTTCTCTATTTGTGTGGCCAAAGGGAAAACATGCAAATAACCTCCTTGCAGCAAATAAATAAAGCACCCTCTTCCACTGCATAGTCTTGATATTGGGAGGTTAGGGGGAATTTGATATTGGCAATATTGGGTGATTTTTTTCAGAAATTTATTAAAGCTCTTTGCAGGCTTTTTATCTGTCCAGCATTTTCTTCTCTAGTGTGCAGTCTGGCTTCCAGGTATTGCAATATCTGGTTTCAAGTCTGGTTTCAAGAGCTTGCAGGTGTTACTTAAGAATCAAGAATTGTCAGTGGGATTTTGCATTGGACTTCAGTGAAATCTCCAGTCCAACTTTGTAACTGATTTTATTTGTTCGTGCTCAGAAGCTTTATATGAAACCTACTTTTGTAAGTAAGGACTTAAAAAAAATGCTTCCTGCAGTGTAAACATCTCAGGAAAGGCCTGACAGACTGAATGTGTACGTAGGTTGTTGACATAACTGGTGGTTTTTTGTTTTTTTTTTTTCTTTTTTGTCAGAGATGCTCTTGACTTCTTTCAGGTTTAAGTAATGAGGAGTTAAATAAAGGAATGATACATTGCRAAACCGACCTCATTACAGTTTGACAACCTTTGGTTCAATTATTTATGTTCTAGTTGCTGTAAGTTAGAAAGGTAAYGCGGAGAGTAATGAAGCAATAAAGGTGTCACCCTTGCAATTAAAGGAGGTGGGAAAAAAGCTTCATCCAGAGAATTATGCTGTAATTGAAAGCATTAAAATCCTTTCCCCAGAAACATTTTCTATTTGTATTGTATTTTCCTTCACCCTCTTGTCCCCCAGCGACTTGATTTGTTTTAAATTATCAGAATCTGGCTCCTCTCTATGGCCTGCTGTCCAGGTCCAACCTTTCAGAACTTCACATGTGAACTGAGGGAAGAAAAGAGCTCTTGTTCCTACGAGTGCGTGTTTCAYGTAGTCGAGCATCATTATGTGCAGCTTCGCTCCGGATCTGCTCCTGTTTTCCAGCATCACTAGAAACTGCCTGTTTTCCAGCATCGCTGCCCTCCTCCCGTAGCTGATCCTGGAAATGTTGTCTGCTTTAAATTTCTTTTTCCTAAGCAGATGCTTTTCTGCACGAGCAGTATAGATGCTTTGAGGATCTCCATTTAAGGTGTGATGTATCAATTCAGTAGTCAACGAGTTTGTTATCACAGTGGCTTTGTACCACTGTTCAATTTTTAGGCCCTAAACTTCACAAAGCGAGTAGGAAATAGAGGCTGGATCCTTGCACTCAAAAATGAATGGCCTTTTTTTCTAAATGTTTTTCACTTGGCAAGGAGATTTCAAAGAGCTAATGTTATCCTTAATTAGCTATGTTTGATATTTTAAAGCTTATTGTGGCACACAGAATTATTATCCACTTTATTGCAATATCATTTCCTGCTGCATGTCATTTGATCATRTTCTTATCTTGCTTAAATTCTGTCTCCTAATTCCACGTAGTGCTGCATTGCTCCTGTATRAATCAAAAACTAAACAGTGATTTTTTGGTCACGGGAAAGAAAACAATCTTATTAAATGACATTCAGGTGCTTGTTACTTCTCTCTGCTCCTTTCAAAATTAGGCTTAGTAAAAAGTTTTTCTGCAGTGATTGTATGTGAAGTCCTTGAGGACCCTTGAGATTTGCTGGTGTATGATCATAGGTGCTTACTTTTTGTCTTTTTAATGKTTGCTTTCTTGTTACGCTTTCATCTTTATATAGCATATATACTTTAGTCAAGTTTAATGCCTCTATCCAATCCATCCTGAAAGTTAGACCCTTTTTATTAGCAACATGTAGTTAAACAAACCAGCCTTTTTCACTACCGATGGTCATCCGTTGGATTAAAATTCATGGCCTTTCCAGGGAAACTTAACCAAGTTCCTCAGCTCTGCTAGACCTGTTGCTGTCAGGAACCCGAAATACAGCTCTTACCAGATTGAAGGTATTTTGCAGACCTTAAAAAACCCCTGAAGTTATTACGAAGGACCTTGCTGACTTGCCAAGCACCGTGTTCTGTTTCAAGTGGAGCTCAGAGATAAGGGTGCAGAAACCAGGGCTGGTGCTGATCCTCCTTTGATAACAGCACCTGCCATCCTTCAGTAAATGCTTATTTTGGCAGGTGCTCATGTGTGTCATAGTTCATCCTGATGGCATTTGAATTCATAACCAGTCACCTTATGAAAATATGTTTATTATGTTTTTGGTGGTGGTGGTTGTTTCAGGCACTGAGCTCCCATAGCTGGGGCATGCCTCTCTGTTGGGTYTGTATTTGTGGGGAGGAGGTAATTCTGATTATTTGTATCTGTAATTTGTATTATATATGTTTCTGTGGTTACATTGGGGTAAGTGTAATCGTGCACAACTAACTAGGTTAATACATGATGATAAATTATAATATTTTCTTACTATGTCTAACAGCAAACATGAGGTCAGAAGAGCCAGTCCCGTTACATGAAGAATTTATTTACTGTTGTGGAGCTGCTACCCATGTCTTAAAGTGTGGGCCCTGGAAGGACCTCTCAAAAGATGAAAGTAAAAATCTACCCAGGCTTTTATTCATGATTATTCCTGGTAAGTGTTGTGAGCTTTTTGTTTTGTCTTTTCATATTTTTGTTTGATTGTTTTTAAGAATTATGGAAATGCGATGAAATGGAATAGGAATGCTCCATATGAAAAAAAAAAAAAAAAAACAACAAAGAAACAGATAAATCATAGCAGTTGTCAAATACATGCCTAGAAACCAAGAGCCTTGTAATGATGAAATTATTTTCTTATATTTGATTACAGTTGTTATCTGTACCAGTGCCTTAATAAATATGAGAAATTAGGATGCTTCTTGTTTTCTCTGTGACGTTTGTTCACTAACAGCGTCACATTTTGTTTTCTCAGTCTCTTCCCTTTTATCTCYTGCACATTAAAGTGGTGCTGCAGTGTCAGCCTACTTCAAGTGTGCTTGCTTGAAGATGAAAGCGGCAATATTTAAGAGAGAATTTTAGATAGAGTACTTTTTTAAGTATAGGAAATGGTTTTCAACTTAAACTTTTGCCCTTGAGTTTCTACAGTAAGCCTCTTTAGATCAGTGCATGTCTCATAGTTACATTTAAAATTTGTCATCTTAAAATGCAGTTTTAAGCTTTCATGTTGCATAATTAATGGGGCAGTCCTCAACTCACTGAAGCCCATAGGAGTTCTGATGTTAGCCAAAGTAGGCCTGAGCCCAACCAAAGCACAGATACCRTGGCTATTCCAATGGTTTCATAGAGTTTGTAGATTTTTTAATGCTTTATTCTGGTTCAGTGTAAAACTTCTCATGGTATTTTAACTAGATSGATATTCAGAAAAAGATACTAGGGTGATGTTCAGAGTGCTTCCACCCATGTGGTCTGGAACCTTTAGTAAACAGCTGATTCATCTTTTTTCTCTTATTTTCAAAATTACATTTGTTATAAATGGAAAGCTCTCCGTTTTGAGAGAACAGCTTAAAAAACTCAACAACAAACCCCTCAGTCTGCTACRAAACTGGGTTAGGATTTAATGAATGATGGGTGAGGGTGCCTTCTGGCAGCTCCTAACCACCTAGAGTAGCTGAGRCCTCCTGACTTTCCCTCTCGCCCTTAGCAAACATTTAAGTTATGGGACTAGAAACAGGACATTGTTGCATAAAACAGAAAGCAGAAAATCAAAGAACTGTTCACTTGCAGAAGTAATAAGTTGAGTGACACTTTTATGAACAATTTCAAATGAGCTTTATTTACAGTGCTTGTCATCATCCGGCAATCACAGACTGAGAACAACTGGGATGTCATTTTAACCTTTCATTGAATGATTATGTAATAAGTAGGGTTTTATATCTCTTGAGGTGATCATTTAATATTTTTTGATTAGCAGTGTAAATTTTGACTGAGGATAAGTTGATATCAGCGTTTTCCTAACAGAGTAATAAATACTGACATTGAAGAAAGCAAGGGTGTGCTTATGATTGTGCTAACAGGAAAGCTGTATCTTAACCCTTCTTTTCTGTTATCTCTTCCTTTTGCTGAACTGTTTAAACTGCTACACAGTTTATATTTTAATTGTGTTTGACTTCTTGCCCTTGTAAGGGCAACACTGAGGCTGGTCCTGCTGTCCCAAATTCCAGATGTTTTCATTTGTGTCCACGATTTTCTTTTGCATTGAGAGCTAAAATCTTTTAAAGAAAAAGAACTAGGATTCTGGATAGCCTCTAGGAACTGGATTTTCCTCTAGGAACTGGCTGTCCTAGGAACTAGGATAGCCTCTAGGGACTGGATTTTCAAAGAGAAAAAATAATCACCACCAAGTGGTACGTAATGTATTAAAAACTAATTTTTGGCAACAGTACCCTGAAACCTGAAACCTTTCTGGTACACTGCAAATACTTCCTTTAATGTCATTTCTCCCTTGAAATTACAGTAATGTGTTACCGAAAGGCCTGCCTTCCACTTGAGAATCCATTTCTGCCACCAATTGTATTGCTTTGCTTACAGTAAATAAGATAAGAACAGGCAAAGCATTTGACTTAACTTCTTAGCTATAGAACTTGCTAGTACTCAAAACCACTCAAAGAAGGTATATGTTGAAGACTGGAAAAGTTACCGCTGTTATTCTGTGAAGGAAGTTTTCTATTTGTTAACCCATGTCATAGAGCTGTCTTAATTTCTACTTCCTTTTCTGCTGCTTCCCCACTTCATTTTGTTGAAGGTTCTAGTTTTGTTGCTTTACACTTTAGATATCCAAATTCATGAATGAATCTAGTCAAACTCAAGACCTAAGCTCCTTGTTTTGTCTTGCAAAGAGTTAACTGAGTTGGCATAAAATACTGTAGTTTACTTCTAAATGAAATGCTTGTGCCTTTCTTTTTTTTTTTTTTTCTGCTTTGGTGTATGCCTCTTTTCTAGCCTTTAGGGGAGACTCTTATTGGCAAGATGCATAAAACGCTGCTCTAGGAGAGCTGCTGACAGATGACCCTGTCTGGCAACATATTCTTAAACTTTTAAGAATTAGATAGCATTCCCCTTGTGCTTTTGTGATTTCCCAAGTATAAAGTACAGAGCCATTCTGCAGTCCAGCAATTTTCACACTTGAAAGGCATGTGTTCCTGCTCATGGTTCCTTGTGATATAAAGAAGGGTGAAAGGATAGCTCCATACAGGTTGGTAGTAGAAGAATCCAGGCTTGGCKCTCTCCCTTGGAAGGAGGCTCTCCCTCCAAAGGGAGAGTATGGGCAGCCAAGCAATTGCTGGTCTGAACTGACCATGATCAGTCCTACTGCATGTGATGGATTTTCTGCTTCTGTGATGGATTTCTAAGTCTGCTACATGCTTTCTTACTCAGAAGGAAATTCAAGCATATGATTTTCTTTATGTGTAAACAGATGATACGGTAGTGATCAGGAGGGTTGAGTAATAAAAGTCTTTCCTCCTGAGGGAACTGCTGCAAGAGATTTGTAAATAAAATCTGCATATTTGTCTCTTGCATTGTTCAATTTAATTTCTTCATAAAGGAGAGATTTCTTTCTGCTCTTCTTTAAAAAATGAAAAAAAAGTGATGGAGCCAGTGAGGAGGAACCTCTCTCTGAATCTTTCTTTGACTCAGAAACTGATGGCAACATTTCTATTGACTTCAAGTGAGGCAGGATGCTGCCTCCTGAGAATTGTTAGCTGAGTGCACTTGATTGGACTAAAATACAGAAGGTTCCATATAGCTTAATGTCATTTAACTACAGCAAGCAAACATTTTATATATGACTATCTGTGTATACACTTATAGTAAAGTTTTACAGTTAAAGTCTGCTTAACATACTCTTTTTTTGCTCAGTAACCTGTTTTTATTTCTTCTGTATGTTATTAGTGTGTTTACTGAATTAATTACTGCATAGAAAACATGATTTGTCTTCAGTCCTGAATACATGTATATACTTGTCTATATTAATGCCAATTCTTTTCTTTTAAAACCAGTGAGATGTACTTCTGAGACTAAAATTAAATGTATGCTAATTGAAGGATCAGGCCCATGGTTTTCTGGAAATGTAGGCGTTGTGGAAAGGACAGGTATTGCTTTTTTCCCCTTATGTCATAAAGGTTTATTTTTTTCCTTTTGCAATGTTTGCTTAGTGTAAAATTAGCAAGGAAGTATAAAAACTTCTACAGCAATATTAAACACTGCTTGGGTTCATTGGAAACCAGGATCCACGGTGTGTAATGGAATTTTTTTGTACTGTTTGTAGAGTACTTGTCTATTTGTGTCTATGTATTTATGAAACATTTAACTTGATAAATAAATACAGTACAAATTTCAAAACCACTGTGCTGTTTGGCTAAACCATCATGAAGTTTTTTATCGTGTGTTTCATTGTGGGAGTGCATTGCAGTACTGTCCTTCCAGGCATCACAGTTTTTGCCTCTCTTGCTGTAAAGAGTGCATTTTGTTATTTGCAGTCTTGTACTCAGGAAACTTCGTTCACGGTTGGTAATGTGTAATATAAATAACTTTTTTTGTAGTAGTAGTAAAATATGCCACATGAGTTTAACTCATTAATGCAGAGTTTTTTTTTCAGAATTCATTTTTGACATAGAGTATTCCCTATGCTTACCAAGGAAACTTGATATGCCTGCTTGGGCATATCAGTTGTATGGTTGGTGGGCTGTTGGATCATCCATCCTGACAGTATCCAGTTGAATACTGTTTTACCAAYGCAGGTACTGACATGATGTTTCATAAACTTAGTCATGCCCTTCATGTCCTCGTAGACTTAAAAAAAGAAAAAAAAAAAAAGACATGTGTTTAAATACAAAGATTTGGTAAGATGGAAGATTAGCTCATTTTTAGATTCAAAGTCAAGTGTTGCTTATGACTTCATGCGCAACTGAAGCTTGTAGGGCACTGCAGTTGACTTGGGGACTTGGATTCTCATCTCCTCCTGGGAGCGGGTGCTTGTGCTTCAGCAGAACTGCTCTCACAAAGACTAGGCAGCCCTCCTTCGATGGTGAAAATGCTGCAAACAATTTGCCCAGCTTATGAAGAGTGCCTTTAATGTGTTTTACCTTGAGACTTCCTGCTTGTTTTAAAGTCTGAAGCTCTATTTTTGACTATAGAGACTTTGAAATTTGTTTGATGCATTTTTATCTGGCTTTTTTTCTTTCCTCTACCTTCGGTTTTGATCTTCAGCAGTCATCTGCATCAGCATATGCACAAGAAAAGCTACATCATTAGGTAACATTTTGCATTAAAACTAATTTCATAGTTCCGAAGCTGGAACTCCTTAGTGGAAGGAAAATAAACAAAACACAAAAACAACTTTCCTGAAGTTGTTAACATTACCTCTGCTGRCGAGTCATTGGAACGAATAGTTCTTCAGAGGTCTGTTGAAGGAACTACCACCACCACTAAGATTCAGGGGCTTGCTTATTATTAGAAGGATTTATTGCCTCATTCTACAGACCACACATTTACTTAAATTGTTTCTTAGCATATGCTTCAATTGAAACAGATGCTTAAATATGCTTGTTGACATGTAGCCTTTATATTCTAATCGGCAAGGACTGCACTTCGTCTAATGAGGAGTTGTCAGGTCAGCAACTTGGGTAGCAGTGCCTAGCTTCTGGATACCTCAACCAGAATGTAACTCTGCATGTTGAGAGTTACATTCAACATTCTGCATTCAGCAACTCTGTATGTTGAATATTGGCACGTAGGGCATGAGCAAACCCACAGGAAGAAAAAAGGAGAAGTCTGTATGTGAAGCAGAATCTGATTTTGGAACAGAGACCATTGAGTTACTTGAGGAAAGTTCCTCCACTCTGTCTTTTTAAATCAGGTGCCATCATTTCCTCCCCTAAGGCACAGCAGTGTTCACCATTTGCTTTTAAAATACAAGTGGAGGAAGGAGGAATTCTACTGGCAATGAACAGCATGAGTAAGAGGAAGTAAGACTTTTCACTTTCTAAGCAGAGAACTTCTAAGTTCTGGCTCCTGTTCTAGTGTTTTATATGCTTTATGGTAACAGTCATTTGAATAAGCTATTGAAACAGCTGAATACACAGAAGTAAAAATAACCTCAGGCATCAGTGCATAGTAGGGGTTGACCTRCTGGAGAGCAGCTCCACAGAGAGGGACCTGGGAGTCCTGGTTGACACCAAGTTAACCATGAGGCAGCAATGCCCGCGTGGCCAAGAAGGCCARTGGGATCCTGGCCTGCATCARGAGGAKTGTTGCCAGCAGGTCAAGGGAGGGGATCCTGCCCAGCTGCTCAGCTCTGGTGAGGCCGCACCTGGAGTACTGKGTGCAGTTCTGGGCTCCCCAGTACTAGGGGGATGTGGAGCTTCTAGAGAGGGTCCAGAGGAGAGCAGTTAAAATGATTAAGGGATTGGAGCATCTCTTGTACAAGGAGAGACTGCGTGAGTTGGGCCTGTTTAGTCTGGAGAAGAGAAGACTGAGAGGAGATCTGATCAATATGTACAAATTCCTGAGGGGTGAATACAGGGAGGATGGGGCCAAACTCTCCTTGGTGGTGGCCAAGGATAAGGGTAATGAGTACAGATTGAAAGAGAGGAAGTTCCATCTACATGTAAGGAAGAGCTTCTTTCTTGTGAGAGTGACAGAGCCCTGGAACAGGCTGCCCAGGGAGGTTGTGGAGTCTCCTTCTCTGGAGATCTTCCAAACCCACCTGGATGCTGCCCTGRGCAGGTGTYCCTGCTGGAGCAGGGGGTTGGACTAGATGAACTCTAGAGGTCCCTTCCAACCTCAACCATTCTGTGATTCCGTGAAAAARAACGTTTTAAGAGCATTGTATTACCCAAATGTATTAGTCAGTAAAAACTTTAATTGCACAGTGACAGTGTCATCTATAGGAAGCATGCCTGTCCAATCTCACATTTACCATTGCCATTTAGCACTGGCCTTCATTGTGAAATTTGTGAGGAGTTTTTTGAATGTCTCCAGCTGAGCCTGTGTCACCTTCTCCACAAAGTGATTCTAARGCCCCATTTCATACAGCCAAATATYAGACACTTAGCTAATATGCTGAAATAAGGAGTATAAACTCCTTAGTGTTTGTATAGTCAGGAGCAAAGGATAGGCACTGCCCCAGGGTGATCCTGCATACGGAGCAGTCTGAATCTTGGGCTGGCCTGCCAGGCTTCTCGTCCAGGAGATACAGAGAGGTCCCTGTCCAGACAGAGATTCTGGTCTTGACTGGTTTTTGGTACCCTCAAAAAGTAATATTRACATGTAGATATCTTAGGTAAATAGTAGAATAGATCTATCCACTGTTTCAAGAGCTGTAATTTAAGTGGCCATTTTTCATTTGACTTCATGGGCCTAGTGTAGTCAGGGTCATGGGACTGTATGTTAAGTACCTTAACAATGAAAATAGGTTTGAATTGTCAGGTACCAAATAGAACTAAAAATTGATAAAGAACTTTCATTCCTGTGGTACTTAAACATAGTTTGGAAAGAGAATTCCAGAAGATGGAGCTATTTTAAAGATTAGAATAAATGTTACATTGCCTTGGAAAGTTTTTTGCTGTGATAGGCATGCTGCAGGTATTATCTAAATACATATATAAGCATTGACTGTTTCTCTACTGTGTGTATATCACACAATTATAAGGCCTTTGATGTTGCTGAATGATTAATTGGTTCTGTTGGTTGCTGAGGGTCACAGAAATAATTTTTACTTGTTTTGTGGGAAGTAAATTACAGGAAGTCCACTTAGAGCAGACAATATAAGGACTGGAATGCTGGGGTCTGTTCCCAACCTTGCTACTGGGTTGCTTTTCAACAGATGCCTTAGCTATGCTCAGAAATTTTGCACCAAACCACCAAACGGAAATGTTCCTCATTCACTTTTGCAAAATTCATCTATTCTATTACCCAAGTCTCTAAGCTGGCATTCAATAGCAATTAACTGACACAGAGTAAATAACAATAAAAGCATAACTCAGATAAGTGAAACAACAAATACTTCTTCTCCTAGAATATTTAAATCATTGACCAGCTCTTTAGGCAGCTATTTCTGCTTTTGTGAGATGCTCCTGCCAGGACATACATCTTCTGTTTGTTCAGCACTAAATATCCAAGGGACAATAAGAAATACAACTAATGACACTTAAGTGTCATTCAACTCTCTATTAAGTAAAATTGGAGTAAAGCATTTCCTTCCTTGAATCTTGGTGGTTTGAATTAACTTATATTTTTAGATGCATTGAGAATTTCCAGGTGAAGGTTGAGTGTAATAGAACTATTCCTGATGTTGATGCAAGTTACACGTGTCTTCTGTACACGGGATAATTTGCATTCTGTTCTGCTTAAATCCTKGGCATGCAGAAATGATGACCTGAAGCTGAGACTAATGAACTTTTCTATGTGAATGTGTATTTTCCATCATGTTAGCACTATGCTCTCTATATTTTTCTTACCTGATCTCCGTTAGTATAAGTTCCAGGAAGTTGCATGCAATTCCATTAGCTATGCCTGTTTTCACCATACCTTTCCAAATTGAGCAGTGCTGCTATTGCCAATCCTCAACAGAGGAGATGAGATGAAGAGAAAGAGTAATTTATGCACTTAGAAATTAAGGTGATGTTATCTAATGTACCTACTGCAGAGAATCAACTGGAGAGCCTTTTCTTGGTTGCATCCACCTTTCAGGGGTAGCTTTTCCTGTATCCCACCCGTTTACGTGAAGATCTTGGGCGATCAACATAAGATTCAGATCAGGTAGATCAAGATTCAGGTCAGATTCTTCTTGGGAAGTTTCTACCATTCCTTCTTATATTAGCAAATGAGACCATTAAGTAGCTAAACCTCCAGTGAGGTTCGGTACTGAGAGCATAGGTGGCAGGACTGGGGTGTTGACAGAGCTGTTGCCTTCAGCTAACTTTTACAACAATCAGCTAAGCCATAATACAGACATACTGAGTTTGAAGTAGTGCAGAAGTCAGAAGCTGTAGAGGGTACATTAAGACCTACCAGGCACTGGAAATTCAAGAGCCCAGTGTTTGGAGCAGTTAGAGAACTTCCGGAGGCCGTAATTTCACAATCCAAGATGTTTGTCAACAATACTGGCATAAGGTAGTCCTGTTCCCAGCACACTGTGCCACTCCACCCCTCAGCTAGGCCAGAACAATAGCTTGAGGGATCATGCTGTGAATTAAATACATACATTTATTTCTAGGGTTTGGGGGGAGTTTTAAGTGGTGATGGTTCCCCGTTTGGGGTGACAGCACGGCCCTGCAGAGCTGTGCCAGTGTCATTCAGGGGTTGGGGAATCATGGGGGCAGGGTGGGAATGACAGGAAGAAGGTGGGAGTTCCTTCGACTTCACATGTTCAGTCTTGAGGCTTCTCGGGAAGGAGATGAGGCCCCAGTGGTCACAGCAGGGGTAATAATTTGCTGAGATGCTCCTCCCTTGTGGCTTCTGCTTTTGTTTATACCACAGCTCCAGATGAAGCTACTAATTCTGTGGATTTTACTCCAAGTTCTCAGATTTTGACATGGGGAATTTGTATTTCATGTTCTTTTGACACATATTTCCCCGCTGCGCAAAGAATTGGCAGTGGGAAAGAAGGTTTTCTTACCTTCTGGTTCCMGTTGGATGTGGTGAAACATCAACGACAACAGATGTCACTAGATTTCATAGCTCATGTAGTGTACTGATCTAGGTAAAATACTATATGTAAAGAGCTTGCTCTTTACATGTTTAACGTGTTTTTCCCCTTCCCCACAATAACATATGTATTCTTACCACCTTATTTGCTGTATTGATCTTTCTTTTACAGTAAGACATAAGTGCAGCAGAACACGTCTGGCATATTTACAGAATCACGGAATGGTTGAGGTTGGAAGGGACCTCTACAGGTCATCTAGTGCAACCTTCCTGCTCAAGCATGGACACCCAGAGCACATGGCACAGGGTGGCATCCAGGCAGGTTTTGAAGACCTCTGGAGATTTACATGAGGAATCTATTGCACATGGCCATATATAAGTCTGCTGTTGAACAGGAGCAAAAAAGCTTCCTAATTAGGAACCTTCCGCCTTCCTAATGCTTCCAAAACTCCTTCCAACTTTTCTACACCCTAATTTATCACTAATGTGAATATTCATGACCATGGGCTTAATTATGTGGTTAGTCATTGTTTTCAGCAGCCCGGGTGATGGACGTTCTCAGAGGGCAACGCACATAAGGTACCATTAACTTTCTGTCATTCTTATTTCACCCAGGCGGCTTTGGCAGACCTKGATAGGTGGAGTTCCTAGTGGCTTGTAATACTTTAACTGTCATGCACAGATTATTTTGTCTGGTCATTATTTGTTTTCTCCTTTTTGTAAAATGAGAATAATGAAATCTTCCTGTGTCTAGTGCTTGAGGATTTGTCAATGAGATGTGTTATTTGGACTTGAAGTTGGACTTAACCCAAATTTGGACTTAACCCAGAGCTCCTATTTATTTCAATGAGCTAAATAGTTTGGCTTCTTGAGAAAATTATTCTTTGGGGATAACTCTGATAGGTACGTGCCTATCAGATTTCTACTTTTAACCCCAATAAAATTTTGAAAACATCAGTCAATATTAACAAAATTGTTCTGAGAGAAGGAGGGCTCAAAGACATTTTTTTTTAAAAAAAAGAGTTTGGATAGAAGACAGAGAGTCTTTCTGGAAGAAAGATTACAATGATTACAGCTATCTCCTATTAGATATTAGAAAAAAAAAAAGCTTTTAGGGTACTGGAATCTATTATTTGTTGTTGCTCACGAGCTACTTGTTTGTGAGTAATATTTTAAAATATGCTGACAGTTGTTGTGCTTTGTTTACTGGGTCATCCCACCAGCTTCCATTGTCTTTAGAAAAGAAAAAAAAAAAGGTCTCATTAAAAATAAAAACTTCCTTATGCAAAAAGAAGCAGATGCAGATTTGGAATATGCCTCTTTTGTTGAATTTCCCAGTGCTCCAGAAGTACCTCCGATGGGGGCTTGGCACACTTGAGACTGTCAAGTTTGAGGAGGCAGAGTAATGACAGGATGGTTGAAGATCCAACTGCGCTTGACAGTATTTCACTCTGCTAAATCTGGGTGGCAGATGTTACACATGAAGCGACTTTCTGAAATTTCTCAATCTGAAGTCTTCGCTCACTGTCCTCTCCCTGTTAATGAGGAGCTCTTTTTATACTGGGAGAAGTCTTTGGAAACAGCAATGCTTTTGGCCAAAGTAGGCCACACAGCATTATCAGGAAATAATCCCTCTTCTGTAATATTCAAAGCTTTGATTATGCCGAATTATGGAAATGTTATGTTCTAGGTTACATAGTTCATCTGCCTTTTTTAAAAAGGAAACTTCTAATTATGTGGGTTCTGAGGCAGAAGAGAACTGTCTATGGACAGTTAAAGTCTGTGAGAAAAATTCAGTTGTGTCTTATGCATCATAGGTAATTCGATTAAAAAAATTAAAGTGGTATATAATACATAAAATGCAGTATATTAAGGTATATAATGAAMTCTCTGCTCCTGAAGGAAGTACTTGAGTTAATGGGAATTTGAATTGTTATTTAATATTTTGACCTATTGATCTCCTTAAGGGTTACAAAAAAGTCAATACTTTCAGATCTAGTTATCATGCMGTCTTGTTTTGCATCCAGGTAGTAGCTGCTGTACATCATTGTAGCTATACTGGAGATAAATTTGCCTAATCACATTCAATATCTAGGTTATTTAACAGAAATAGCAAAGGTAGAAATTCAGTGAGTTGTTTGTTTTCTTGTGCAAATGGGCTGTAGGATTTTGGTCATTGCAGTGGTTTCCATGATTGAACAGTACTCTTTAATCGTTCTTCATGGTTTTGAAAACTCCCATAATAATAAATAAATACATGTTTTACATAATGCCTTTTAACCTTTAAGGTTAAGATCTTTAATATCTGTTAATACAGCCTTCTCTTTTGAAGCAGAGTAAAWCTCAAATGTTTAAGCATCCCTGTTTGTGAACAGTGACATACTCTTCTGTGCTTGTGAAGGAAAAACCAGTGAGTTGAAAAAGACTTCGCAAAACATCTGTTTGGGACCAGTACTGATGTTCTTGTTACTAGTTCATTTTCCTCATTTTTTTCTGAGTTTTGTGGACTAGTAAATCTTGGATTTACTGCTAGATTTATCCTTTGTTGTCTTACCATTTCTGAAGACTGATAACAAATACAAAATTATCTTGAACTGTTCCTTTCAGATGTTCTAGTCTCTTGATGTTCTTGCACCACACAATGAAGTTTTATTTTGTTCTTTTGTCTGAAAGTTGAAGATGCTTTCAGGCTTTCTTCTGACATTAACTAGGTTCATGTTCTCTRTAGCTTTGTTCCATATTAATAAAATACTTTATTTAAAAAATTATCTCAAAAATAAGTATCAAATCTATGCTTTTCTTTTTTTCATACTTTCTGGCCAATGGTACAGGATAGACAGGTCAAGTACAGACTTGCAGTTGTAACTTTTGGTGCCTTTTGAATTTGTTTGCTGCCTACTTGTGTATTATTCAAGAGTAATAGAATCTGCAGAGTTATTTATCTGCGCAAAACAAATAATCTGTGGTTATCTGATTTTTGAATTGGTTATTTTTCCCCTTTGTCTTTCCTGCTGATGTTGTYTCCTCAGGGTTTTGTTCTGTTATTCAAATGAGTTTCGGAGGCTTTGCTGTGAACCCGTTTGACACCGAATCCCGTGTCCCTCTTCTGCTCCCTTGCTTTCTTCTGCAACTCTCTTTCYCAAAGAACTTGTTCTCTCTTGGTTCAGTTCTGCTTCTACTGCAGTTGACTGTGGATTTCCCACTGGGTCTCCTTGTGAACATCACTTGTAGTACCTTGTGGATCAGACAGACCAACCACATCTAGGCTGTTAAAAACAGCTATATCTGTTCTTATCTGCATGAGCAGATACTTCAGGGACCTTGCAAGTGTGTATGTGTACCAGGTTTAATTAAATGTTTTAGTTCTTCATCCACTATGGAGAAAATGGAACCTTAGTCTTAACTCTCATCCAAGAGCTAGCAGTTTATAGCAATATTAAAAATGAATTAATAAAATTGTGATTTATGTATGTGTCTTACCTGGTTGAGACATTAAGGGTAAATATTGAAATATGTGTGTGGATTTTATGTGTATATGTTGATATGTGTACATTATCCCACTGCAATGCTACTTAGCCATATCCAAGTGCAGTAGGTTTGCAGTGGGAAAAATCAGAATTTCAGACTTTTACCTGCCTA
Organism: Nothoprocta perdicaria; assembly: GCF_003342845.1. Classification (NCBI taxonomy): domain Eukaryota; kingdom Metazoa; phylum Chordata; class Aves; order Tinamiformes; family Tinamidae; genus Nothoprocta; species Nothoprocta perdicaria. Next base: position 3,202,765 of record NW_020455632.1, read on the forward strand.
GATAGAGGCTCTTAATCTTTCATATGAGAAAGCAGGTACATGCTGCCCTACTGGAATTTTTTGTTCCTATCCTGCAGCACAGATGTCATTTGCTGTAAGAAACTGTAGCGTTAGTTTATCCCAGATTATTAGGCTATCCTTGGGATCTCTTTAAAGGTGAACGAACCTACATTTGTCCTAAAAGTAGAACAGCACGAGATGGAGAATAGCAAGAAAGATGATTTGCTCTGTAAAATGTATTTAAACAATGTGTATTATAAAGTCTTTTATCCATGCCTGATAGTTCTATCAAGACCAGAATCTACAAATAYAAAGGGAAAAAATGATATTTGTTCTTGGAAAAAAATAAAACTCTAATGAACTAAGTTACRGCAGACACCTGGTTGAATTCTCCTKAGAGTCCCTGTTTTCACAATTCAAGCAACTGTATTAAGGCTCTTTCCAGCCAAATTCATTATTCCAAAGAGGATCAAACAGAAGTTTAACATATGGTTAGGTCTGCATAAGGTCGTTATGATTGCTCTTTGGCTGATGTTGCTCCTCTGCTGTGCAACCTATAAACAGAAGAGAGCAAGAAGGATTTCAGCCCCTGAGATGTCTTAGCAGGTAAAGATTTAATCACCGTGAATGTATCGCCATCGTTCGAGTGCTGTTTGCTGTGTTTTATTTGAAATTCCTTGACCCTGCTCGTCATGGAAACCTGCATGTTTCCTTTTAAGGCCCGATCCTCAGCTGTGGTGTCAGTTTCTGCAAGTTTTTCCCGAGGGGGAGAACATCCTTGTGTCTTGTGCAGGCTCCATTTAAATCCTCCCGACATCTGCATGGGCCGCTTTCCATTCATTAGCAGAGGGGAGCTGCGTCTTCTTCCATGGTGCCTGGTCAGAAGCCAAAGATAGATTAAGTTTCCTTGAGCAAGGACCTTGTCATGTAGATTCTCCAAGCTGGAGCTGGAGACTTTGGCAGCTCAGCGRAGAGGCAGTTAGTGTTGCTGCCACAGAAATGATTTTTTTTGTGTGTGTGGTCCTGCTGTGCCCCCCTGGATTTCAAGCTTGATTTATAGCCGCTCAGAAAAAAAAAAAAATCTGCATTTGGTCTTGTTGCAGCAAATTCTCATGGAAATACTATTGCATATGTACTTAATAGTGAAATGGTGGATTATTTCTAAAATTGCATTCATAGTAATTGCTGGCCTATTTTCCAGTTCCTCCAAGTTCTCCGTAAGGCCCCTATTGGCCGGGTGCTTCCTTTCTTCTCTGCGTGTGGCTCCTCCTGATCTTTCTGGTCCTGCTGAGGTCCCGCAGGAGATGACAAGTGTTAGAGCCGCGCGGGAGGCACCACAGCTGCTGCTGCTGCGCCCGGCCGAGCTGCTGGAGATGCCGCTGCGGGGCCCAAGAACCTCTCCCTGGAACAGGCTGCCCAGGGAGGTTGGGAGGCTCTGGAGGATCTTCCAAACCTACCTGGATGCCACCCTGTGCCCCGTGCTCTGCGTGTCTCTGCTGGAGCAGGGGGGTTGGACTAGATGATCTGTGGAGGTCCCTTCTAACCTTAAGGATTCTATGAATCTATGAAAAACTGTTATTCTCTTGGGAATTTTAATGCTCTTTGACTCTTTAATGAGCATTCCATATATGTTGTTTTGCATTAGGAGTTAAGCAGTTAGATTGAATTACATTGATGGCATACTATAAGTTATTATAGTAACTTATATATAATAACTATATAAGTTTATATTTTCCGAGTGTAGTTTTCTTCTCCTGGAAGCACAGAAGCTCAGATACTAATATGTAGTTAATTTTTAAAATGACTATGTTAGATCTTATGACACTTTCTAAAGGAAATTGTGAAATTTGGAGGAAAAAAAAGGTTTTATTTATCAGTGATATCCGGGGGCAGGTGCTTATTTTGTACAAGCTGTCATCTCTCTACTGCTGTCTGTCTTCATGAGAAACAAGCGGTGGGTGTTTAAAGTCTCAATTTAATGCAGGATGCCCTAACAAGAAACTGTTTGAAAATGAAAACGAGGCAGGTTGGTGTCTATAAGTCCTGCTCCCATTTTTAACTCTGCGAGCGATTAACCACATGAACACACTGGTAAAGGAAGAAATGGATTTCCTTTCCTGAAGGTCTTCACACAAAAAAGCAGAATGATTTGGGACTTAATGCAGAAAAATGGCACAAAGTGGCTTGTGCTCTTGGCAAAGAACAGAGTGGATGAAAGGAGTTCCTTTCRTGCTCTAAATAATAATATTGCTAAGTTGAACAGTACTTGGTTTGCACTAGGCAAGTCCGAAGTATTGTTGATCATAGTGCACTGTGCATATTAAAATTCAAGTAACTCCATTAGTTATTATTGTAATGGTAGAGGAAGAAAAATCCTTATTTTCTTTTGTTATCTTTTTAGCAGAGAAGAGCTGAACTAACACCATAAAAAGCAACTAACTTTAGAGATATAAATTTGAGCTATATTTGTGGGTAAACATTTTCCATATTCTTTCTACTTATTGTTAAATGTCTGTTGTTAAATACATAATAAATATTGTTAAATATGTAGTGAATGAAAAAAAAAGAGTGTACAGCTTGTGGAAGAAGGGACAGGCCACGTGGGAGGAATACAGGCGCATTGTCAGAGAATGCAGATGCAAAACGAGGAAGGCCAAAGCCCGGGTGGAAATAGAGTTGGCGAGGCAAGTCAGGGACAACAGGAAGGGTTTCTATAAGTATGTCAATAGCAAGAGGAAGACGAGGGAAAATGTTAGTGCACTGCTSAATGGGGAAGGGGCCTTGGTGACGGAGGATGCCGAGAAGGCAGAGTTACTAAATGCCTTCTTTGCCTCTGTCTTTACTGCTAAGACGACCCCTCATGAACTGCAGGGCTCCAATAGAAGAGATGTAAATGGGCTAGAGGAAGACCTTCCGCGGGTTGAGAAGGATTGGGTTAGGGATCACTTAGGCAAACTGGCCACTCAAAAATCTATGGGCCCAGATGGGATGCACCCAAGAGTGCTGAGGGAACTGGCCGAGGGTATTGCTCAGCCTCTCTCCATCATCTTTGAGAGGTCCTGGAGAGCAGGGGAGGTGCCTGAGGACTGGAAGAGAGCCAACGTCACYCCAGTCTTCAAAAAGGGCAAGAGGGAGGAGCTGGGCAATTACAGGCTGGTCAGCCTCACCTCTGTCCCTGGAAAGGTGATGGAGCGGTTCATCCTAGAGAGAATCTCCAGGCATATGAAGGAGAAGAAGGTGTTGAGGAGCAGTCAGCATGGATTCACCAAGGGGAAGTCATGTCTGACGAACCTCATAGCCTTCTGTGATGGGATGACAGACTGGCTGGACGAGGGGAGAGCCGTGGATGTTGTCTACCTTGACTTCAGCAAGGCTTTTGACACCGTCTCCCATAATATCCTCATACGGAAGCTCCGGGAGAGTGGACTGGATGAGTGCACGGTGCGGTGGATCGAGGGCTGGCTGGATGGCAGAGCTCAGAGGGTGGTGATAAATGGGGCCGAGTCCAGTTGGAGGCCTGTGGCCARTGGTGTCCCCCAGGGGTCAGTACTGGGCCCGGTGCTGTTCAATTTGTTCATCAATGACCTGGACGAGGGCACGGAATGCACCGTAAGCAAGTTTGCAGATGACACCAAGCTGGGTGGAGTGGCTGACACTCCAGAGGGCTGTGCTGCCATCCAGAGGGACCTGGAAGGCTGGAGAGTTGGGCAGAGAGGAACCTCATGAGGTTCAATAAGGACAAGTGCAGGGTCCTGCACCTGGGGAGGAATAACCCCAGGCATTAGTACAGATTAGGGCTCGACCTGCTGGAAACCAGCTCCACGGAGAGGCACCTGGGAGTCCTGGTTGACACTAAGTTAACCATGAGTGAGCAGTGTGCCCTCGTGGCCAAGAAGGCCAATGGGATCCTGGCCTGCATCAGGAGGAGTGTTGCCAGCAGGTCGAGGGAGGTGATTCTGCCCCTCTCCTCAGCTCTGGTGAGGCCGCACCTGGAGTATTGTGTGCAGTTCTGGGCACCCCAGTATAGGAGGGACGTGTAGCTTCTGGAGAGGGTCCAGAGAAGAGCAACCAAGATGGTTAAGGGAATGGAACATCTCTCGAATGAAGAGAGGCTGAGTGAGCTGGGYCTGTTTTCTCTGGAGAAGAGAAGGCTGAGAGGGGATCTGATTAATGTGTATAAGTTCAGGAAGGGAGAATGCAGGGAAGAAGGGGATAGGCTGTTTTCCCTGGTGGCCAGTGACAGGACGAGGGGTAATGGCCATAAGCTGGAGCACAGGAAGTTCCGTCTGCAGGTGAGGAGGAACTTCTTCACTGTGAGGGTGACAGAGCAGTGGAACAGGCTGCCCAGGGAGGYTGTGGAGTCTCCTACTCTGGAGGTCTTCCAAACCCGCCTGGATGCCACCCTGTGCCACATGCTGTAGGTGTGCCTGCTTGAGSAGRAAGGTTGGACTAGATGATCTCTAGAGGTCCCTTCCAACCTTGAATATTCTGTGATTCTGTGATTCTGTAATATTTAACATAAGCAAACACAAGGAGAGAGATTGAATGTTTTCTTGTAAATCTTGGAATTCCTAACATATATATATTTTGATCTTTAACCTCTGCTAAATTATTTCAGTGGTGGCACCTGACTATAAGTAATATATTAGTGCTACATAATGGATTTATAGTGAGTTGTCCAACTCTTTCAGGGCAAACCAGCTCTGTAGAGATACCAGCTTCTGTGTTGAGATGCCTGCCTCAAGTGTATAATGTATAAGTGCCTAATATTCCTTTTTGATTGCTTTATAAAATTTGTGTCTTTACATAGAACTAATTTTCTCACATTGGGAATATTAGGGTGAGATAGATAAGCTTGAGCTTTAAAAGGAAAAGAAGGTTTTTTGTTACTGGGCTTCAATTTTAGTTTCTGCAATTTCACAGTAATTCTGCTCTATGCTTGTCTTTGGTGCTATTGATAAATGGAATTAAAATAGTTCAGCAGTACATCCTCTAGAATTGGGAGAGTAAAAATTAAAAGCAAATTAGAGAAAAAGAAATTAAACATATTTACGAATAATGCTGCTCCGTTTGCTTTGAACTGTATTGCTTCCTGTTAAAAAGTTAGTATTGACTGTGCTTACATTTTTCTTTTGGCAGGTAACCCTGGATTGGCAGGTTACTACAGGACCTTTATACAGGCCTTATATTGTGGACTGAATCAGCAGTATCCAGTTTGGGTTGTGAGCCATGCCGGGCACTGTAAGCCTCCCAGTGGTATGGAGATGATAGAAGGTATGATATTGTAACTCTCAAATATTTGTAAAACCCCTGTTTTCATACCTATTCAAAACAGAATGCCATATTTATTTGTGCCTACAAATATTTCCACACAAATATTTCCACCCCCACACGGGTGGGGAGAGAGAAGAGAAGGTACTAAGGAAAAGAACATTTTTTAGGTACGTTAGATTTGCTAGTCAAGTCAAATAAGGCCATAAGGGCAGTATGGGAACAGGTGAGATTGCTAGCAGGAATCTTGAGAGAGAAGTTGTAAAGAAGGTCCTCTAGACTTTGTCAAGTTGGTGGAGATTAGTTCAGTGCCTTAAGTACAAAACATGCAGTAATGTGGAGCAACCTGAATATTTTTAGGAAGACACCTGTATCTGTTCAGTATAATTCTTCTTCCACAGGCCTTTGCTCCTGAGTTCTGTGAGTTGTCGTATTGGTTTATTTGATTTCAAGGTGGAAACTGAAACATGAAACTTGAATTTTTATGCATCAAAGTTTTGCCAGTCATTGCAGTGTCAACTGGCCCAGTGCTCCCACTTTTAGCCTGAAACATGGGAAATCCCTAGGCTTGGGATTTTTGGTACAGTTTTGAACACAGGATACAGGTAGAAGTCCAGCAACTGAGGTGAGCTTCCTCATTCGTTGCTCAGAATGCAATTAACTTTCTACCCTGGGATCATGTCTGTGTAAGTTTTTTTTAGTGAAAAGTTCTCCTGATGGTGAGTAATGTGCAGTGGCTGAAGCAGAGAAGTTATATGGACACATTTACAGATGAAGCAAACAGGAATGTTACAGAAAAGTCCCATTTCCCCTGTATTCTGCTCAGGAGAGTGTTAACCAGGGGGAATGAGGGCTACCAAGGTAAAGAGGGAATGATGCTAAGTTGAAGCCATTTCCCAGCTGACTTTATGGTGTCGTTTCTCACTGAGACCTCCCCTCTACTATGAGAGAGGGCAATCTCAGGGATGGTTCACTTATTAAACACATACACGACTGGGTAAGATGCCTTGAAGAGTGAGTGTCATRTTGGTGGTAAGGCAGCAAATCTGACAGGAGCATGAAGGATGTGGATCCAAGAGTCCTAGAAAAAACCTTCAAGAAATTAAGCAACAATGCAAAACCCCCAAACAGTCCAAAAGACAAGAATTCTCCAAGTAAGATGGACCTTGTTTAAAATAATAATAATAAAGAAAACCTTATATTAAAAGCACATGTAATATGTTTGCCACAATCTGAAGGAAATCCAGCATGTCAAAGCCAAACCAAAACGTTCATGGCTCAGTAGAAAATYGAAGGAGACCCATACAGGAAAAAAATGAAAACTCGCCTGGATGAGGAAAACGGAAAAGCCCATGAAAACAGTGTAGCAAATTTGAACAAGACATTAAGAGCTAATTTGAAGAGTTATTTGGAAAGACAGTTTGTAATACATTTCTTCAAAAACAACCAAATCTAGAAATCAGTGGTGTCAATTCATAACAAAAGCAAAAACTGATTTTTTGGTTTACAGTCACATTTACAGTCACAAGGCCATATTAAACCCAAAATACTAATAAAAAGCCCATCAAATACATAAAGCCCAATAAATTCTTTGCATTCTTTGCATTATATGGGTTATATATACCCAAATCCTCTGGGGTATTTTGAGGTGATTTCCTTACCCAGTGCATTCTTTCTGGTGGATAGGTCAGAAGAATCACATCATTTTAAAGTAAATATATAAAAAGTGTTTGTGAGTCTGACCTCCAGTCTTGTACATTGATAAGGGACTATATCACAGAAGGATCACCAAGCACATGGATAAACACAGGCCCTTTGGAAAGAGTTGCTTCTGCCCAGCGAAATCTGGAGATCTGTAAGACTGTCAGTAAGAACATGGGTAAGAGGTTCAGGGAACATAAAATATTTTGAGTTTCAGAAAGCTTTTGAGAAGGATCCTCACCAAAAGCTATTGAAATAATAAATAGTTATGAGACTACTTATTAATTACTATCCTTATTATAAATAATAATTTAAAGATGATTATAGGTAAAGAACAAAGCTTAACAGTAGTGTTTTAGAACAGAGAAGTCAGATGTGGAGTATTCCAGAAATTAGTACTCAGACAAATTGTGTTCCATATCTTAAACTATGATTTGGAAGATGAGAGTACACAGTGAATTGTCTCAGTTTGCAAATGATACTGCACTGCATTTGAAAAGATGTTGGACAGCAAGGAGCTCCAGAAGCACCTCAAAAAACAGAATGAGTGGACAGAAAGGTGACAGATGAAGGTCAGGATAAATAAACAGGAGTTAATGTATCTGAAAAAAACATATATCTCCTCAAACCATGTCTGTGTGATCTTGGACTTGGAATTTACTCTTAAAATTCAGGAAAGACTTTGATATCATCTCTAACATTATCTCTAGCATTATCTCTTGTTGCACAGTTGCAGACAAAATATCAACAAGATGTTAGACACAATCAGTGTTATAAATAAGATATAAGTTACTTCATTATTATATAAAACTATAATGGATCCACATTTTAAATATTAGAATTTAATTTTGTTATTAATGTCTGAAATTTTGAATGCAATCTCAAAGACAACATTTYAGAAGTGGAATTAATACCTGCGTGGAGAAAGGCTGCTAAAACCAAGGAGATGAATTAGTTTAATTACTGGAAGCGATTAAAATGGTTGGGACTCTTTTGTTTGGATGGGAGAATACTTAGAATGAGCATGTCTAAGATTTATAAAATTATGAAGATACTAGAAAAGGTAAATGAAGAACACATCAGATTCTGTAACAAACCTAATGGGCACTTAATGGTTGTAGTTGGTTTAAACTGGGCGATGTGTTTCTATGCAACAAGTAACAAACTTCTGGAGCTCGATGCCAAGGTTTTATAGGCAGATAGTCTGAGCAGACTCAAAGCTATTAAATTCATGGACCATTGGTCCATAAACAGCTGCTGAAGAGCTAGATCCTTAGTTTTGTGGATCCCTTGCCCTTTTCACTTTGGATGCACAGACTGTCCAAGTTTGCTGCTTCTGGTCCCAGTGCCATCTCGTGGCAAGGCTGTGACCTGGGAGGTTCAATGCAGGGCAGTAGAAAGTGGATGTTTCTTCTGTTTTCAGTATCATATGCCAGGATCTGTACTTACTGGGGTATCATGAACAAAAACAATGCATTGTAAGTCACTGATGGATAGTTTAAAAAATAATGAATGGACTTTTAGGAGATCTTTTCATATTTATGGGGAGCACAGGTGCAGGAAATCTACATCGTGCCATTATTATAACTGTAGAGAGCATTTTAAAATGCTGTATATTTACCTTTATCAAAATTCTTTATCAGAGTCTTGTAGCAAACTGAGAAGTTTAATGACCTTTGAAAATAATGCTGCAGTGGCTATGGGTAATGCTTTGCARTGGTTTTGAATATAGCAAAAGACATATAGTTCATGTGATATAAATTCAAGGGAAGCCACAAGGTGGCTAGAAGTCTTCATTATGACACTTTATCATCATATAAGTTGTCTGCAGTGGGAGATTAGATTTTGGGTAATTCATATTCATTGAGATGCAAAGGGAATGTAAAGGAAATTTTAGATATCAGAAGCCAATTCCCTTGTTTATGTATGGACAAAAATAGTTTTCACAAATTGAYTGTAGAAGTGTGATCACAACCCCCRAACCAAAACATGASTATCAGTTGCAAATTGCCAGGTGGTTAACTGGGACGAATAGGGAACCATGCACCGGTGTTCATGTTCTCAGATGGCTCCAGCTTTCTACAGGAGTTCTTAATTTACTTYTTGTAGCATTATAGCAAATAAAAATCCTAAAGTCTAACAAAAGTGGGGATGGGGACAAAGAATGCTGCTTTTGCATCTCTTCATTGCATCTTTGGCTTTGAATTCCTAAAGCAAAGTGCATGTGTCAAGGACCACTGTGTAGGATTGCCAAAACCAGGTCAATGCTTAATGTGCTACGCAAAACTGAAACACTTTGTTTCTGATGAGCATTTCATAAGGCTTTGTTTACAATAGTCTTATGCAAATCCTTGGAGGAAGTTCAGTATTCATAAGAGAGCTGAAGACATAAATCTCTGACACTTCTGACACCTGAGGTTTTTCTGATTGGAGCCTAATAAATGAAAAATGGAGAAAAAAATAGTTGAAAGAAAAATGTGCTAGAAAGGATTTATATTATTAACTTAGCATATGCAAGTATTTAAATAGCATTCTTGACAATTAAAAGCTGCTCTCTGTGAAGTAATAAGCGGCTTAGGGACTTATAATTTGCTACRTCAAACATGATTTTATTACTATAAATCTTTTTAAGGTGCAAGTATTTGTACATCATTTGGCTAATTTCAGCCTTAAAGACACATTCATAAGAATAAATAGGAAATATATGAATAAAAAATAGATCATAACTGAAAAATAGCAATTTATTCCTTTAATGTAAAACAAGCCAGCATGTACATCCATAATTGATTCATTTTTCTGCATTTCTGGAGCTCCTTTTAATGTGTCACTCTTTAGAAGAATTTGCATTACTCTTCTTTGAGTTTTCTGGTCACGTCTGATCAGAATAATGCCATGCATCTAGCTATAATGCATACATTATGAGAGGCTTTTACAGTGTAATTTATCATTTCTTATATGAATGTATTAAAAGTACAGTATAGCTTAGTGCCATACCTGTCAAAACAGAGTCTGCTGCCTGAAAAACAGTATTTATAATTTAGCATTTTCCTAGGAATTAAATGGGTGGTCACTTAGTCACAAGACTAAAAGCAAGCCATATTTTTATTTTCATGGCTTGCAACTCCTGTTGAACATTTAATGTTCTAGAATAAAAGTCAGTAGCAACAGAAAATAAATTGTATCTCATTGCCTTCTCTTGTAATGCATGATTTCCTTTGAATAGCAATCAGAAACATTTTAAGAGAAAATAATATAAGAAGTACTTGATATTTCTTAGGGAAATTGAAGTAAGAATGAGGATTTTAATCTTCAGTACTTTTAAAATTCTTGGCTGAGGAAAAAATCTAAGGGTAAAACTAAAAACCAAAATTCACATGAGAAATACTTCATTTATTTGAGAACACATCATTCAAACAAAGTGCCAGTATAGCTGCACAGCCAAGGGTGCRCTATAGCAAGTTATGAGTGGTGAATACTTATGCTATAAGCTTTATATTATAAAATGCAATTGACTACAAGTGCTTGAGTACTGCTCAAGACAAAAGATTTGGGATTAGGAATAATTTCCCATGTGGTACTGAATCAATGACATAAATCAGGCACTTAGAAACTTTTCAACAATCTTTCAACTTCTTTTGACAGAAAGAAAACTGCTTGTTAAAACTAACACTTGCATATCGGCAGTTCCTGAATTATTTGTAGTTAATTTTATATTAATTCCTAGTTCAGTGCTTTATTATGAATATGCCATTTTACAATAAAGTCTGAAAGACTAGATTTTGCCCTGAATTTCTTTAAAAGACCTAGGAAAGCAAAGATTAATATGAAAACCTTGAAAGTCAGTCCTCTTTAACGTGTGCCTTTTTGTCACTCTGGGCTGCTTTCATTTAAATGCTGATTTTGCCATTATAGGCTGCATAATCATCAAAAGTCTCTAGTCATATATTAGAATAGAGTAGTATTGTGAAGTTTTGCTATGATTTGATGAGAAATGGAAAGCACAACATCCCAGACGAGAATAAGAATAGGAAACAACAGGTTTGGATATGTTTGTCCTCAGGACTCTCAATGTACTTGACTTTATAGGACTCTAAGAGTGAAAAGTAAAGTGAAATGAAAACATAGTTAAACGATTTATCAGTTTTTATGAAATAGTGATTCATAGGTTAATTGATTAAAGCAGCACAATTGATGCATAAAAATATAGTATGCCTTGTAAATAAAATGMCTAGTGATCAACCATGTCTTAATGATGCAATATTTGGTCACAGGAGAATTGTGTTAAAGTTAAATGTGAGTTTTTTTTCTAAACTACACAGTTTTGTACTGAGCTTTTATATTCCATGGGGAGTAGAACATCATATTGTGTCTTTGTATCCTTAAAATCATTAATTAACAGCTTACTGAAAGTGTTTTCATTACTTTCTCTTTATGGAAGAGAGTAGGGCCTTTGCAAACCATTTCATAATTGGGTCATATCTTCAAGAAGCAATTTGGGAAAGAAGCACAGAAAAGGTGGAGGAATATTAAATAAACTAGGATGTTACTTATGCAATCCAAAAATGCTAATGTACTGCAGTGTGAAGAATTTGTGTTAAAAAAAAAAAAACACGTTTCCAGTGTTATGGGAGATTTTGGAAGCCGTGTACTGCATAATTTATTTGATTAATTGCACCTTAGCACTTTTCATGTTACTTTTTGGCTGAATGAAGCTTATTTTTCCAGCCTTCTGATTTGTAATGAAATTGCAAAATAGACGAAAACAAGAGTCTCCCKTCATCTGCTGTGACATTAATCTATTGAAATCATTTGGGTAGCACCAAATTTAYCCTTGAACAAGCCGATCACCTCTTTGGTTGTATAATTTGCTAGGCAATTGCCTGCCAAATGACAGAATTGAGTGTGGACAAGATTACCATCAATGAGCCATAAATTTCTATAATCGTATGATCTGCTGTGCTGGTAGGAAAGAAGCTAAAATAGTAGCCTGAGCAAGACAAGGAACATGATGTGCTATAATAAGAGATTAGGAGTTATTTAGAACCAAACTGTGGTCTGTGGGCCACCACTGGTTTCCAGGACACTTGCTTGTGGTCCGTGAAGAGCTGGCTGATGAGATGAGTTGGCTCTGTCACTAGTTTCCGCTTGCTAAGCCAAATTAATAACAGCTAAGAATACGTTTCTAATAATATGTTTTTTATGTTAGCATTTACTATGGTGGTCTTAGAGATTTTACCGCCATGAATGGGTGGTGATGGGGAGATGGGGTCGTGGTCTGCACGGCAGCAACAGGAGAAGAGGAGATTATCATGCAAGGTAAATTCTTTTAAGAACTGGAGCCCTAAAAGCTGTGGCTTATCTCTAGCTTATAACTTTTGCCCTCATTACTGTGTATGTGAGCAGAAGAGAAGTTTGCACAAAGGTATGGGGACTYGATATGCGTTTGGTAAATAGTTTTAATGATCTTGTTGCTCTCATTTGTTCTAAATAGTACAGATTTTTACTGATTGCTCGTTTTGAAGAATGCTTGTACTGCTTTAAGGTAAATGAGAACTATTGGCAGTCTTCAGTTATATAGTACCTTGGCTTTTCCCTTTTATATTATCTAGGTTTGTATTAATAAAGTAATATAAAGAGTGTTAATACAGTACTATGAAGTATCTGCACAAGTTCAGAAGTTGAAACACAATGTTTTAAGCTACACAATGATAACTGCTGTGTCTAAAAGATGTTTACGTCCTCTATAAGGCAAAGGGAGAAAATTGGAGGAAAGGCAGTTGAAATAGGCTCTTAATGGCCCCTGTCATCATGATAGAATGAAGCCAGTTGCATATTAATTGTGGTTTGAAATCTATAAGGAAGGAAGTGTGCAYGTTTAGGTAAACAGGAGATATGATGAGGCATTAATGTTGGTAAAAATGCTGCTGTTTTTGTCCTTACTTGGTAAGGTCGATATTTCACTGTGTGGTTTTATTTCTAGGTGTCTATTTTAAGCAAATAAATGAGCATTTCTTGTTGTGATCCCACTGGAATGGTTTAAATCTGAATGTGTGAAAAGCAAATAGTGTGAGAGATGCTGCTGTCTGCTGATTACTGCAACTCTTCTTTTCTTGGAGCCACATTCAGTTATTCATGGAGGCCCCATAATCATGCAAATATGGCTCTATTGAGCCTTTGAGTGCAGTCTTRCCATATGCTGTTGAGTTTATTAGTACTATTTAAATTTAAGTATGTTTAAAAATCATGTTCAGCTCAAAAGCAAAAAGAATTAAATAAAATTCTGCACTAAAGTAAAATTTGCAAAGGATTTCTAAGTTGCCCTATTATTTTTCTTTTCTGGTTATCCAAAACTTCAGCAATTCTAACAGCTCACAACCACAAATTTATTGATAAGATACCCTTAAACACTATTAAACGGATTCTGGTACCATTTCATGCTGAGCTATATATTTCATTGTCTTCAATGGAGTTTGAAACAACTTAGGCTGATGTTGCCAAGAATATGATTTTGTATTTGTTTTTGTTTTGTTGTATGAAAAATACATTCCCTATATTCTCTTTCTCTCAAACATTTTCACTGTCGTCATATGTATGGGCATATTATGAACAAATGTCCATCAGTACTTTCTAATTGATTCTACTACTTATTTGACTATTTCCCTTGTTAAAGAGAATTTTTAATTTCAGTTTATATGTAATGTTTATCAAGTTCTATTTTAAAAAATATTTTTTAAACTAAGAACTTTTGAAATGTGTTTTAGACTTCTGGATCTTTACCCAGAAAATAAGAGATTAAAAAAAAAAAAAAGACATTTGTCCATTGGAGACTATAGTGTATTTGCTGCCTGCATTCCAGGAAACTTTGGTTACGTTTTAAGATTGTTTATGGATCATTTTCCACCTTTCACCCCATGACATAGGTATGTTCTCCAACTGATACCATCACTTCTAATTAGATGCAGATGGCTGTTAGTAGAGAGAAAAGTGTTCAAGAATTTGAACCTTATGAAAAGGTAACGTTTATATCTTTTGGTGTCTTGACTTAGAAGGCCTGCCACAGCTGCCTGAGATGAGCAGAGCTGTGGTGTTTCAGTAAAACTTGTTTGAATGTTTACCATACTATTGTATGGAAAGTAAAAACGAAATAATTTAATAATCAAAACATTGAACTGATTCTGATTATTTTCTCTGGGGAAAATACTTAAGAATCTTTTAATCCAGGTCAGTTTGAGGGGAAAAAAAAATGTTTCTACCAGAGAATGGAAACAGAGTACCCTCACAGTAAGGAATAATTCCTAGTGTCCAGAGGTGCAATGGGTATGGTTTTGGTACTTGAATCAAAAGATATATTCACTATTTATAATAATTTGTTAGTGATTTAGACCTTAGAACACTTAATTTTGATGTCAGTAAAGCTTGCAAGAAATTGTACAGATCAGTTCAAATGTGTTCAATAGTGGGATTGTTTTTAATTCATTATGATCTACAGTCATAATGACTGAAAAACCATCAGCTAAGCAGCAACACAGCAAACAGCAAAACAGCAAGATTTCAGATTCTAAAAATAATCTGATTTGGAACATGCCACCCTTTTATTTGCTTTGTTTTCAGTAGTCCCCATCTCTTCAGGGAAAAATAGGAGCATATCAAATGTGAAAAGAAATAAGAATATGCAGGAAGAAATAGCTGTGAGTGGGCTCGCTTGGATATTATCAGTCACATTAATGAACTGCTATTCTGTCTAGTGCATCCAACTAGATCTCTGAAAATTAGGGTTATCTTTGAGWCACGATGTAGGATAAATGATAACAGTGATGTGGGCTCAGGCTGAATGAAGACGTTTCATTGCTGCTTGTTGGATCAAGAGATTTTCTCTTTTTCCTCCTTGTATTCAATAGGACTATTTGTTAGATATGTTCTTTCCAAAAGTCTTCTTTTGTACTTTAAGAAACTCATTAAACTTACTCTAGTTACAAGCTATTATATGACTTCTAATGTTAAATAACTCTGCATAGCTGACAACCCGTTGACTTAAATGATTGAACAGACTGTACTTATAAATTCACTGGAAATGCCACTATAAGGTCTTTATCTTTTTCAGAATAAAAGTGTATTTTTGAACATATTACCATTCAGTCTTTGCCGTCTCAAAATATATTGAATTCTGAAATGGTGTTTAGGTGTTTGGGAGGAAAAAGTTTGATCCTGTTGCAATCAGACATGAAGAGAGAAACTTCTTAAACAGACATGAAGAGAGAAACTTCTTAAAAGAAATTTAGACTACTTTAAATTCTACATGATCATATTTGGATCTCTTTATTTGGGGGCACAGTAAATTCAGTTGCTGTTTTTGTCTTATATAAATTGTACTTTTAAGCTACAGGCAGTTTCCAAAAGTTTGTAGTGAGCTAAGACCTGGATGTGTGCATGACAGATGAAGAAAATCTGCTGTTTCCTGACTCTGGCCCTAGGACTCTTTGTGATTCACAGGTAAAATGAAGACAAAAAAAAAAAAAAAAAAAAGGCCTTATTAATCTATAAGGAAAAATCAGCTTTTGCAACAGTAGCACTTTCCATCTCTTATTTCAGCTGTAGTACAAAATCCAAGAAAAATAAATCCAATGCAATATCTTTGGCAATTTGCCATACCTACCATGCTRTGTTGTTCAGCAGAATGACTAAGAATGGAGTTTCAGCATTTTATTTGTGAAAGTTAAGAATGAAACTGCAGCCTTGACAACAGGGGAAAAAAAGTCCAATTAGTTTTTAAATAACAAAACAGCGTAAATGACAAAATATAAATCTTAAATGCTTAATTTGACAAGAATGTTTTTCTTCCCCAAGGGTGTGTAGTTTGCAGTATTAAGTAGATGCACCTAGTAGTTGATGCTTTTGTAGTAGTGCAATAAATAAACCTATAGTGTATAAAGAAAGCACAAGATGAAATTATGGTCCCTTTCCACAGTGTGGYCCCTGATTTTATTAAATTTAGACACACGATGCTCTGTTCCATTCTCTTTTGCCTTACACAGTGCATTGGTACAAGTAAAGAAGAATAGAATATGAAGTGCTCCTAGCTCAAAATTCTGATCCTTTCCGCTGTTTTTGYAGAAATGCAGGTGATGGTAAAGCATGAAACTCAGTGAACAGTATCAGACTGGAGAAYTAGATTCTGCAGGCTGCTGGATTTGCTTTACAGCGCGTGAGCTGCCWGTCACTTCCAGTGCAGGCACCACTGCGTCACGGCTGGTGGCATTTGCTGTCAGTTTGCACTGGTTCGGCAAAGAGCAGAGCAGACAGGGTCAGTCAGTCAGACTTTTCAGAAAAGGAGTGATTAGATTTGTGGATTAAGCACGAATGTGCTTAGCACTGCACTGCAGTACAAAATGTGTTGCATATGTTATAAAACATGGAGTAAACTGTGAGGGTGACAGAGCCCTGAAACAGGCTGCCAAGAGAGGTTGTGGAGTCTCCTTCTCTGGAGGTCTTCCAAAGCTGCATACATAGAACACACATAGAATTGCCACTACCATCCCCTCACCTCTTAATACCATTTTCCTGGATTTGATTATGTGCAGAGTATCATAATTTTGTTTTCCTTGTATAATTAAACTGTCCAAAAATAAGTGTTTGYTAAAGTGGGATATTCATTAGGTTGTTCTTTTGCTACTTTGTTCAGTAAGAAAGCCTTGTGCCTTAGTTTCAAGACTGAAATTTCCCCTTGTTTAATTGGGAGATTATATCTGGCCAGGAAGGAAGAGACGCTTGTATATGTATATATTTTGCACTGAAGAGTTACATTAAGGAACAATATACTGTGTGCATGGATCCTGGCCAAAAGCATACATTAAGTTCCTCAAACTCTGGTAAAGATAATTTAGATACCAGGAAAATATATGTGCCCTTGTGAAGCTGGGTGATACTTTGGACCATATATGAAATGAGTATTCCTATGAGAAGCTCACAAGGTGGAAATTTGGAAGGATGCCACATGCCAGTCAAACAAAGCAAGGGAAATACATTTTTGGATGTATCTCAGTGGGGGAGTTCACAGACCTGCATTCCATGTTGCAGCCCACCCTTTCGGCAGATTAAGTGATCAAATCAGCAAGATAGTGGAAACTGCAAGATTTTCTGTGCGTGTTGGCTGCMTCTAGATGATTGATACCATGACCTACAGGCTCAGGTCCTTCTGTGTATAAATGTAAACATGGTAGTAGACTGCCTTTTTCCTGAAAATCTTATTATTTACTTCATTTTGACAACCACCATATTTTCAAGTATATGAGCTCCTCTTTGTACCATTGGTTGTAAAGTCCATGCCACCACAAGGCAGTAGCCCTCATGTCTTTCTTCCAAATCTCTCTTCTTACCTTTTTTTTTTTTTTTTTTTTCAAAAAGCCTAAGAAGTGCATTTCACTGCAGCATCTAGTATGGAAAGACGGGAACCTGTTATGTGAATGGCTGTTCCCCTGACATATCTTTTCTACAGAGTTACCCTGTAAACTCAGGAGGTCCAAGCACCACGAAAAGAACAATATGTTCTGCAGTTCCCAGTGGTATCACTTTTTGGTGAATTTACCAGAATTGAGAGTAAAACCCAGAAAACAAGAAACTTGCAGGAACAATCAGATTGTCATTGGCTCAGACCTCTCAGTCCTGGGGGAGATTCTACAATGGAAATTTAGATCTATTTCTCCAGGGTGATGGTTCTTTAACCCGTCCCCAGTCAAGTTTTTTCATCATTATTGCTCTATATGACTGTGCTTTTTCTTATGTTATTATAACTGAAGATTGAAGATTTTTAGAGCCTGTGCTTTCAGTAAGAGCGTAAGTCAGAGCTTATTTGTGACTGTGAAATGCAATCATCCAGATATGATAAAATTTTATACCTGTGTTACGTAAAACACCAATATTGGGTTTATTTTGAGCGTATAAAAATGATTAGGCTGGKTAGAGATTGGCATAGAACTGCACCATAAAATCAGTATCTAATGGTGCTTGCCTTGTCGTGTGGGGCACAACTGCAAAATTTTATCTCAAAGGTCACACTCTTAACTTATTATAGCTTGTTAATAGTGGCCCTTATCTGTTAGCAAGAAGCAAGATTGGTAATGTGGAGTAAAGTCTCTCTCAAAGGTCCTGATTTAATAACTTCAGTGAGCTCTTGTATGTTTTTCRTCAACAGTTGTTTTTTAGCATTTGTCGTGTTTATTAGTTAATTCTGACAGATTATGCCAGTAATGATTTAACTATAGTACAGCTTCCTTTGAAAAACAGATGAGGTGTTAAATAAGTGTCCCAGAAATAGGAACATATATAGCAAAGGAAATCAGTAGTTTAACTTGTAAATTAAGGTCTCATGTTAGTTTTCTAATAAAGAAAATAATGCATATGACTGCTTCAGTTTCTCGAGTAAATGGTAATTTATTTGTGGAGGATACCTTTACAAAAAGTAATTACTCCAATAAACACTAATGAGTGGTGTGTTTATCTTAGAAGTTGCGTGAATAGTTCCTGAGGGTACCAGGGCCAGATTAAGGTCTAAGGGTTAATCTAAAACACAGTGCTCTAAGACCTAGTTCCTGGTGTCAGTAGGAGTTCTTCAGTATTTATTGAACATTCTTTCGCGGTTTCCATCCCCATTACTTTGGCATTTTATTGCTTGCTGATACAAATTATGCAGGGCTCAATAATCAAATCAAAGTTCAGGTGAAGCCTTTAGGCTTTAAGCAATATATCTTTAGGAGCTGTATTTTCTAGAAGATTTATCTATCTTAGACTTGCAAACCGGAAAGCTTAGGTTTTAATTTTATAGTCCTGTTTAAACGTTTTCATTTGGCATCATTTAGTGATATGGAATTACTGTATTTTGTCATAGAACAAAAACAAATGGATTATTTAATTTACAGTATTAAACTTCTGACACTGTGATATGGTTCAAGTAAGTTAGTTATGGTCCTGTTTTCAGCCTGCAGCTATGTGAATGCAAAGATTAAATTTGATTTAAATTCAGCAGAAGTGGACTCATATAGACAGCAGTTACTCAGTCATGATTGCTGCTTCTCTCCAGTGCTGTATGTAACTATAAGGGAAGGAGAAGTTGGGGCATTAAGTTGCTTGGCCCTGTATGCTGGATGCACTTAAGGTCTTTGGTGAGGGTATATAACACTTTACATGACCTTGGATTARCTTCCTTGGACTATTCAGTTGACCCGATCTTGCTCTTGTGCCTTACCCACACTCCTGTACACACAGTTTGATGCCATCAGTGTGACGTTTCAGTACCTTCCCCAATTTTGCTTTTGATTTTGATCAAATTTCCTTTTGATGCTTTCTTGTGACTTTAATAGATTTTTATCCGTTAAAGCTTGTTTCTTTAATTACACTTAGTATTAACGAGTATGGTAGTGTATCATGCGGCTGAAATGGTTGGCATATTGAGAGGAAGAGACTTGTCTTTATCTTGTACAAGACTCAGGAATTCTGAAAATTCCTCCTTACCACAAGATTAGTATGTTAGGTTTATTAGAATTCATTTTTTGATATCTTGTCATTACCTCCTCAAAAGAAATGACCCAATGAAGAAGAAAATATAGCACAGGTAAATTAGTGGGGTTTTGTTTTTAATTGGCATGTAATGGCATATGGCATATACTTACAAATCACCTTGTTTCACTCAGATCATGGTGCTATTCACATCTTTAATACTGTCAGCTTAATGTCTCAAGGTCGCATACAACAATTTACTCCTATTTTAGGGGTTTTTCTCTTTGCTTGGTTTGCTTTCATTGTAGACTACAAATCCAGTAGATTCAGATCTTGGRATCCTGTCATGGCTCAGCCCTGTGGTTATTTAGAAAAATCCATGAAAGTTTGTCTTAGTGATTAAAAGAAATTCTCGTCTTTACTTAAGATATGCCACATCTCATTTTTGTCGTCGGAAATGTATTATTAAAGAGCCTAGCCGGCAATAAAGTTCTGCCATATGGGTTCTATGGTCCCAGGCTGCATGTCTCTTTCAGTATAGCATGTCAACAGAAGCAGAGAAAAAGACTTATTTTTTCAGCAATGTACTGCAGACTCCCTCAACTACTTGCTGGCACTCATTGAAACATTAACATCTGCCATTCTCATTCGTCCTTTCTGTTAGGGGCTTGTTGTCCTCTCTGGGCCATTTCTAGAAGTTTTCATTTGCTGTTTCTGAGCAGAACGGAGACTTATGGTCCTTATCAAAAGTCCAATGCACAAATTCTCAGGCATCTCACTCTCTAATCCCACATCTGCATAGCTTCTRATGTCTGTTAGTGATGCTATTTAGAAATTCTAGAAACTTTCCAATGCAAATCATTTCTGTCATCCTTTTAATGTGTTCAGGACAAGGATTCCGGATGGAATTTGGTATTTTAGCTTTTTTCTTGTCCCTCTTGATCTATCAAAAGAAGGACTTGAAGCCATAATATCTTATCCATAATATGCAAGTCATATCTGCAACAATCTGACTCTTTTTCTTTCCCTTTTCCCCTTTCTCCTACTTTTTCATTTTTTTCTCTCTCTTTGTCTCTCTTTTCATAGTCCATTCCTATCCATTAGCACATTGGTATTAGGTTGAGAGAACTTTTGCCCCTTTCTTCTAAGGTGTTAAAACCTTAACACATAGACACTTTTTTTTAGTTAATATCACATCTCCAGTTCTGGAAAGTTGTGGCCTCACAGATATCCAGATAAGATCCTTGAGACATTTTTCTCTGTGTGTGCACCTCTTCCCCTTCTGTCTTTGACCTTTCCCTTTTCATCTTTGGAAACTTTCAGCTTTCACTAAAATCCTATTCCCTATTTCAAAATGTCTAATCGTGGTAATACCACTACTTTTGTTTCTCTCTTGTTTCTCTGCCTCTCTCTGGCCCTTCGGCCTTTTCTTTCTTGCCCTAATCCTTCTCATTCCTTAAAAGAAAAAAGAAAAAAAAAAAAGAAAAAGAGCAATCTAGCCCTTTGTGACTATTTTTTCTGAAATTAGAGTTCATTTTCAAGAGAAGGAGGTGGGTGGGCTTTGCATTTATTTATACAATTGGCTGTTAAGGGACTCCTCAGGTGCCCTGTTCATTTAACATCCTGAAAATAACATTCCAGGACCTTTGATTCATTAGGGATTTCATGATGTACTGGGAACAGTCCACTCCTAATCTGAATGTACTGTTTTAGACTTTCTTTTTGAGGACTAGTTTGCTTCAAAGTGGCGAAGGTAGAACAGTCAAACATCTTATTTTCCTCTCTCTCAACAGATTCAGTAATTTTTGGAGAAAGCAATACAACTGTACTATTCTTAGTGCAGTTTATGTATGTTTAGCTGAGCTCTTAYCTTCTCCAGAACATATTTTAAAGCCTCTTAAGATGCTTCTAATGTGATTCTTCCTTGAATAGATAAATTTGATTTTGTAAATTATAAAAATTATATAACTTTTAGATGTGTATAATTATTTTATATACAATATATATTGTATTTGGAGTACTGTGTTCAGTTCTGGGCACCCCAGTATAGGAAGGAYGTGGAGCTTTTGGAGAGGGTCYAGAGAAGGGCAACCAGGATGATTAAGGGAATGGAACATCTCTCGTATGAAGAGAGGCTGAGTGAGCTGGGCCTGTTTTCTCTGGAGAAGAGACGGCTCAGAGGGGATATGATTAATATGTATAAGTTCAGGAAGGGAGAATGCAGGGAGGAAGGGGACAGGCTGTTCTCACTGGTGGCCAGCGATAGGACGAGGGGTAATGGCCACAAACTGAAGCATAAGAAGTTCCGTCTCCAGGTGAGGAGCAACTTCTTTACTGTTAGGGTGACAGAGCAGTGGAACAGGCTGCCCAGGGAGGTTGTGGAGTCTCCTACTCTGGAGGTCTTCAAAACCCGCCTGGATGCCGCCCTGTGCCACATGCTCTAGGTGTGCCTGCTTGAGCAGGAAGGTTGGACTAGATGATCTGTAGAGGTCCCTTCCAACCTTAAATATTCTGTGAATCTATGAATATCCGTTCAAAGATATTTGCAACACATTTCTATATCCTTTTATAACATGAGGGTATGATCTTTTGCTACCTTTCAGACTACTGTATTTCTTCCTAACTCAAGAGCACTCTGCAGTGTCCATAGAACAGGTTTATAACTAACTGGCATACAGATATGGGATAYCCCTAAGGGATACCCCTGATGGGAGCCAAGCTCTTGTGCTGTGAGGGCTTGTGCTGCACTATTATAAAGAGAAGCACTGGGCTATCTTCAGTGCTTGGCATAAATCCTACCATTTTGTCCCATTTTCCCGTGCAGTTATCATCCATTCTGTGGTTGATATGTTATATAAAAGCAAAACTAAGCAAGTTAAAACCTTTTTTGTGCTTGATTTTGAAGGTAAGGAAGGAAATATTTTGAAGGAAATGATCTATGAATCAGATAGTTTTGCAGATTTGTAATAACCCAATAAAATGAATTGGGTTGATTATTTCAAATGTGATTTTACCTGTAATTTATTTGTAATTAGTTTATTCAGTTTGTTTTAAACAGGGAAGATTTTCTTTCMTAAAGAAACTGCCTTTAGCAATCAATGTTTATAGTAAGCCAGTGTTTCAGTTAGTCTTTGTCATGCCACAAGAAAAAACGTTAAATAAATACATTTCTGCTAAGGATAAAAAAACTTTCTTTTTTTTTTGTCTTTTCTGCTCCATAGCTTGAAACTTGATTGACCTTCTTCCTTTGCTTAAAAGGAAAACCCAAACTATCTTGTCCATGGCTTGTTCATGACTAATTTGTAGGCCTTGGAGGATTCCTGCGTGAAGGAGTGTGTGAGCGGGTGTCCTGGGACAGACTTGTCCTGTAGTAAAAGCAGGAGTGTCTCAGTGTATCAGTCTTCAATGTTCAGTCACCCACAGTGAGCAGGGGAGCTGGGAAGCAGCGCACACCAGCGTTCCTGCCAAGTGGGGAAGGACAAAGACTTGCAGCGATCAGGTGCACAAATATAAGTAGTATTGGTAAATCTTTCCCTTGCCTCCAGTATCTTTTTGAGTTATCCAACTAAGAGGGTTCTGTGATTTTTGTAGAATTTTAATGAAAGGCCACATCTTCCTTAGTCTTATGCCTGTGCGTAGCTGATGGTTCTTTTTTTTCTACCGAAGAATTTCACTTGCATACACATGAGAAAAAAAAAAAAATCTGTGTTCTTTCCCTGAAAACCAGAGTTGTCTTTCCTAGCAAGATTAACATGTTGACTAATCTTAGAGCAAACACTTTATTTTAATCTATCATTGTTTTCTCACTGTGGGTTTAGCAGAGGTCAGAAGAGATTCATTAAAGTGATTGTACATTTGTTTTTCTGAGAGCACATCAGAAGATTAATGCTTTGCCAAAGAAAATACAGAAATACAGTATTTCTTTTAATAGACTTCAGCTAAATAGAGCCTTAAAATCACATGCCGGGGTCCAGATGGGATGTTTGTAGCATAAGGTACAACTCTCATAATTTCTACTATCTGAAAACTGCTTAAATGAGCTCTATTTCAGCCATGCCATTTATTCCACACCTGAGGTGGAGTAGCTCGGCCTCTGCTCCCTTCTCTGATGTAGAGCCATTGGAGAGCTAGCTGCCAGTGTGTTTGTGCAAGTCTATTTGCTTATATAAAGATCTCATTTAAGCTTCTCCACCCAAGAAATTCATGTTGATTTTGGACAATCCTTGGACRATTTTACTCCATAAAATAAATAAATAAATCTTTCAAACCTGTGACACAGCCCTGCTCTCACATATTTTGGACTATTCTAAGTGTAACATTCATGCTAGGGAGACGTGAACTAACATGAGACATGGACAACTTTAAATTTGTCCAGAAACAAAGTAGAATATATATTTCTATGTAGGGTAACGTGACGTAGGAGTTTCACTTGACTGAAAAGGCTGAATCAGTCTGTGAGGAACAGAAAGTGTATGGATCCCCAAATGCTCCACCACTTGCTTATCTTCCATTGTGGCTTTTCCAGAAGAATAACCAATATGATTTGGTTTGGCAACATACCAGCATTTGAGAAGGAAAGAAAAAGTTGCATTAAACTGCTGAAACAATTCTCTTGGGTCAGCATTCACTGTCAGGAATTGCTTTAAATTGAAGAGAGATTACATGTGTGTGTAAAATAAATCAAATCAATAGACTTAGGAATCTGATTAACTAACCATTTTATGCACACCGCTGCTCAGCACTGTGGTTTGACCCAATGCAGTTGAACTGGTGTCCATAATTATAATCAATCATAACAAAACTGGCTCTTTGAAAAACATTTCCTGCAAACTCTTTTCTCACTAGAGGTGGACAATGCCTGAAAAATAAAGTATGGAAATGATAGCACATATTTACAAAGRAAAATTGATCTGCTCAACAGAATATGTGATAGCTTGCAAACACTCAACATGACTTGCCCTGTCACTTGTTGCTGTATCCACATGGCCATCGTATATCTAGTATTCTTTGTTTTATGAGGGTTATATATACACTGAATTAGACTTGTGATTTAGATAGCCCACTCCTGCATGACATTAAGCTGCAGTACAAATAAATAAAACGTAGGAAAGACAAGTTTTTCTAAAAATAAAAGCAAAGATTAAAAAAACATGTTTTGGCCTTAGGCCCTTATTTAGGAATACTTTGGGAAATGGAAGAAACCTTTTTATTTTTCATTACCTGTGGAAAGCCTAGTAGGCAAACTATTATTTCCTATCTCATTTTACCTTCCTTGAGTGTGTTTTAATAAGCTCTTGATCATTTAAAGGGAATTGCTGTAAGTTACACTGGAGTATGATCATCAGCACTTTTAGTAGAAATATTTTCTACTAAATAATATTTTTTTTCCAAAAAAAAAAAAAAAAGCTTTTTGTTTTGACTTCTGTAATAATTGCTTAAGATTCAGGAAATAAAAGGTCCTAGATGCTGTCTGTAAGACCAGAGCTTAGTGTTGAGCCAGTCCCATCAGATATCTGACTCTTTGAGAGATTTCGCTTATTCCAGACTAAAGCTTCACTGCAAGTCATCGTGTAAGGAGTGTTTGAGTATAAAAATGAAGCCTGAGATAATTGTGTGGATCTAAGAGACCAAATAATATTTAATACCTTTACATCTCTCAAATTCTTTTTTTCCAGCATTTCTTCTTGCAGTCTTTACCATACAGTGGTCCAGCTTAAAAAAGAGGAATGGCGTAGGCTTAGTAAAGCTTTTAGTTTAGTTAATGGAGTACTATCCTGGGAGATAAAAGAGGAACTCTTACACTGAGGAACTTTAGAGCCGTGTCACCCACCTAATGACCTAAAGATCCCCAGTTTGTGTTTCAGTCACCTGGTTTTCCTTGGAGAGAATGGTGAAGTTCTCAACACAAGTTATTTGCCCAAGTTCCTTAAGGAAATGATGGCGAAGCAGGAATGAGATTGAAGAGTAATGTGGAACCCTGAAGATCTAACCTGATCTTGCTCTCTATGTTAGTGCTTCATATTGACACATATGGTCTTAATATTTTTCCTCGCTCTATGGAACTTGTGTGTGTGTCTGTGAAAGACAAGAAATTTTGGTTATATAAAGGTCCTTAGTGCACAAGGACAGGGGTGATGGTTTGTCTTGAATGAAGGATCTC
The DNA here is from genome assembly GCF_003342845.1 of Nothoprocta perdicaria. Taxonomy (NCBI): domain Eukaryota; kingdom Metazoa; phylum Chordata; class Aves; order Tinamiformes; family Tinamidae; genus Nothoprocta; species Nothoprocta perdicaria. The sequence continues at coordinate 3,228,386 of NW_020455632.1, forward strand.
TTGTTCCTGTGTAACGTTTTTAGTCCTAATCTCACAAGGAAAAGTTGCCTCTTTTGAAGAGCCTGTATTGGTGTAAGATGATCCAATGCCTTGAGTGTGATCTTGTGTTGAATGAAAGAAAACATTGCCAGAATGGCGTGCTGTCCATCTGCTCCTGTATGTTTCCCTGCTTCCCAGTTAAACGTAAGGCGTTACGTCCTAAGCAGATGATTCATCAGTGTATGTTTACCGGTAGTGTTAACATAAAATTAAAATTATTAGATATTTATTTATTTATTTATTTATTTATTTATTCATTCATTCATTTTAGTTTTCCAAAGAGGTGAAGAAAAATGAGGTACTTGAAATTTCTAATATTAAAACCAAGGACCTTTCTTCTTTTATGTTTCAGACACAGATATTAAGGAGCTAGAGGATGTTTTTGGACTTAACGGACAAGTAGAGCATAAGCTGAACTTCCTCAAAAAGAATGTGTCAAAAAATATAAAGCTGGTACTGATTGCTCATTCTATTGGTTGCTACATCACACTGGAAATGATGAAGCGAGCATCAGAACTTCAGGTACATCAACCTTTCAGCCTGAAAGTTGCATTAATAGTGAAGCAAAGTATGTGCTTAGCCTGTGGGTAATGCCATGTCTTTCCTTTGGATGCCATACACAAAGTTTTAGTCCCTGTTTTCATTAAAGTAAAATAAGAATAAAAAAAGAATGTCTAGGTCTAATAAAATATAGAAAAGTAGTCTGGAGTAAAATTCTTATGTTGAATTTGAACTTCCAAATGCCATTGTAATTTAAAAGATTAATAATGGCTATGAATATATTTAGGACTTTCTTATTGCCTTCTCATCTTTAAATAATTTATAAACAGATCGCTAGATATTTGATAATTATGTTATTACTCAAAAAAGTTAAGACATTATGATTTTAATAACATCTTCTTACCCCATGGCAAGCAGTTTATTAACTATACATGGAGAAATATATGGAAAATAATAGTAATATAGATTGTGATGAGTAGTGGTGTGAAGGATATTGGTTTTAAAATTTAATACATATGCATATAATTTTGCTTCTGCAGATCTGTCTTGGTTTGTGTAGTGTGAAGAGAATGGGAGGTGTTATTTCATGTTCTTGTTGCATCACCATTTTTCTTTCCCTCCATGAAGCAATATGAAGGCTGAGGCTGGGCAGTGTCCCTGCAACTGTGGAAATAACAACCAAACTCTTAGTGCTTGGTAACAATTCACTGCGGTAGTGGATGCTGAATGAAGAATACCAAATTGTTGCTTTTATTTTATATTACCTCATCCTACATCACTGCCCCTTCTGTTGCATTATACAAGCTTCRGTGGAAGGAAGTACAGTGTTAATCTAAGGTCTGCATTTAATATAGCCCTGAGGAGGTTCTCCTGCTTCTTCCTAACCACGTCCGCTGCCTGTCTTAACTTTTTCTTTCCTTTAAAGGAAACAGCAACTAAAGAAGTGAAACATGAGGATAAACTAATACATTACCACAGACATTTCATTTTGAGATTATAAACAGTGGTCTTTTTGAGGGTGATTTTATTGTTGCTTTACCGTTTCAATATGGAAGATTCTAGAAAATATCATACACAGTAATTTGCGTAAAAATACCAACTTYTCTTTGGTCAGCATCCTTATAATCTTTATTGCACAAAAGGTTTTATCTGCTTTCAATTAAACTATGAATTGTTGTGTAATTTTTTTTCACATGGTCCACCGGCAGCACAATATTCATCTGCATGTTGAAATTTAGGTATCTTTGGGATGCTCTTAAATGGCATGGTGCACTGTTCACATGAAGTTACCATATGACACGCCACATTTAAGATGCATTTAACAATAGAAAATACTTGTGCAAGCCGGAGCGTTGTGCAACCTTTGTCCCTTTGCCAAAAATAAGTTAACTGTTAGGCTTTATAACATATGAAGTGTGATAATAAGAAACTTGTGTTTCCATCTCTCCCTTTATTTTTACTGGAATATTTGATTCCCACAAGATTTTGAGCACATACGTGTATTTTAGTAGCTAGATCATTTGATTTTATTTTTGTGTAGTTCTTATGTGATATTCTTTTGTTATATGAGTTTTGGTTTTGGTCTTAAATTCTCTGCTTTTAAGAGCCTCTCACTGCTTACAGTTTATTATTCTGAGCTAGAGGTTAATGTGATGTATTTATTGTTCAAATAATTCAGTAAATGTTTATATTTGGAGTTAATGTTTAGCAGATTTGATTTTTGGTACCTAGTTTAAGCCTTTTTATAATCTAACCAAATATAGACCTGATTGTCCCTCTCACGAGCAGTGATGAAGGAACCTCATAAACTAGGACTGCAGACATGGACTGGAGAAACTGCTTTGTCCTCTTCTGTCCTTAGTTGCTCCTCAGCTGTTATTTTGAGTGCTGCAAATTTCTTGGGCCCTACTGTCTTCCGCAGGATGATTATCATCTTCTATATTTTGTTTTCTTTTTCTTAAGGCTTGTTTGCTACCTTTCTGTTAAATACTGCTTTATTCCTTTATTGCAAGAGAAATGAAACCAGAATGGCCAATATACCCCTGGGATAAATTCAATTTTGGACCCTGTTCTTATTTTATTACTGACTTTCCAGGAGGCTTCTGTTAATGGTTTCCACAGGAGACCCCTTAACACAAACTTMGACTTTCTTGTTGCCACCTTTAATTAAGTCTAATCAGAGGAGAAGTGCCACATCAGATTACCTATGTACTCTTAACTAACTGGGACTATAGCTTAAGTTTTAGTACTGGCAAACAGCCAACTATACAGTTAAACCCGCAGACTAGTCCCTAAAACCCAGGGAGCTGCTCTCAGACAACACCCTGGCATAGTCCCAAATTTGGGACCCAGATCCTTGGGGACCAAGGATCATTCCCTGTGCTTCTCTTGGGTGCAAACAACCTGGTTGGAAAGGGACAGATGTTCCAAAGAGGCCACATGGATACAGGCCATCCCATGCTGTTCTGCTTTAATCTTGGGACCAGAAAACAGTCTCCCTGGCCTTTCTGTTTGCTGTTATGGATGTAACCTTGGTGAGTTTTTCTGTGGTGGGTATCAGACCTAATTATATTCACCTCTTCGTGGGAAGTGAAGCATCTCGGGTTTGTCAGAGAAGTAAAAATTTTCTCAGTGGGAGACAGAAAAATGCAAAAAAGTCCTCTTCAGCTTACTTGATACTTGTTCTTAACCTCCTAATCTTTTTCTGCTATTTATTCAGCTGGTAGAACTGAGAAATGAAGCTAGCTGACACAATGATTTTCTCAGTTTTGGACCTGATGCCTAAATCATAAACAGGCTAGATCGTCTAGTCACTGGCTTCGAAAATACGTGCACTTGCTTGGAGTCTTTCTGTGTGCATTGCTGAGGACACCACCGTGCACTTCCTAAAGTGCTCAATTTCATCATTAATTTAATGATGAAAATTTAATGAGAAGATGAGCATGTTACCTGGCTAACGAAGTCCAGTATGCTATAGCACTCACTTGTGATGGTGCTTTTGTAATGCTAGCACCTTTGTGGTCATCCCAATTAACACTTGTTAATCAACTCACCCATAGTTCTTGCAAGCCTCATAGATCAGTAAGAGTGTAAAACATATGAATTTAAGAAAATAACATTTCTATAATACATGATTCAAAACCATGCATATGCCTTGTACCTATGGCTCAGTGATACTAAAGAATACTGGATATTGATAGAACTTTGTTGATTTTAAACATAATAACTAACAATTTATGTGTTGGAATTGTTTTGTAAGGACAAATCAGCATCTTGRAAAACCCACCACATCATTTTTGTGCTTTGTTCTTTTACATCTACCATGTCTTTCTATAACCATCTTCTCTATCTCAAACAGAATTCCTGTTATCTCTGCCTTTCCTGTGAGAAATACGAGCATAACAAAATACCATAGCTTACATGTAATGATTCCAGAAGGGTATACAGTGGCATAGCCATATATTCTTTTTGTTTTTCTTTTCTCTTGTCTGTCTACAAATTGCGTTCAAGTCTTTCTCTTGAGAAGCTACAGTTTTTTTCAGGATTCAGTAACATACTTGGCTTAGAAGGATTTTCATTGTGACTTCTTCATAGTTCAGTAGACTTTCAACTAATATTTCTGATATTAGTTTAAAAAGCAGGCATATGTTTTTTAAATCTTTATTAAATTTAACTGATTCTAGTGTAGTCTTTTTGTCCTGTCATTCCAAAGCTTTTGTTGCTTGTAAGCATTGTTAATAATATGCTCTTTCACCACCTTCCTTGCTCCCCTGAATCACACCTTTGCTTTGACATATGTAGTCCTCATTTTCAGGTTTCATGCCTGAACCAAAGGACCAGGTTCCATCTGTCGTGGACAGCTTGCTTAGAAACATTAATGGCCTACAGAGACACAACAGAATGACAGATGTCCCAATCCTGTTAGCTCCTCACCCCTTCCTCACAATTACCTGCAACCTTTGCAGCACATCTCTGTGGAAGGAGACATCTCTGCACTTGATACTCCTGAAAAAGATACTGGTTGGGAATATAAGGTTTCAGTAGGTATCTGCTCCTTGCCTTTGCCCAGCCAGGACGTTTCTTCTTTTTCAATATGTGTAAGAAATTGCCTGTATAAAGATCGCTACAATTTATTTAAACAGTAAAAATGGTGGTAGAACAAAATAGTTTGCAATATGATGTACCTTTCTCTGCAGTGTAAAATGTAATAAATAATTATTCGGTTACAGAAGAAAAGAAAGAAAATGTATCACCATGTTTAAAAAAATATGTTGTCCATTGTCATCAGAGTGTGTGATGATCTTACTAGGTTGCAGTGAGATGGAAAGTGAAGTGTAAATATATTCTAGATTCACTCTAGACTAGAGTATTCAGACATGGAGATATTCTGTAGTATTTCTGTTTAGGTATTTTTTTCTCGGGTTTTCATTTATGAAGTCTCTCAGTCAATACCTATTCTGCAAATGACTAAAGCTTTKTTTTCAGTTTATTGCCAAAATTGCCAAAGAGAGTTCTTTTTATTTAAAGTTCACAGGGGACAAAAGCTTTGAGTCTTTTCATTTTTTTCTTTCTTAGAGATTAGTTCTCCTAAGAGCAGAGCTGGGCAGAGATGTTGTTTCCTGATACAGGCGAATACATGATTTGTTATCATAGCAAATCTATGCCACCTGTTAAATGAGCTCTATTCCCATGCTTTTGGATTGGTTAGAATATTAGCTTACARGGCAGAGAGGAGAGAGAGAATGTAAATGGTTCTGGAGTGGTTTAAATTCTCGCTTGGACAAGTATAAGAATCAATGCTACCCCTACCCTATGCCTCAAATGGAGCTGCAGCTTTTGTGTCTAGTTAATACCCAGATCCTTTCTGTTGAAGTACCTGGAAAACTTCCCCTAGCTTTAATGAAAATAGGGGTAGGCCAAAAGAGAGACAAATATGTCAGAATTCCTCTGCCAAATGATTTATTTTGATACAAAATTCATTCCAGTGACCCGTTTAGATTAATAATTTAGTTTCAGTTGTTTTGAAAGCTTGATCGTGAATTTGAGAAACACTTTTTAATGACAGGAAAGAGAGAAGTCACTTTAATTTTAAACAAGGGTCCCCTACAAGAAAACAAAATTCTTTAGTATAGAATTACTGGAAATCCACAGAGACTACRAGATTAAAAGGGGGAGATTTATTAACAGCACAAGAACTGCTAGAACTGTCCTTAAGCGTGTCTGACATATGAGATGATAAGAAATGTTTTCAGCAGCTTGAATAGATGAGGAAAAAGACTGCATGGAAGCCGTGACGTTTGTACAATCTCTGTTTTGCTGAGATTAGTACCTATACCCATTAATCAAGACAGGTGTCATCATTACAGAAAACATGTTTTGAATGGACATGAATTTATCACATTAGGAAGTGTCTAAAAGTTACAGTGCATTTTGGAAATGGAGAGCAAATGAAAGTCAAAAGGCACCCTGAGACAAACAGAAATAAAGATTTTGATTCTTTTTTGAGACTCTCTTTTAGCATTATGTCATCTAATTCAAATATTGATTATAATTAATGTATTGCCTCCCTCAGTACTTTCCGCAAGCTCACTTGGTGTTGCTACTATCTTGGTAAGATTGCTATTGATGATCACCTGGCTGACTATTTTAAAGTCGCTCAGTGAAAAAATACATTATTTCCCACCTTGCACTTTTACAGCAGTAATCTTTGTCTTAAATCTTTTGAAAAGCACACTGAGACTTCATAAAATTTGAAAAATAGCCAAGGGATTTCTGAGGAGAGGTGGTACGTAGTCTCACATAGAGGAGTAAGCTTTGGAGACCTGTGTGCCACCCCCCTTCTATATCCCCCCCACTTCTACAACTGAAGCAGTGAAACAAGAAGGAATCTAATACAGTTTTGCATAGATTTAAACAGGAATCTCTTCCACTGTCTTCATTGAGACTTAAATGCTAATTTAACTTTACGCATGTCTGAACCTGGTCACTGAATTGAACTCTTTCTGTAATACACATTTTTGGCAGTTCTCTCCATCAGTTCTTAGTAAAAGCAGAGCTTTGGGAGCGTGTAACAGGAGGTGCAGGTGGTCCAAGTCAGCAATTAGACGTAAGTTTGCTTTAGTTGGCAATATACTCATTGCAGGGGCCACCTAATCCGCTGTGTGGCAGATGACAAAGCTCTGCAGAGTATCTTCTCTCAGCGAAGCCTCAGGCAGTCCCAGCAAATCTGGTGGAACAGCCAATAAAGAAAGCAACAGGAGCTTGTTGCATATGCCCCAGCATATGCGGGTCTGTCGTTTGGAAAAGAGCAAGAAATAACACAGATGATTTATTAAACCTGACCAAATAAAATAAATAAGAAAATATGTCTTTGAAGCATCCAGGGAGATTTTACGAAGATTTTTGGAGCAGTTTGGGAAAAAGAAGGAAAGCAGAAAAGAAAGGAAGGAAAGAAAATAAAGGAGAAGGAAAGGGAAGGAAAGGGAAGGAAAGGGAG
>NW_020455632.1:3235676-3249029 GCF_003342845.1 Nothoprocta perdicaria
AAAGAAAGAAAGAGAAAGAAAGAAAATCTTCATATGAAAATCTAAGATAAAACCTCTCTTTGGGGTGGGATTGGGGTGCAAAACAAAGAGCAAGAATGGGTGAGTCCACGGCAAATAAAGATTTGTTAAAGTGATACTAACTCTGGCTGAGAGACACTCCTAAAAGCCCACCATCCTGAGGCAAAAGCTCCACCAAACTTCAGAACCTTATCAGTGAAAGGTCRGTGTTGAGTGTAACTGCGTTGAGAGCATCAGCTCACCCGAGGGACCCCAGCAACCATTATTTTCACTGGCTTGCTGACAAACCCCGTAATCCTAATGGTCTTGGTCATATTCTTTTCTACCTCTCCCCGCCAAAAAAAAAAAAAGCTTGAAAAATGTAAACTCTTAAGAAAATACAGCAATCGACAGGCAGACAGGATTTCATATAAACCTCACTGGACGCCACCTTTGCGAGCAGGAGCAGATGTTGTCTGGATTGTCAGGTGTTGTGTGTGTGTCTGCCTCCAATTACTCTTTGCTTCACAGACAAAGGAAAAAGCAATTTGGAAGACAAAGGAATGTGAATTGTCTCACATGTACCAAAGAAAAAAGTACAGGAGACTTAAAATGACATTTCTTTGAATGTCCTCGAATGCCTGAGGGCAAGTTAAGGAGGCGAATGTATGTCTTTTGCTTTCACAGGGGACGGTTACATACATATTTCTTTTCAATGAGAATACTGTTTCTGTAGTGGAAAATTGGCTTAGTAATCAGCTTCACAACTAAAGCTGTGAAGAATTCAGAATAGTTTTAAGTCATAACCTGTAAAGGTGGTTTTAAGTCATAATCTGTGAAGGTAGTTGAATGTTGCCTTGCTTTTCTACTATTGTCTTTTAAGTAGAGAAAATAGGTTTTATTCCTACATTGTGCAGTCTCTTACATATGCCTTCTGAATCTTTTGTCGGCCGGATAGTTCAACAAAGTCTTTATTAGAAAGGCTTGAAAACTTAAAAAAAAAAAAAAAGAAAGGAGCAACAGAGGTTGAGAGTGATTTATTGTTTTTAATAGTTTTAGCAAACTATAGATCAGAAGTTTTCCAAAAAAATCTCCTTTTCATTTAGTCACTTGGTTACTGTTTGTTACTTCTCAAAGTGGTTGTTTCCAGAGAGAACTACTAAGTAGCACCATCTACCTGCTTCTGGAGAAAATAATTTGCAAGTTTTTGTCTTTTAATGTTCCTCTTCTTAATATATTCTCTCATGTTTTTAATTTAATAAGAAAGCATATATGCTCTTTCAATTTTCTTCCGAAGAAAATTAAAATTGATTCGTGGTGCAACTGAAAGACTAGCTTGGCAAATCCAGCAGCAGTACATATGTCCATTACTTAGCATCTGAATATACATTTCTGTTTAATGTTGATCACATTTTTGAGAGAGCAGATTCAGAGTGAATACTGTCTTTGCTTTAGGGTTTATTCACTTAGATCATAAGCCTGTGATTAGGAGGCTTTAAGATAAAGGGAAAAATGAGGTTTCTAGGGAAAACCACGTTTAGTTCCTACTGTTCACTAAAACTTATAACTTTTGTCACCTTCCATAATGGGTTTGTTTAATTGAATATAGTGGTTTACTGGTTACTTAAGTATAGAACCAAATTTTTTGTCTGTGGTGGTTCAAAGTAGGGAAACATAAGGACGCTAACTTTGATTTGAAGAGGCTCTTGAATTTTTAAAAAGCATTTATGTTTATTTCGTTACTAATGAAACATTTGATTTCTTTTCAAGTGTATGCAGTCAGCATTCAAATAAACCTATAAAAATTATTTTTTCTAGGAAGTTAAAAGACACTAAAGTAGCCAAATGCACAAACAGAGAAGGAATAAAAATAAACTGAAACCAGAATCTGTGATCATTCATCAAGAATCCAAAGTAAAACATGAGAATGAAGAGGAAATGAAGCACTAAAAATAAAAAGATGACTATAATGGTAAATGACAGAATAACAGGATTTATTAAGTATTGTGGACTTTTACAGATTTGTTCATAAAACTTCGTTATTTTGCATCTCAAAAAATTTGGATTTATATTGTAACAGCTAAATTAAATGATTCTATAAAAAATGAGAGAATCATAAACGCATAGCRTAACAAGAAGTGAATTTCAAAAACAATTAGAATTTATAGCTGATATTTTCAAAAGAGCTCAACACCCTTTTGAAAGCCAGATTTCCCAAAGAGCTTTTTATGCTGGATGGTGGAGTCTCTTGAAAGTCTGGCTGCAGATGTGTAYACAGGCAAATACTTGAAAGTATTCCCAGGTCCTTTGAAGAGCTGGACCAACTGATCAAAAATCAGTATCAAGATACCTTGGCCTTGTTTGTTTTTGTCTCCTGTATTTAATATGCTGCTACAGAGTACAATAGAGCTAGAAATCAACAGTTTTCAYGCTAATTTAAAATTGAATAGAAAAAGGGGGAACATGGTAAGTTGAGGCTTTAAAGAAGTCTTCTTGAAAGGAGCATGTGAAGGGATTTTATGGAGACCTTTAACACAGACTTTACAAACATGCAGGTGAACTCTGAGTATGGTGAGTATCTCTAATAGACAGAGTTTATAGCTCTAGGTTGAGAAGCTGTAGGTTGAACTGTAGTTCCCCCCACAATCCTGAACCCTTAGCAAAGAAGTTGGACTCCTGCTTCAGCTCTTGCATTTTGTTGTATGTCATAACAGCTGTGGAGAAGGACTGGGTTTGGATCATCTGGTTAGAAGAAATTGCATAGGGTGGAGATAGTATTATATTTTAAAAATATTTCCTACTGTGCTCTACTGTTAGTCTTCATTCTTCATTGTTTGCGGTGAAGTCTTAGGTTGCTTACTTTAAAAGCTAAAAAGAAAGTGGAAGAATATATTCCTTTGCCTAAGCTTTTAATTATTGAGAAAGTTGCATCCTGTTTGGAAAGCCTAGTACAGGAGTTAAAGGAATCATAAACAAAAATAATCGTTATAGAAATTAGTTACAAGGTTTCTGAGCTTGTAATGCAGCATTCACTGGGGCTCTAATATATGAAGGGGGCAGCATTCATAGGGGGGCTCTAATATACCATTGAATTAAGTTTAACTGAGTATTAGATTCTTTCTTTGATCTGTTAGTTCTCTCTTCTATAACTGATTATTTTAGAGGAGTTTTGCCAGGGCAAAGGTGCATTTTTTCAGATACTTAAGTGTGTGTCAAACATCTGAGTTAAGAGAACTGAGTCAAGACCCAGATTTCTGGGTTGAGTCACCCTCTATCCCCTTTTGAGTGAGGTTATAATTCATCTGCCTGACCAGAGGTCTGATGCCATTTGAGTCCCGCTGTGTTATCTGAGACAGTCAAATCTGTCAGACGTGACAACAGAACCTGCAGAAGACACGTGCTCTTCTGGAGCAACAGCAGAAGGCCAAGCAAGGTGAGAGTGGATGACAAAATGACATTGGACACTGACCACACAACTGAGTCCTGCCTCAATTCTTCCTTGCCTCTAACGGGAGCTTAACTACCTACATGCTAGAAGTAGAAGTCTCTGAAGCTGAGTCCAACCCTTGTTTTTCTTCCCCTAGTTTCTTGAGCCCAGTGCTTCTCAAAGGATTAGAGGGCAAAAGTACAGTTATGGGACTGAGGTGCCTGTGTTGTGGAGGAGTTGTGAATCAGTGGGGCGTTGAGTGTGGACTCTGTAAGGGAAGTCATCTGGCATTGCAGCTGTGACACTCCTGGAGCGGACACAGGAAAACACCCAAGTGGCTGGTGTTTTTTAGAAATGTCTTGTTAGTTCATTATGTTCCTTTGAAATTCCTAGGCATTTTTATCAATAAAATTAAGTAGTAAGTAGGGTTCTCCTAATTGAAATGTAATATAGTACATTTCCCTTTCCAGTAGTTGCAGCCTGTAAATATTTCAAATCTTCATTTCTGTTGTTTGGATGCAAGTGTACTGAACCGTGRCATTTTGAAAAAAAATCACTGGAGTTTGCCCTTTTATGTGGAATTCAGTGTTAAATATACATTTAAGTGGAAATCCAGACACCACAAATGTATGTAATGAACTTGTTACCTTTGGAGTCTTGAAAGAAAGTTCAATTAATGTTAATGAAAATGTGCTTCTAATAACTTAGCTGCAATATTTCTAGTCAGTGGAAAATTGTAAGAACAATCCACTCTGTTTCAGCTTCCAAGATGCAGAATAATTTTTAATAATAAATAGAATTCACCAAGTCCAAAGTGTTCTTAAAAGTGCTGGAGTTAATTTTTTCTCCCCTGCTATTTTTTAAAGAGCCATATGACTACTGTAAGTATATTTTACTGAAATGAAAAATGCAAATCCAGCTCTGAATAAATATATTTTGAAATGCARCCTTTTTAATGGCAGCTTGCAGAATTTTGAGTTTTTTTCTGGCATTGGCAATTGGAAAGTATTATTCAAATTCATGTCCKCTGTTGCATTACAACACTTTCTATCTGCTAACCAATTTAATTTGGTATGATAAATTAAGTATGATGTSTTTGCTCTCTCGGCGTATTCCGACACATGTGCCACTTGTCAGGAGTAATCTGTAACATGAAGTAATGAAGTTTACATTTTTCCCATATTATTTAACATTCTTGTTGTTCTAGGAAAATCAATTGTAAGATGGAAAAAGTAGTTGACTAAAGAATTAATTTCTACTTCCTCTCTCTTATTCTTTACAATACTATGTCAATACATTGAGGTGTATGTTCTGTCTTGACCCTCAAACATACCCTGTTTCTTTATTTCCTTTGAAGAAAGTACRAAGTAGAAGGTTCTGCTTGCTACTTCTTTTCTTACCTGTGAATAGTTCCTGGCTCACCTGTACTGTTTATTTCCTGGATTTCATAGGTCAGGATTTGTTCTGCTTGTCTTACTCCATGGTGCATCATTAAGTTGTTCATTTAAAAAATGATAAGAATACTAATGCACTTCTTCCAGTTTCTTCCAATAGAAGATATCAGTTCATCTTTCCTTATCTGTCTTCTATGCTTGCTGGTTAAGCAGTGCTTTACAGGTTTGGCCTGAACCCCTACTTCAGTGAGACCTGACTTCATTACTTGGGAAGTGTTCCCCTCCAGAGTTCACCAAGTGGACTCTAACCCAAAAGCCCTAAAATCTTGAGGGGCTTAGGGAAAATGATGGCCTTCCTTTCTTAACAGCAGAATTAAATTAAAAGTGTGGCTGGTTTCTCATTCTTTTGGTTTATCTGCTCTTTCTTAAACTGAATACACTGAGATATATTAATAGATATTGCTCCATACTGGTGCCTGTGAAAGCAGTTAGTTCAAGACAACAGGTAAACCAGTTCTTATCATTTCTTTATGTTGAGCCATCTCTCCATTATTCACATTAAGGGCACATTATTGGTTCATCATTGATAGTAAGTCTCCACGACAGGATTCACAAGGATCAAATTTACCACTCCATGAAGCGTCAGGGTACCTGCAGATGCGGTGCAGTGATCTCAGGGGAGATCACTTGCTGAAAAAAATCCCACCCTGTATTTCCAGAATGAAAGTGGAAAGAATTTATCCTGGAAAATGGCAGTTGCTTTCTGACATATATGTAATGGGAGCAACTGAAAGCTTTATGGTGTGTAACTGTGACACTGCATTCCAACATAAGCTTCTCCCGGCCCTTCTTCCAACCAATAAACTATTCTTCCTCTCTTTTCACTCTCACTCCTCCTAATCTTTTTCTGTTTATATGCTTTAATCATAATAGCAACAAATCCATCACTGCCAGTATTATCACACTGTTGCAAATTTTGGCCGTCTCCTTTGGCACTTACCTTGTAGATGGAATGATACTGCCCACTTTGATGGGACTTAATTCTGAATGTAAAATACTGCTCTGTCAATGAACATTCCCTCAGACTATTTTCTGTCCAACAATAAGATACAGATTTTTGGGAGAACAGTTTTCTCATTATTACCTTAGCTCATAAAAGAAGCTTTTCCTTTTTAAAGAAGAAAAATCATTTTGGGCAAGTCTTCAGTTACCCAAATATTTGTAGTACAGAATAATTTGCATTTCAATCCTATGAGACTTGTAAATGTAATGAACAGTCTGTGTGTTTTAATATTTTTAATAATTCACAAATAGTTCAGTATGTAAAGCTGACCGGTAAAGAAACATTATGTAGTATCTGTGAAGTACCATTGTGAGTTCCAGTCTTTTCTATGTATAGCACAGTTCTGGACTGCATGTGGGAAAAAAATTAAGGAGTGCTTTTTTTTGGCAAAATAGATTATTTCTTCTTGTGCCATGACCCATTGTAAGGATTGTAAGGTGTTATAAGGATGATCCATCTCTCCTTTGTTGCCATTAGACAGATTTTAATGTTGTAAGACTGGTGTTATGAAAGGTACTGACAATCGCTTGAAAGGGATCTGCAACCAAGAAACCATAATATGATTGAAAACCTGTTGATTTCAAAGATATTCATCGAAGTTCTCAATTTACTTCTCAATCCAAGAAGTTATTCTAGAACTACTGTGATAAGCATGYAAGAGATTTGGTCTTCATCTATCCCTTGAGAATATGTGAGGGAAGCTTAGTCTCTAGAGCTGAGAATATTGTGCCTTTGATGAAATCTACACTGACTGTAAACTTTTAACAGATGATAAATAATCATATATTTAATTAGAATTTGTTTGTAGGGCAGAATTAAGCCTCATTATAGTGATGAAAATTTTACCACTAGTTTCAAATGAAGCAAGACTTACCATACATGGGAACACAGAGGACCAGAAGCATTCATTTATGTGTAAGATATGCTGTACTCTTTAGGGCTGCTCTTCTCAGCTTTGACCAGACTCACCATGGTAATATCACGATTTCCAGAATCCATCCTTCCTTCCTTCCTTCCTTCCTTCCTTCCTTCCTTCCTTCCTTCCTTCCTTCCTTCCTTCCTTCCTTCCTTCCTTCCTTCCTTCCTTCCTTCCNTTCCTTCCTTCCTTCCTTCCTTCCTTCCTTCCTTCCTTCCTTCCTTCCTTCCTTCCTTCCTTCCTTCCTTCCTTCCTTCCTTCCCTCCCTCCCTCTATCTATCTATCCATCCAAAAGATGCATCCTGAGTTATTTTCATTCCTTTCTAAATCTTCTGTTAATTAAACTCTACAAAGCAGGGATAAGTATACTTTTAATAATACTGGACAGGTTCAGATTTAATACCGTGTAAGCCTGGTGCTGATTCACGTTTTATAAAGACTCTTCATATGGCTGGTGCATTGAGTTGAATCTCAGGATTCCAGTACAGAGGACCCAGATTTATATCAAGTCAGTGAAAAGTGGCCTTAAAGCAAACGTAAGTTTAGTCACACTTTGGTGCAAATGGGACTCAGACCTACGTAGATTAAGATGTAATCATTGTATGCAGTGCTGTACTCATCATTACACTGATGACTCTGAAAACTATGGTTTGAAATACAGATATATTTAAAAAATGCTGGTCCTTGAATTCTGTTTCGATCCAGGTGGAACTGCCAGGAAGARCTGGAGTCTTGAGGCATAAAAGACATACTTCAAATAAAATTGAATAATGTATGTTAAATAAAGAGGTTGCCAGGACATGGAAAACCTTAAGATTGCTGTAGAACATTTTAAACAGATGAGAATATTGCCTGTTATTTATATCAGGTAGATTCTGAAAGGCAATAGTTCAAAAATAAACTTCAGATTTGCATTCATTTGAAAAGTGTGTGCATTGTATGTGTTTGAACATAGTGGGTTAAATTCAGATGTTGAAGGTGGTGTGGTAATACAATGCAATGCTKGATATTTGAGTGTAAGGGAGTAAAAGTAGAGTAATGTATTGAAGAACAAGGAGAAAATACAAATTTTAAAGAGGTATGGAACAGGTACATTAACTTTGAATTTTTAAGGCATCCTACTAATTTCTTTTTCTGACTACTCGTTCTCTTTCTAGCACATAGAGTAGAACCTAAATGATGCTAGATACACAGCTGGAATAAGGAGAATCTCTACTTTTGAGAAAGAAGTTATCATAGTCTTGTTCATTTATAGGAAACTGACATTTTCCATCAGCTGGGAAGTTGAATTTGTCCATTGTTGAAGTCAATAGCATCAAATAAAGTTTAACATCACTCATACCTTGAATTACCCCTGCCTRGCTTTTCCAGGAGTGTGCAAAAATATGGTACAAGTCAGCTGCCTGTACATGCTATTCTATAATATATTCATTTTGATCTGTATGTCACTGCTAAGGTATAGGATGGTTATTCTTAGCTAGTGTTTGTGTTGCAGATGAAAGAATGCTTTAGACCAACTTCTTCCAGGAATCATGACGTACCTTAGGCAAAGAATATACCAAGGATGCAATGTAAAAACTGTTCATGCTTCTTAAGTTTTTTTCTATTAATATTTCTTGGATTAAATCATGCAAAGTTAGGAAAAGACTTGGCGTAGCAAATCAGACTGAAGGGTGGAGAAAGGGAAAAATGCTTTGTGTAATCTGTTGTATTAAATTTGACAGCACGAAAAGGAAAGTTCAAGAAATCTGATGGTTCTGAAAATCATGGGAAAAACATTCTCAAAAAGGAAGTTTCCTCCCTAAATCTCATTAATGTGTTCCTTGGATCAGATATGTCAACAAATATGCCATTTAGGAACAGTGATGTAGTCTGATATCTCTGAGGACGTGTGATCCATATAAATGTTAAATCATTGCTTAAAAAAAAAATGAGTATGCCTTTGTAATGTACAACAGTTAATTTCACAAGACTGTGAAGTGGTGAGGATTGTGCACGACTTTACAAGACACATATTAAAGTTCTGTGTCTTTTCCTAGCCTGTCTCCTGAAGGAAGTTAATTCTGGTGGGATATTTGAAAATGATGTGTTTTGCTTTTCTTCAGCAATATTGGTATGCACACAGTTTCTCAGAGAAACCTTCTAGCGAATGTGTAGGTATACTATTTCCCAAAGAAATTCCTTGCAGCCTGTATTTCAACAAGTATATGTTGAAATAGGCTTTGCTGAATAACCTTGGCTATATGCTTGTTTGAATTTATATTACCTTGAATTCAGCCTGTTGTAATGTTATGTTCTCAGGACAAAATTCCCCAAAGCTAGGAAGTCCCACTTCTGYAATTCAAAGCAGAGACCTCCCTGAAGGTCTCTGTGGTGTGAAGTTCTGTAGAGGCAAGAAGGGGACTGCATTGCAGGTTGTACCTGTGCTCATGGAGACACGGGGGTGGCCTCTGCTTTGCTGATTCTCATTTTGGCTGTTTTGTTCAAATTCAGAATAGGAATCTAATCTATTAGACTATGATAAAAATAATTTTAAGTGTAAAAAYATGACATAAAGTATGAACAAATGAGAATATATCAGATGCCAAGAAGCAGAGACATCCTTGACATCAGATAAACTGAAAACAGCACTCAAATAGGAAACAGCTCTTGTCACCCAGCCAACCTGAGCTTAGGATGTGATGCAACATAATATGAGAGCAGTGTTGTTTTGTTAAAATATGTTATGAATTTCTAGTTGCCTCGCTTTGGAGATCTCTAGAGGAGAGGTTGATTGGAGCTTGGCTACCGCTTCTCCCCTGCTCCAGGTCTTGCTGACTGTGCTCTAGTTTGACCTTCAAGTGACAGTCTGGCCAAGGAACAAGGGCTGTGACGACAACCATGTCAAACTAGTCTGTTGTACACATATTACAAAAAAAAATACAGTTCTGTATTTTTAAGTAGGTAATTCTTAGCCAACATGCTTAAAAAAAAAGAAAAAAAGAAAAATTCATACTGAAACAACTAGAGAGAAAGTCTGGGCAAGTAATGAGCAATGCAAATTAGGGGTATAGGGATATTTTGGTTCACTGAAGCTCGTGAAGCAGAGTGTATATGCTAAGTCCTTTTATTTAAGGTTACAAAGAGTAAATACGAGAGAAAAGAAAAGAGAGCAGTTTGACTTAAAAGTCAATACTTTTATTGCAAGATCAGCTGGGTATAAATACAATTAGATAGAAATTAGAAATCAGTTGCAAGACCTGAAAAAAATTCTTCAATAATCCTCCAGATAAGTAGGAACAAGGAAACTACAAGATTTTAGTGAATTTGAGGACTGTTTGGAGTGGACTGCAAAAACATATAAGACTGCAAGAAATATGTTTGAAAGACTTGCTGTAGATTTTACCTACATATAATTATACATAGTATTTATACATCTATATGTTATATTTATATATATATAATAATTTATATATATAAATTATATTATACTAGTATATTATACTATTATAATTTATATATATGTAAACTACATATAATATTTTACATTTTGTACATTTTTTATATATGAAATTTAACTGCTAGTACATGATATGATATGCARCACATATCATACTTCACAKTGATCTCTAGAGGTCCCTTCCAACCTTGAATATTCTGTGATTCTGTAATATATCTTACATTGGATACATAATATATTTTACATACCCGGGCTGACTTTCCCATTTTTCAAGAAATGTATCTTTCCGTAACATAAGGTACAATTTATGCAGCCTTGATCACCTTCCTTTGAAGCAGTAAATATTGACTGTGAGTAGATATGAGACACTGATAATGTAGAGTGTGTTCCACCTAATACTGAAGACCTTATAGAAGGCAACTGAGGTGTCTTGCTTCCATGCTCCCAATAAAATCAATAGTTTTGAAACTGGGAAGGAATTCAGCTCTCTGTTTGTTTTTGGTAGTGTCTTCTGGATGAGTAACCAAATCCTAAGCTTTTTGGAACATTTTAATTTAATAAATTTACTCTGGGAAAAGAAGGCCCCTTTCATTGGCAGTGCTKCAATGTGGGTCTATCATGTTCTCATCCTGTGCTGGCTTGCAGAATTTGGATCTTCTTCCTGTGTATCACAAGTGTGTCATAGGCATAGGTCCTTACGGCTCGGTGGGAGGAAGCAAGGTTGTGGAGATTGTGGAATGGCTTCAGTGAGCCTGGTCTGGTACTGGACTGCTTCAAAAGCTCACTCTGGTAATAATAGAATTCTTTGAATTACAGCAATTTTTTTTCCCTATAGTATTCTCAAATAAGAGTATCCTTAGGTGTTTCTTGCTATAGTTACTAACATCCTTAGATGTTTCTTACAGGCTGAGTTTACTGCACAATCCACAGAGAAAAAGTAGCAGGAAATGCACTAATGGTAAACACTGGGCAGCAACGTGACATTTAACGTATTTAATGTGTCATTTTTGGTCATCATCATGATGAAAAGATTCTGACAGCTTGCTGTTTAACAAAAGCATGTTTTAAAAATATAGTTTATGTGGTAACCTTTTACAAAAAAGGAGGGGAAAAAAACACATTTGTCAACACATTTCCTTTTTTTTTCCCCCATATTTGTCTATATATACTTCCCACATTGTAGACTCTTGTCCCAGGGCAACAGAGTTCACAAGAAGTGAATATATAAATAATACTATCAGTCTTTATGTTAACTTTTTCTACATTCCATCATAGAAAAAGRAATTTGCAAAACTGTTCAGGTTTTGCAAATCGGCGATTGCTCTATCACATCCATATCAAAGTGTGAAGATGACATCTTCTTCTCTTGCATCATTGCTGTTGATGAGGAGTCTGCAGCTGGAACCTGATAGTTTTGTGCATTGTAAAGTCAATGTTAGCACAAAATTTGGATGCCTGGTTTAAGATTTGATTTTTTTATTTCTTTTTGTCATA
The DNA here is from genome assembly GCF_003342845.1 of Nothoprocta perdicaria. Lineage (NCBI taxonomy): Eukaryota > Metazoa > Chordata > Aves > Tinamiformes > Tinamidae > Nothoprocta > Nothoprocta perdicaria. The sequence continues at coordinate 3,247,407 of NW_020455632.1, forward strand.
TATTTATATCACTTGTCCCACCCAAAATATTATTTCTCATCCTTCACTTTACACCCATTAAATATTTGTGTAGTTACAGTTCTCCACCCTATTCCCTCTTTGCTCCTTTTTTGCCAAGCTGTCCGTATTCCTCATATATATATATTTATATATATATATAAATTTCTTCACAAATTTAGTCTTGTAAACCCTTCGTTAATTTTATACTTCATTTGTGGTTGGCTTTTGTTTGAAACTTTCATTTTAAGATGTACAGAATAGAATGCAAACTTCACAATCTCCTAGGGAGACGGAAATTCCTTTGGAATTTGCTATGTGTTTCTTATGTGTTTCCTTCCTATATGTAGCATTAATTTGCAGAACTTTTCTCTTGCTTGCTCTCTACACTGTATATTATTGCAGACTTGCTCATCATTTACTATTCACCGTTACCCATGCGTCCTTTCAGCTGTATTAATTTCCATTTTTTTCCTCACTCATTCTTACTTTACTTTTCCTGGGCATGTCTAAGGATAGTAGTAGCATCTGAGGTGGTTCCATGGGCYGAGTGATTAAAATAACAAATTTAACTTAACAAAACGTCACTATGGTACTCATTCCTCCATTTTTGGTGTACTACTTCTTGGGAAAATTGCCTTAACTTGCCTTAAAGCAGATAGTCAGTTTGGATCCCAGAAAGCTGGTTTGGCATTTACTGACACACTACATTTGTTGGAAACTGAAATCTGTCTCTGTAAAAGAGACATAGTGACAGTCATTATGAAATGCTTCCATTTTTGAATTTTAAGCAGACCAATGTCAATATCCTTTGCTGTAAATGCATTCTTTACTTGACAAAAATGAGAAAAGCACTGCACAGCTTTTTCCACGTTTGACAGTGAAGGGATGAGTTAGCAGCTCTGTTTCAATGGCAGAAGTAGTCTGGATCTGAGGGACTATGTAAAAGTTGAAATAAAATGTTAATAGTTGTTAAGAGATGTTAATAGTACTAATCTGCATGCATTCCTCASATACTGTGAAAGAAATTCTTCCTTTGAGGATCTGTGCATTCTCCATTTGCCTTTAGAGTTGTGTACGTGTCTGATCACTCGAAGAACTTAATCTTCATCAGTATCCTGAGTGTGACTATGAAAACTCTACTGGAAGGCCCTCTGATGAAGAATATTGATGCAATCTATTCACAGAATCATAGAATCACAGAATGCGCAAGGTTGGAAGGGACCTCAGAGGTCATYGAGTCCAACCCCCCTGCTCACGCAGGGTCACCTAGAGCAYRTGGCACAGGGCTGCGTCCAAGCGGGTTTTAAAGATCTCCAAAGAAGGAGACTCCACAACCTCTCTGGGCAGCCTGTTCCAGTGCTTTGTCACCCTCACAGTGAAGAAATGCTTCCTTAAGTTCCTGTGGAACTTCTGATGCTTCAGTTTGAAGCCATTTCTTCTAGTCCTATCACTGTCCACCACTGAGAAGAGGCCACCCCCCTCCTCCTCCCTCCCTCCCTTGAGGTATTTATACACGCTGATCAGGTCCCCCCTCAGCCTCCTCTTCTCCAGGCTGAACAGGTCCAGCTCTCTCAGCCTTTGCTCATAGGGCAGATGTTCCAGGCCCCTGATCATCTTCCTAGC
>NW_020455632.1:3249734-3280999 GCF_003342845.1 Nothoprocta perdicaria
GCTCTGCCCTCATCTATCCAGCTAGATATTCCTTCGTAGAAGGTGATCAGGTTAGTCAAGCAGGATTTCCCCTTGGTGAATCCATTATTCCCAATTATTCCCAAATTATTAAATATTCCCAAATTATTCCCAAAATATTCCCAAATTATGAAAATTTGAATGCCCTCTCCTAAAGTGGAGCTGGCAAATGTGATACTGGTAATGGCACTCAAAAGTTCGCTTTTTCTAGGGAGTGAGGATTCCTTGAGTCCATCAGAAGAGAAYGAGGTGTCTCTTTTACAGTTTTAACTACATACACACAGAGAACTGCTTAGACCAGCTACACTTAGTTGGGAAACAAATTATGCTCCGCAAGGAGCAAACTATGCTCCTCATATTCCAAGCATTTTCTTAGAAAATTCAAGCAAAATCTTTCATTCTGTCACTTAGTCATTCACACAGACTGTATATAACACAATCAGAGATCTGAAAGAAAAGGAATGGGAAAAAATGAAATGGAGCTGGTGCCAAAATGGAAATTCAGGTACTAACCAATAGAAAGTGCAGAAAACTTAAACTGAAAGTATGAAATCAAGTTCACTGCATGAAAAGGCCCCAGCCCCATGATAGCATCTTGGAAGGGCCTATGTGTGGTAATAGGAGGCTCTTTGGAAGCAAGCAGCTATGAGCCTCCATGGGACTTCACATTGGAAAAAACACAAAGTTTTCTAAAAAAGTTTGGTCATTTGCACATAGTAAGTTTTGTTTAAAGCTGAACGTGTTGCCACATAGTTGCTTTATGTCTTCTTACTTACAGATATTTGTGTGGACTCACTTAACTTTMTGAATTTTAGTTCATTCACCCATAAAGTAAGTACAGTAAGATTTCTCTGTGGACCTTAGATTTTATAAAGCACCTCAAAATTTTCCGTGAAGAGATTCTCTATTTACTGTGTTTGAGCTGTTTGCTCTCTTGCGGGTACAATGTTCAACAAAAAGCCAAAACACTCATTCAGGGTCACAGAAGATCCATATGGAAAAAAAGAAAAGGGAAAAAAAAAAACAAGGAAGTGCACATTTCCTATGGCATTCCTGCACACCAGCAATATAACATTTTTTTTGTAACTTRATGTTCTTTCTTTAGTCCTTTTCCTGTTACAAAATCTTTTGATTTTGCAGATTGAGTTGTGATAGGCAACTAACAGTACAGCAAACGAAATAAGTTCTCGCAGTGTACAGTTGAGGAGAAAAAGATTATAGACTTTAAAACATACTTCATTATTGATAGGTACTGTGTGCAGACAAAAAAAAACCCACAGAATTTTGGATTGTGTTTAGCATAGTGACAAGGCAAACAAACGGCAAGTCTAGAGAGTCTTGCTTTGGTGAGAGGAAAGCATAAGCAAATGCTGTTTTGTCACGTGCATTTCCTTGGAAAACTTCTCAGCACAGCTGTGTTAATAAACCAGGGTATACTTGCATGACCCTAGTTGTTTTGCCTGCAGGTTTCTGCATACTGAGTAAAAGAAACTGTGATTAATGTGGCACTCTATGTCAAGGGTAGACTGTAGATTACCATTAAGTGCATCATTATGTTATCTTTGAAAAATTTACTAGGTTTCACCTGACAGATAATGGCTTCTCCTCTGCCAACACAGCAGACAAATAATAAACTAGTATATGGGATGAACTAAAATATATCAATATAAGTGTTACTTTGACAGAAAAAGGGTGTTTGYTTTTCAGAGGTTTTTGAAGGAATCAGCAGTCTGTTTGAAAAGAGCTTCCTCATTCGTTTTCTTTCCAACCATGAGTTTTGAAATCATCTTCCCACATCCTGGTGGGGTTGATATGGATCTAGGATGAGTGTCTGCATGGATCTACATGGGAGTTTTAGAATTGTGCTTGGATACTTCTTTGCTTAACATGGGTCAGTGTAAGGGATTGGCTATAAAAAAGTAATAGATGGCTTCGTGCTTCTGCCAGCTGATTTGATCTCTGGAGCTCGTTGTGACGTGTGGCTTATGTAACTGGTATGGAATTCAGCTCTTACATGCTTTCTGGTGGCGTTTATTTTGTTAACCATTTGTACACATCAAATTATTAAGATCAGATTATTCCACAACAGGGAATGATTTCCAAAATACTTCCCACTCAAAAGTGGAGGTGACCCTTCAGCAGCCATTGACTCTATCTCTAGAGCAACCTTTTTGTTTCTCTTAGTAAAGGGTCAATATATACTAAGAGCAAGCCACAAGGTGCCACAGCTACTGTCCCTCATTTGACATGGTGATATAATTTCAAGAAATTATACCCAAGGTGCCTGAATTTCTTATCTGTAATCAAAACTTCTGATTTCAAAAGTTTTGAACTTCTGAAGTTCTCCTTGGCATCACAAGAGGTAACACTCTGAAGATCATGTCACCCTTTTGAAGGCTTCTTGTAGGTGGCAGCTGAGTTTGTACATGTGGTGTTATATCTTCAACGTTATCAGTCACTAAAACAAGTAGCAATACCCACACAAACGTCAAATTATAGCTGAAAACATTTTCAATTCTTCCCATGCAAGGCATTAGTCAACAGGAGTGGGTTTTTGCTTGATTTGATTTTCATACTTTTATGAGTTTGATGTATAAATTGTATAAACAAAAATCTTTTGCTAATGTGGTTGTGCTTAATAAATTGTGCAGTGATAAACAGTTTGTTATGAATTAAATTGGCTTTTTGTTTTTGTGTCTYTGTTTAATCAAAACAAAATATTTCAGCTGCTTCAACAAATCCAAAAACATGTTGAAATWGCAATTATCCTTTCAAGACTTGCACATACTCAGTTGTCACTATAGACCCTGCTTTGGGTGGGAGTGCCCTGAACTTTTTTGGAGATGATGATCTAAGTTTCTCCTCTGGATTCCATWAGGGAAAATGTATGAATCTAAAAGAAAATGTTCTATATTCTAATCTGTTCTAATAGGGCAGTTACCTAAATGTGGGTCTTTTAGCCAATGCCACAAGTGCCCAGCTCTACAGTGTGAAAAAATCTCCAYGTGAGATTTTTTTCCTGATTTACAAGTGTATGGTGGAATTTCAGATGTTTGTCCTAGTGGAGAGAAGTGGAGGAAAGAAGGTATCCTCTGTGATAGCTGTTAGTTTTCATACTGCCATTGTATTTGATTAAGCTGGATAGAAAGCTAGATAGAAAGCCAAGCAATATATGCATTCCTTATATATATGTAGTTTGCAGGAGGCATTTGTTTATTCTTTAGTATTTATATGAAGCAGTGATCACATGGAGTCCTAACATTTATAGTGCCTAAACAAAGCTCCTTGCCCAATGCAATGCTTCCAGGGAATGGGCATTTCGTATTGTTTGCTTTCAGGACCTACTCTTTCTCTTAACTAAGTAGTTTTTCTTCTCTCTGCCTTGTAAAATTTATTGTGAGGATCATAAATAACTGAAGTCAATGAACTGATAGCTCTAGACACTAAAGTACATAAACAGTGACAACTGAAACCCTTMAAGGTTCCCACACCTCCCAGATAGTGTCTTCATTGAAGGCAGAAATGGTAAAATATATTTGGGGTGGAGGCCAGTTTCTTCTTTGTGTACAAGTCCAGCATCCTGCTAATCTTTTTGGTATTTTGTAACCACTTGAGGTGCCCTGAGACCAGAACTGTGTTATGTGAGGAGCATGCAAATAATACTCATTCTTTGTTGTTATGAGAGTCCTAAAATATTAAAATGTGAAAGACTGTGTCCTGTTCCAGTAGCCATTCAGTTCTTGAACCCCATGTAATTTAAAAAGTTAAAGATTTATGATGGAAATGCAAGACACTGCCCTTGTGACAAAGTAAGAGAGAAAGTACACCTTATACATTGAACTTTAATTGCAAAGGTATGTATCATCTTAAGTGTTGAAATCTAAGGATGTTAGTTACATAACTGTGAAATTTCTTTAAAAAATGACTATTTTACAAGTACTGGTAGTTGTCATGACAGTTCACTATAATGTAAGCATATTCATGCTGTTTTTTATCACATTGAAATTTAGCACAGAAAAAGTGGTAAGACCTGAAACACTCAGGCAATCATTAGCACAGGCCAAGTTTACCTGAAGTAGATTCATCAGCCAACATTCAGAAATCCACAATTCCTCTTAAAATCTCTGCAACTAGTGTTTCTATCTTGCCATCTCTCTGCCCTCCTGCATGTTAAACTAATAAACATCAGTAGGCTTTGAATTAGGAGTAATACAGGTGAATCTGAATATGACCTTTTGGGGGTTTGACTGACTGTTATCACAAGAGATTTCTATCAGAAAGTGTTGGAAGGACTTTCATACACAAAGGAGTGATTAGCTTTTATTACTTAATATATACAGTGGCATTCATAATGGTAGCAATGTCTGGTGCTTTATAATATGTAATGTTGTCTGTCTTCAAACAGTGGTTTTTAAATATTTCTGTAAGTTGTGGCCTGAATACATTTCTCGATCATCAAAGTGATTTCAACTAATATATATTGCATTTAGGTGAGACTTTGACGTGCAACAAGCCAGAAAATATTGACTGATGATAGGTATTTAAATCTCATTGATTTCCTTTGTTATACCCGTGTATTTCCAGTTCACTTGTTTCAAAGCATAAATATGACATACTACTTTAATGAACATGTGTATCATTCTACTAAAATACTTAAAATCTGCTCTATCCATAGTGGTATTGCAAAGAAGTGAAACTACATCTTTAAGCAATTCTGCCGGCAAACACACATTTCAGAATCCTGGCTCTGCAATCCAGCAGTAAACTAAAAAATAGTTGCTGAATGTTKGAAAAATGTGTTTTACATTTCTCTTTTATTGTCTGCAAGAGATTAAGTGAAGAAATTAAACAAAATTACCCTCCATTTTACCACTATCTTTTAAACTTGTGTGCCATTTTTTTTTTTTTTAATGCAGGAATGCAAGGGACATTAAAACAGCTTTCTTGGTTTGTCCTTCTTTTGCCTTCAAGGTTTAGCAACTTCCCCCAGTGGTTAGTGCAGCTCTCCAAGCAACTAATCCTGTATCTATAAACTGTAATGTCAAAGGATTAATGTGTGCCTGGGAACGCAGGTCAAATCTGCTTTAGATCACAAGAGTTTGAGTTCAGCTCCTAGCTGAAATATCACAAAACTACCATATAATTTAGGAGAAGTCCTGCATTCCTATACTTCAGCTGGTGGTTGCCTTTAATAAAAAGAGGCCCAAGACTGATTGCGAATGAATTTTTCTTTGTCTAAAGTCAAAGTCATATCAGCTGGAAAGCGGAGAAATTTCTTAAAATAGTTCTGTCGCTGATATAAATAGCACTTTTAAAATATTGCAGAAATATTGCAGTACAGCAAGTTACTGATATTTCCTGAATTTCTTCTGTGGGCTACATTATAATGCCCGGAGCTCATAAGCACCTGGTCCTGGCATGCCTGGTTTTCACCTGTGTACCCAGTGGAGCTACATTCAGATGCAGGACATTTGCTTGCTGACTCTCACTTGCTAACAAAGACAATTATTTATAATTTTTTAAAAAGAATATATTAATCTAATTTAGATAAAATGCTGAAKAATGTGTGCAGTAAGCAGCAACTAATAACTGTGTCTTTTTACTTTATGCTGAGTTGTCAACAGATGATAGCAATTTGCGCCTAATGATCCGCAAATGTAAAAGCCGGGATCTGTGTCTCATGCTTCACTTTCCCAGTCCCTGCAGGATGGGAGAAATGTGGTGACATTCCTGCGCACTGCCCTCTGGTGGGATCCCAGCTCCGAGTCCYGGAGCGCGCGCTGCTGGGCATCCCTTTCCCAACCTGGTGCCGGGCTCGCAGAGCTCAATGTTTCCTTRCCAGCTTCTTACTGCCTCCCTCTTTTACTAAATAAAGCGACTGTTCTCGTGGCCTCGCAGGTTCTGCGCTCGGTGCTGCTCTTCCCAACCATCGAGCGGATGGCTCAGTCACCCCAAGGAAAGCTCATGACGCCCTTGCTCTGCAAGCTCCGCTACGTTCTCTACATGCCCGTCTACCTGCTGTCCTTCCTGCCGGAGGGAGTCAAGGCTTCCCTGGTGCGCTTTGCCCTGCGAGGAATGAAATCCTGTGATGAGTCCTCCATAACCACCTCAGTAAATCTCTTCAGTGTGGATTGCATTGGTGAGAGCTTTTTATTTTTATCATTATCGTTATCATTATCGTTAGACCAACTTCAGTATTTTTCATTTGCTAAAGGTTGATGTCATTTTGKAGATGAAATCTTAATACTAAAGCATGGATGCATTCCTAAGGAGAACAGGTCTAGTGTTTTCTCAAACACTAGGCATAGAAAAAGTTAAAAATCAGTCAATCTCATTAAAAAAAAAAAAAAAAGTCTTAATGGGAAAATAACAGCTAAAATATTTTTTCTGAAGAGTATATRTTTGTTAGCAAAACTCTGACCTGTAGTGCTAATGGTGATTCACGTGATTTACAGTCTAATTTGTGTCACTCAGGTTTGTTTACTTTTTGCATTTCAGTCGTATTGGATAATGGAAATGCATCACTTMTTAGTTTTACAGAGCATTCTTCACATCTTTTTCATTTGTCTTTCTTTATATGATTCAGCCAGCTGTATAGATTTTGTAAGACTGGAATTGGATTTGAATACTGATAAATTTAGAAAAGGGCYGGCTGCCTACAGAGGCAAATAGATGGTCCCTTATGCACAGAAGAACCTTCAGTATCTCTTTGGGCATACGAAGAAAAGCAGAAGATTGAAGCTCTTCCAGTGCTACGTCATACTACTGTATGCTCATTTTGCACACAGCTTCAAGAGAGGGAACAATTTCAGATTAATTATACTAGATTTGAAAGGAAAACCAGAACAGGCATTGTTCCTATAGGATTTGACTAAGTTAGCAGTCAAGAACAGTGTGGAATACAAAATTCATATGCTAGCACAGTGATAACAACAAGAAAGAAGTCTCAATTGCACTAAAAGAGGTAAAAACACATTCCTGGGTTTCCAGTTGTGTTCTACCTTCTCTCAGGTAATTCTTCCTGCCCATTATCCAGGCAGGTTTGCCACAGTAGCTCTGTGACTGCAAGGACTTCAGCTTCGGGGCATGTCTGTGAATGTGTTGGCCCATATAGGAGACTCATTTGTAGGACTGCAGAGACTGTAGGCAAGATGGACAGCAAGCATTTTTATTGTCAGACCTAGACAGTTCTTTGTGTATTGTACAAACTCAACATAATACTGCTTTTTTTTTTTCATTGCAGTATTCTATACACAGACAAATCAGGTTCCTCGATAATTTAAACAATTAATACAAATCATATTGTCTGCTGCTTGAGTTCCTATTGACTTGTTGTCATTTTTGGATACTATGTACTATTTTCTTCTTATTGTGATGAAAACATCCATAGAGTCACCCGTACTTTGACAGTTTTGTCTTAGAGAAGGTTATGGTTATGTGAAGATTTGCAAGGTCACATCTGTACCACACAGATAAGCTCTTACTTCTCAAAAGAGGTTAACCACATCCTGGCCTGTACTGGAAATGGTCTTTGGCCTGGATCACAACAATGCCAGGAATGCTTCAGCACATGGATTGCGTGTACCCAAGTCTTCAACCTGTTCTTGTAGTCCCCTGGTGTAGATACATTTTTTTTTTTTGCCTGTGTGTCAGCCTGTCGTAATTTTTGTGTGCACCAGTGTCTGTCCTGTGGCTAAGATGTAAAACTGAAGCAAGAAACCAGGCTGTAGCATCTTGTGTGATGTGATCTCTGTCTACATTCAGTTTATTGACTAAATTCATTATACAAGAATGAAAATCTCTGTGAGTCTGTCTTGTAAAACTTTCATCAGTAGGGCTTACTGGTTCCTTTGGGCTTGTAATATCATCTGGCTTGAGCAGAATTCTTCTTTGGTTTCATCTTTGGAAACTGGTGATATTTTACAGCCCCAGTGACTCAGGACCACATGCATGGATTAATAATCTTACAGCTTTCCGGATATTGCCTGTTAACCTTCTTTTCTATTCTTTGTAGACAATAGAAAATGTAGCCATTCAGCAAAAGTTTCTAAATCTAGCACGGCAACAGAGGCTGTTTTATGGAAYTGCTCATCTGTGAGTTAGAGGAGCCTCTGAGTTTGTGATAAATATAGTTCTGGTGGATTTCTTGTCCTATAATAAACTGCTAGCTATGGATCAGAAATGTTGAGCAAAGAAGTTGTTCTTCCTCTCCAGGAAGGTTGCATGTCAACTCATTAAAAATACACGTATTGCCTTTGGCATGTACATCTGTTGCATTACTGTAATTGTAATAAAAGCTGTGATTAAGGGCAGAAAGGATGGTAAAAGTTTCCTTAAAACTAACACGTCCGTTAAAACAGATCAACCTGCCAGGGATTTGTTACCACATCCAAAGCTTAGTCACAACAATATGTTTTCTCTCCATTGAAAGGAAATGAGATTTGAAAACTTAATTATAATGAATCTGTAAGACATCGTGTTATTCCCATTGAAATCAACAAGCTGTGCTCAGTGGGAGCAGAATCAGGCCCTTAATGAGGAGAATCAGTCAGAGAGGTTAGTGTGCTGTGCTGGAAGAGTTGTACTCTGTCCCACTTCAAATTTTGTTTGTTCCTGCTAATTACCCAAAATAATTTTTCTATTGTCTTAACATTGTAAGTGCTGCTTCGTGGTAGCCCCAGTCAAGCAGCAGAACCTGTTGTGGTGACATTGTCCTAAAAGGTCACAATATGAAATCCTGTCCCTGAGGGGAAGTAATGCAGAAGTCTGAAGAGGAGCAGCAAGGACTAAAGAAAACTGAGGATGCAGAAGATCAGGGATTGCAGGAAGACTTCTTTTTTTTTTTTTTCTTTTTAAGAAAAGAAGTGATCTGAATAGGATTTCATTACCTGGTTTGACTTATAGTAAAAGTATTACAGATAGCAAACTGGTATTTTGATACTCATGAATCTATGAGATGAATAGATAGCCAAATGAGACATTAGTGGCCTTGAATTGTCTTAAACACAGTCATTCTGTTTATTCAGGCCATCGAGAAAAAGATATTTGCATCTAGTACAATAATGGTTATAAAAAACSTGTATAGTTCTTCAGTACATGAATACTTTGGCACTCCAGCATGTTGAAATCTGTAAACATTTCTTCAATGACCGATGCCAGGAGCAACCTTACAGTGACAGTAAACCATTCCATCTACATGGGACAGGATTTATTGTCCACCAGTTTGACTGGCAAACTTCCTCCATTTGTTTCTGTAAAATTTCCACAAAAGCACAGACATTACATAATAGTGAAACACCGCAAGGCTTTTTCGAGAGGCAGGCTCATGGGTCAGAGGTTAAYGTCTGGATGACAGTGAAGATACAGATAAGCACAATAGCAAGAAAAACCTCCAACTGGCCCAACTGCGGCCATCCTTTGTGGTCTTGAACCTGTGACTTCCCTTGAGGAATCTCCCTGTTTGTTTAACCTCTTCACAGAGCAGGGGACTGCTGAGGTCTTGCGGGGCCGGTGGAGGTCTGTGCTACAGAATGTAGACAGGTTGGGAAAGGGAGAAGTCAAACACTGCAGAAAGAGGGTTTCAGATGTGTTTAAAACATTATACAGCTCAAAACTAGAGACAGTAGACTTCTTTATATTTTAAGAGTCCAAGAGATGTTATAAGAAAACAAGGACATAAGACTGAACTTCAGAACCTGGATTCAGATTTTGTCTTGTTCTGATTGTGGAGGCATTTGAGTTCCGTGTTTAGATTTCACTCATTTTGCACAAAAAAAAAAAAAAGGTATGAAGACTATTTTAGGCATTCTACTTTGGTGCCTAAGTTAGTAGTTATATACAGTCCACAACACTGCATAGGTCCAAATGAGGTATTGAGGACTATTTTCCAGCTGTAGCTACCTCTCTCTGTTGACTGTATGTGATGTCAGACTTAATGCCTGGAGTGACAGAGGGAAATAGCTCCATCATAGAAACAAAAATCAGAAGTCTGAATTAGCATTTGGGAAACTGATTTGTATTAGCAGTTGCTGAAACTTATTCTTCCAGCATCTGCTGCCCACTATGAAGATGGACCATAAAGTTTTGAGTTAACTAAGTTATTTTAAAATTTTGTCTCCAGGGAGACAACTGAAAAATTTCATCTATGTTTGAATTTTTCCAACCTTGGGAGTTGTCATGTCCTGAGATGTCTTTCTGTTCCAGTTCTCTCTCCTTGAACAAAGAGATATTAAATATGACATGATGGGTGGTCTTCATCTGACCGCATGCAGACATCATACTATCCAAATTGTTGGCATCTAAAGCAGGTCAGATGAATCACACTCTGCAGATGACTGTTTCTCTCTCCTGACCACAAAGGGAGCCTATCTTTACTAGATATCTAAAATTAGTGGAGTTAAATCCCACTGTGTTTATCTACTGGCAGCTCATTCTGCTCCAGACATCAGAAAGCAATTTGAACCTGAATTGTCCATGTAGTCTTGATGCTTGCTGCTAGAACAACCAGAATGTCCTGTGCTTGGAGTGAATTACAATTTACAACTGCTGGTTTCTATAGATTCGCCTGTCCCTTGTTTCCTATTTATTTGAAAATTCATTTCACATCTCCCCTTCTGTTTCCTGATGAGAAAGATGGGAAATTGGTAGGAGTTCCTTTTTGGAACTAACATGCTGTAGACATAACCATAATGCTCATTTTAGGACAGTGCACGGTGTTGTTTCTATGGCATCCAAGAGCTGCCCCTCAAATTTGACTGATATTTTTCAGAATTTAGTTTTTCTTTTTAATATTAAGCAATCCATAAAGAAATCTATCTGAAGTGGTGAAGTAAGTGTGCTTTGCCCTCCTGAAGAATACTTTAGGAAGTCATATAACCACATAGCTAAAATTTAGTTTACTTTTGTTGGTTTATTTTGAAATTAACATSGTGTTCCTTTCTTTCACTGAATTAAAATCTACCTCCAAACAGTAAGTTACGAAGAGCATCTCTAATTTCGGCACATAAGATAAAGCTCTTTCCATATTAGTTGCATGAAAGAGAAGCCCTCCATTAATGCATCTCACGTTAAAGAGACATGGCAAATTATATTATAACAATATAAACAACTTTCAAATTGATGAGGGAACTGTGCTTTTTGTTTAGTGTTAGTTTCTGCAATATTATATCAGTTTATTTGCTTGTATTAGATCACTCCATTAGTCCAGCTCCAGGTCATACTGGTTCAAGCACTATATTAACTCAGTTTTAACAAAGAACTTACTATTCAAGACTAGCAGTGAGGAGAGGGTACAGAAATTACAGGCATAGAACATAGCAGAACTGTACGTAGAAGATCCCAGAGCAAGAGTTTGTCTACTGAAACTGTTCAATGAAGAGTTTAGCCTTATATAATGTGTTTTAGGCAGGAGCACCTTCCACAAAACATGTTGGTTAGACAGGCTGAAGTACAGATAGAGCATTTTTAAGTAGGGACAGAAGCTGATACCACAGAGGATTTCAAGTCCTGTTTTGCAAAACTATAACTACATTTTTCATAGAGCACGTGGGAATAAAAGCTACCCTCCTTCTCCTGGACAGCTCTGCAGTCCCTTGAACCTAGACTAGTAATTTTTCAAACTGATTTTTGAACCTCAATCAAATCGAAGCTCTGGAAATTAAAGTAGACTTGCTTTATTTCTTCTGATAAGTATTCTGTTTTAAAAAACATCAGGATTATATGCAGAAACTAAACTAACAGACTAAACAGGACATGATGCTGGACAAAATGGTCCAGCATCAAATCTCCCTCCCTATCACCAACTTCTACTACTTCTCACTAGCATCTAACAAATTTTTGAAATCTTAAAATCATGGAAATTCTACAGCTGTCTTTTGCAAGCTGATTTTTGCTYATGTGCAAACTTGTTACTGCCAGATACTGCCAGCAATGCCAGGTAGCCTACTGGTGGGCCTGGCTGTGCTGAGTCACGGAATCACAGAATGGTTGAGAATGGAAGGTCTCTCTAGAGATCATCTAGTCCAACCTTCCTGCTCCAGCAGGCACACCTAGAGCATGTGGCACAGGGCAGCATCCAGGCGGGCTTTGAAGACCTCCAGAGAAGGGGACTCCACAAYCTCCCTGGGCAGCCTCTTCCAGGGCTCTGCCACCCTCACAGGAGAGAAGTTCTTCCTCACATGGAGATGGAACTGCCTGTGTTGCAACTTACACCCATTACCCCTTGTCCTGTCACTGGCCACCACTGAGAAGAGCTTGTCCCCTTCCTCCTTACATTCTGCCCTCAGATACTTAGACATGTTGATCAGATCCCTTATCAGTCTTCTCTGGGCATACTGACTCTAAGCCGAGCTCACTTAGTCTTTTTTCATAAAATAGGTGCTCAGATCACTTAATCTTCTTTGTCGCTCTGCGTTGGACCCGCTCTAGGAGCTCCACATCCCTCTTATACTGGAGAGCCCAGAACTGCATCCAATACTCCAGATGTAGCCTCACCAGAGCTGAGGAGAGGGACAGGATCCCCTCCCTTGACTGCTGGCAACACTTGTCCTGATTTAGGTCAGGACCCCATTGGCCTTCTTGGCCACGAGGGCACACTGCTCACTCATGGTTAACTTGATGTCAACCAGGACTCCCAGGTCCCTCTCCATGGAGCTGGTCTCCAGCAGGTCGASCCCTAATCTGTACTGGTGCCTGGGGTTATTCCTCCCCAGGTGCAGGACCCTGCACTTGTCCTTATTGAACCTCATGAGGTTCCTCTCTGCCCAACTCTCCAGCCTGTCCAGGTCCCTCTGGATGGCAGCACAGCCCTCCGGAGTGTTGGCCACTCCACCCAGCTTGGTGTCATCTGCAAACTTGCTCAGGGTGCATTCCGTGCCCTCGTCCAGGTCATTGATGAACAAATTGAACAGCACTGGGCCCAGYACTGACCCCTGGGGGACACCACTGGCCACAGGCCTCCAACTGGACTCRGCCCCATTTATCACCACCCTCTGAGCTCTGCCATCCAGCCATTTCGTAATCCACCTCMCTGTCCGCTCATGTAACACACACTTCCCGAACTTCCCCATGAGGATGTTATGGGAGACTAAAGCCTCGGTGAAACCCTGCTGAAGTCCTTGCCTGCTGCAGAGTTTTGCCACTTCAGACATTTTAAATGATGATGGCAATATATATTTCTGCGAAGTGTTTAAGAGAGTGTTTCCTTACCTGTGGAAACACACTAATATTTTATCCCTGCCTTGCAGGAAAAGGGGCCAAAGAATAACAGCCTTTAATATTTTCATGTTTCCCCAGCTACTGTTTATTTTCCTGTGTGATRCCTGACTAAAATGTTTATTTAATGTTGTCAGACAACTCACCTTACCAAGGCAGCACTTTAACTAATGGAAAAAAAACTTGTATCTGCTTTATTCTTTTTTTATTTTTTTTTTTCCGAATGAATTAGTTTTCCTTATTTAAGAGTAGGATGCTCACATTAAATTCCTGGAGGAAGGCAATGACATTTATATATTTATGTTCCTGTTTACTTTTCAAAGTCAATTTGCTTCATAATTGACCCCATTTCCAAGAGAAAGAAAGAAAAAGTTTAACAAGGGCTTTTATTACTTGCGAAACCTTTTACTTTCCTGTGAAAGCCTTGTGAAAATAATATTAATAATGTGGAAATTTCTCAATGAGTTTATTTCTCTTACTCTTTTTCTTTCTTGGGGAAAAACCCAACATAAAAGACTCCCATCATAAATATTACTCATAAGGCGTGAATGTTTTGATAGTGGAATTGCTAATCATTTCCATGAAATGTGAGGCACATTTGGGATTTGTTTGGAAGCGGGGGGAGGGATTTTTATTCACCTCCGCTGGGATTTCATCTCCAGGGATATGATTTACTCTCACAGACTTGCTATGAGTCGAATGATACATTGCAAATAGCATGAAAAAAAAGGAAGGAATAACATCCGCAAAGCAGAAAGGATGTGGAAAACAGGTACACGCCAGTTAAATGTTACCCGCTGCAGTTGCACCGCGGGAGCCAGTGTCARATGTAGTCATCTGCAGAGCGGGATTTTATTTACCCTGGGCCCACTACAAAGGCCGCTGAATTCAGATTAGCATCACACCTTCTGTCCAAGGGTGTCTGTCTCCACTCCCATAGGAAGTATCGGAAGTAGAGCTGGAGGCTCTGCCATGGCTTATAGTCAGTGATGGAGAACTTAACTTGATTCATCTAACTGCATTGTCAAACGAACATAGACCCTCTGCAAATATTTTTTTCCAGGCAGTTCCAGCAAAGCACTTAAGGAAGTGCTATAGCAATGCCTGTGGGTTGGCTGCAGGCATTTGTGTCTTGGAGTGAAGTTTTTGGAGAGTGATATTTAGAAAGGTGCTAACTAATGTAACCCCTATCATTCCATATGGCTAGAGGAGCATTATTCTGGGACATAATACCTGCACTCAGCTAAAATGGTATTTCAGCCTTTGCTTTGCTGCTGCTTCTTTCATGAAAATTTCCACTAATACTCATTTTTTTTCCAACTAACTCTTTAACCCAATCATATTGATATGGAGAAAAGCCCTATATAGTCTTTATGCTTCTGCAGAAGAAATGCTGACTTATCTTGAGCAAACTCAGTGGTAGAGGAGATTGYTCCATGCAATGGTCAAGTGTATTTGAAGTCAACATTGAAAACAGTGGTTTTGTGTTTAAGGAAATGGGATATAAAAAATAGCATTATAGYTGTAGGGAACCTAGGAATGGTTTCTGCAGTAGTGGATGAAGGGAAGTGTCAAGTTCACCTTTTGTGCCAATTAAATGTACTTTGCCTGTGAGGGAATTCACCCCAGTCAAAGGAGGGCATTGCTTTCTGTCAGGACTCCTCAAGCAATGGTCAGCTTTAGGCCCTAATCCAGAAAAGCACTTACGATGACTTCAATAAAGCTTAAACACTTGGCCAGACTAGCACATTAATTTACATCAGAGCTCAGKCAGGAACTGTGATGCAGAGATGCTGAATCACTGCACATACTACCCATCTCAGCAAGTCCCCCTCGATCTGAGCACCACCTCCATCATGACAGACCCTTCCACCCACTCCACTCAAAAAAGAGAGCAGATCCTTTGCACTACCAAAACCCTGGACCCAGCGGAACTCCCATCATCATGGCCAACTGCCAGGGAACGTGAAAGTGTAAACCAGAGATGAATTTCTCCAGCTAAGGTCTACCTCTAAGGTCATTTGAAGATAATGGAGTTACTCCTGAGTAACTTATGGCAGGATTAAGTCCATGGACATTTCAGTTTCCAKTATATACCCACTTCACCTTGGCATGCTTCAACATAAGGTAAAGTAGTCTTATTCACTCTTCTCAACAAAGCATGTGTTGTTCATAACGCACCTACAAATAGCTATGGAACAACTTTGTATTTTTGCCTTCAGTCCCTACTATGCGTTTTGAAGTGGAGACGACTAATTTTCATATATAGTTCTCATCTTGATGAAACCAACAAGATTGGAGAAGTCCATCATAACAAATGCAGCTATTACTGCCTATTTGCAGTGACAATTATTGTATATTAATGTAATGTATTTTCATTCTTATTTCAGATCTGGAAGCAGAACCCAAAGTCAATGTCCCATCTTATAAACCCCTAAACATCAACATTTTTACTAGTGTGTATGTGCRTGTGTGTAGCCACATGTTCCTACTTTTGTCATCCATGCTTCTAAACAGTTCCTTCTGTTTGATGTTTTAAACAATAAGTAAGAAGATATTTCCAAAACTGCTGTTGGCAATTATTACCAATAGAAAATGTATTTTTCCCCATAGGAGATTACTCTGCTGTTTGGTATTATTACTTTTTACCACTGTGTTCTAAGTGTTTCTGAGGAATGACAGTGATTGCTTCCTCAAGGGCAAAGGATAAACTGGAAAAGCAACTTGTACACTCCTCTGAAGAACCTTACAATAAGATGGGCAACTTACCAGGAAGAAAATGAGATGATAGTAGATTCCCTGAGGAAAACACATTTTCAAAAACAAAATCTGCACTTTTCAGGGCAATTCAATTCAACCTGTGAACTTAAATGGGAAGGGATTCATYGTCTTGCAGTTCAAGTAATATGACTTTAGCAATGAGAGGACATTTGAAATAAAGTCATATTACAGAATGTTAAAGTACAGCTCTGCGGCTTGTGAGAATAGTAGTTTTTGGCAATAGTTTTCCCACTGAAATTATTTTCTTTTTCTTCCCCTCTACCCTCTCCTTGTGTTGTCCCAAAACRATGAGCAAAACCCTGTTTGCAGATCAGCAACTTGATGTTTCAGTCATGAATTTAGAAATAGATCGTAAAATATGGGGCAGAAAACAGATAGATGATAGATCGAACAACCTCTGACACATTGAAGCCAAACTCCTGACCTTTACACTCCCATACAGTACATCTAATTCTTGGTAACAACAACAACAAAAAAAGCAATCAGGCAGTCCATATGGACTTTTCCTTTTTATTACATTTACCCGCAAATTGTCAATTTACTTGTATATTGTCCAGCTTACCTTTAAGAAGGCCAGGAATGGGAAATAAAACTTGCCAAAGTTTTGCATATTTTAAAATACTTCTCAAGTATTTCATAATATCAGACTGTTGTGAAACTGTTCTGTTTCCAGCCAGATTTACTAAGCACTCTGGGAGTGGGAGACGAAGAATTTGTGCAGTTTCTGTGGGAATGCCTTGTATGACATAAGAAAGCATTATTGCAGGCTTTTGTCTCCATAGTACTGCCAGTACCTGACTAAATGTGTCCCCAGTCTTTACTGCAGTCCTTAACTAGCACAAGTAACACTCTAAAGTAATAGCTGCAATAGTAACTATTACACTAAAAGATGCAGATAGTCTACCAAAGCAGAGCATCAGAATTATCCTGGAAAAGTGCACTGTCAAGGTAAGACAGAAGGATGTATAGAAATAAACTACACAGAATGAGATACCCTGTGTTACAGTTAATAACAGAGGAATGCAGTTGTTTAAGCAGAATGAGATTGCTTACATTTGACAGATCATAAGACATGGTTATTAAAAGCACTCTGCTTCCTCATGAGAATATATCTAAGGATTCATCTATGCACGGAGATCAGATCACTGTCATTCACTGTCCACATGGGGGCTTTGGCCTCCTTAATGATGCAAAGATGATTAACGACAAAACATTTAGCAAAGAAAACTTGAAACTGAATTTGTAGGGAAAGACAGCAAAATCATCTCTGCAATTATAAGAATAAATGCCCTAGTGAAGAAATTAAAAATAAGGTAGACAGAAATTCATAATAGAGATCAGAGCATTAGTGGAAAAAAGCCAATAGATGAGCGAGATGAGGTATATGTAATGTAACATAAATGCATAAAATAGGGAAAACAAAGTGGTGTTGAAAGTCTTCGTAAATTACCAGATGGTTAGCTAATATGTTTAACAGGCATAGGTGGGACAACTCAMAAAACTACAATATCCATATGAAGGGTTATAACTTGTACAGAAAGGAAGGACAAAGMGAAAAGAGGTTGCATGGATTTTCTCTGACATTCAAATGTTAAAGGCTGAATATTATGTCTACCAAATCAGGACAGTTCAATTCATAAACTTTTTATGAGAAACTTCTGAGTCATCCAAAGTATAGAATTAGTTTGCTTGATGTTTGTTAAGGAAGGAATTGAGCAACATACAGACTTCCCAGGTCATTTTTGTAATGCATTGCCAACATTTTATGTTTGATATAGCAAATGGAGAAAAAAATTGGCAGACAGCAGTTTGATACAGAGAATCTGAAGATGTAATCTGAAGGAACATTGGATTAATATATGCATTTAAAAAGCTAGTTTTTGTGCTAAAAGAAATACTTTACATGTCTAAAGCATAAATCTCTCCATCTGGACTACTCCTCTTAAAATCCTTTTATATTCAATGCATCTACTTAGTTGACTACTTGAGAGTGAGATGAACGATATGGTTTCTGCAGACTGCAAAGGCAGAAAAATTCAGCTTTAGACATCTACATATAATAAGGTGGATCCCACAACAGAAACTAAGAAGTAATGGCCTCCAAAGATAAATAAATTACAGTTATTTAGACTAAAAGGAGGATAGTTGAAGGACATGGTAATAGTTTTCAAGAAATAGAGAATAATTTAGTCTACATGTCCATGGTAGGCAAGATAAAGTGTAATGAAGTAGATTGTATCAAAGCTGATTCAGATTAGAGTTTAGTTAATGATAAGAATGGAATTCTTCACAGGATTTCCTGGAAAGATGATGCAGCTTTCATCATTAGAGTAGAGATTCTTAAGAACAGGATGGCAAGCATTTGCTAAAAATTATACATTATCATTGACATTACTTAAGACAAAAAGATCATCAAAGATTATTTCCGGGCCTGTGATCCCATGCATTTTAATTAAAAATTCAAGAGTAAAATCCAGAATTTTGGAGTTTTTGTGCAGGACAATGTTACACAGCGAGAATCAAGCAAAAGAGATGAACACAGAATGCAATGCATAATGTTGGAGAAAAACAAAGTATGGACAAGAATGTCAGATAATTGTTCAAAGCAGATCTGGAATACAGAAAATGTCTGAATGCAGATTTGAGTGAATGTACATCTGTGGATCGAGTATAGGATATAGAAATATTACTAGKAGTAGGAGCTCCTAAATATAGGCATGGTTACATCTAGCAATATACTAAAGGAGTGAAAGAATCACAAGGTAGTGTTTTCTTGTATGATTTTGGCCTCCATCAGCTAGCATCCTTCCAGATATTCAAGCATGGTTGAGGAGTTAGCACTGGGGAAGACCTCGATGAGCAGTTTGGATAAAGGAATCATTAAATTCTGTGAATCCAAGCCTAGTGATGTTCCTGTCAGCCTCTGGGCCAGAAAGTGGTTCCTGGTTCCATTTAGTGTGATGGGGTGGATACTCCATTATCCRTACCTAGTGGAAGTGGGATTATTGGAAAGCATTTGTGAGAAAACAAACTGCAAATTTGACTTCTGATTTGTCAAAGAAGATGATGAGAAACTGTTCMAAGAAAGCAAAAGACACTCAGTGCCTTAAGCATTTTGCAAAGTTAACAACAGCAAAGAGAAGAAAGGCCCTCAACAGCAAGTCAGCATGGCAGTGTGTTAGTTACAAAGTAGTAACTAACTACTGTAGTTACAGCGGAGAACTGTAGATGAGATGATTGTTCTATGATGTATTCATTCATCTTAGAATATGCAGTCGAAGTATAGGGAGTCTCCTARCCTCTCAGTCACTAAGAGATGACAGATCTCCATGAACTACATTATGTTGCCACATTTCTTAGTCTACAGACTAGGGAGTGAGGAACCGAGGTAACGAATAAGGTCTTCCAGAAATACCCAACAGATCAGTCTGCTGGGGCATGCTGTTCCAGCTAGCTGCATGTTCTTCTCAAGTCTTATACAAATATACAAACCTCTCCAGTTCTAGCTAAAGAAAATCTCTTGGTGAAAGAAAGAAGACACCTTTATAGTAAAATGGTATCTTTTTTCCACTCATTTATCTGCTTACAGGGTAGGTCAAAATATAACAGAGCAGTGGCGTCAGATTTCCAACCAAGAAGCATAATGAAGGTAGACTGTAGYCCTCTTTTCTTCTGGATTTGTCTACTCTGGAAGATTATATAGTATGTCCTTCCAAAGCTGGTTTAATGCTATTGAAATTATACTCTCTGGCCCCTGGTAAAAGTTGGCTTCCTGTGCCTCCCCGTTCCCATTCCAGTGCATAACTCCTGGTAACTTACAAAATAGACCAATATTTTCATGTGCAGGACTTAATAAATTTGCACCTACAGCCACAGTCCTGTCAACATAATCTGAGGCCAGCTGCAGTAGGAAAATGAAATTGGTCAAGTAACCCTTTGTAGTCTGATGTTTATTTTAGTCTGAGGAAGAAGCTATTAAAAATATTCATGTGTGTTAATGGGTCCAGACATGTGCTGTCTTCAGAACCACTCATTTTTTATTGGAAAATAAGATGTTCTGATTATTGCTTTAAATATTTTACTAATGAAGTTTGAAAGATTTTTTCTTTGTATTGTCTCTGCTATTTTATTATTATGACTTTTCTGTCTCTTCTTTCTATCACAGCAAATTCAACTCRTTAGCCAAGCAAAGAATATAATATTGCTCCTACGTAGTTAAGCTATTAACTGCAGAGCAAAACAATGTAGACAAGATCTAGTCTTGGTACTATTATAGTCAAAGGAGAGTTGGTTTTGCTCTAATTAAGGGCACATATGTCTCCTAAAGCTTATCAAATTTAAGTCTTGAATAATTAACCTTTTTATTTTATGGATATGGGTGACCATGTGTAGGTCACTTTTTTCTGTACATACAGATCTATTTCAAACTCATCTTAAATTTACAGAGACAACATAACGTGGCCTCTCAGTTTCTAATGTGACATTAGAACTAATCTTGCCTTACTCTAATCTTTTTCTTRCAAGCAAGCACATGTTCTTTGGATATTTAGTAATCAAGCAGGTTTTAAAGACTTTAGAAAGGCACATATTTCAACCCAAGTACAAGAAATCTCTGTATTGCTTCAAGAATCAATTATAAAGAGAAAGTAAAGCTGTCTTGAGTTAAAATCGTATTTATTCTCTGAAATTATCACAGATTTCCAACTTCCAACATAGATCTCTTGATATCTGTAGGGTCAAATGACAGTACATCGGTTCAAGATTTAGTTCTACAGTCTTTCAAAAGTAATAATAATGCTGCTAGACCTGTCTCTCAAAAAAAAAAAAAAAAAAGGAAATCTTCTGTTTCTTATTTTATTTGCGCAGCTTCATTGTGGGTACAGCAGAATGCTTGAAATTCAGTTCAGTAGACCCAGGTATTCATCTAACAGCTGGCTAATTGAATGAGTGGTTAAATAGCCCTAAGTGCTGAAAAGCTTGATTGATTTCAGTCGTTATTGTTTGTGAAAACTAATAATATTGCTGAAGGATATTAAGTCTTTGCTGTGACACTTTGGGTTAAAGAGCTACCAATGATATAAAGCAGCCTTTTCTTTTCTGGATCCTTGAGTTGAGCCCAATCAGAGTTCCTCTATCACAAAACCACCGCGAATAAATCAAATGTGTTTTGGCACAGTTTGTCGTCTCTGCTTAGCAAATGTGTGAGACTAAACTGACACTGATCCTTAATCACCTTTAATCCATGGAGGGGGAATGATCCTACCAGGGCGGGAGAAAGGTCATTAACAGGATCATGGGGAGAGCTTATTTGGCAGTTAATTTCATAAACCTGGCCTGGGAATAAGTGAAGAGCTTTCATTTTCAGGTTATTCTGYGAAGCAATTTACAAAAATGATCTCTATATAAAAAGTTAGGATATTTTAAAAAGGTATTTATCTGTTCAAAGCATGTTAAATGTGTTCTTTCTCTGTTAAAACTTGACTTTCACTTTTAAGCGCTTACGCTTTAGGATAATTATAGAATAAATGATGCTTTTTTCGGTAACAAAACTCCAGTGAATTAGTTATGAGTTACAGCGGTTATCAGCAACTTGAAATGGAATAAATTGAATCAAAAWTCATAGAGGGCTCTTTTTCAGTTGCCTTGGCCAGTTTCTGCAGGTTTGCAACCACATGTTATGTTTTTTTTTTTCTTTTTTAATAAGTGATAAATGGTTTTCCTGAAGTTAGAACTTTTTCATAATTTCTATGTGATGAAGCCCCATAGGATGCTAAGGAGTATATACAGTGGCACTAATCCTGCAGAAACTGATGTTATGATCTTCATTTTCTGACCCAAGCCAACTCGCAATGTCCAGCATATACATACATATTTTTAAAGCAATTGACCAATCCTGCATCATTGTMACAGCAGCGTCAAGGGCATTTTTAAAATTAGCAAGCTGAGACAGACAGATCTTGGGAGTTCCACAGTGTCTCATGAGAATTCAGTGATAGTCTGGCAAAACTCCAGGCCCTTCATCCCACRTTCTGTCTTATCTTTCACATCTAATGATTTTTAAGAGGGTTAACTGCAATCTTATTTTGCCCATACTAAACATAGTCAGGATCCTGCAAGCTCCTGGACATCCCTTGTTTTGTGCACTGTGATTTTCATGAGATTGCCACATCAGTCATGACATTAAATATATAGGTTCAGTATTGTTTTTTTATATTGTACCTGAAATCACAACAGTCCATTAGCGAACACTGTTCCAGGTTGTAGGATACTTGATATTGGTTCCCAGTTGTGGGGACTTTTTTAGAGGCTTTCAGCTGAAGCAAGCATTAGCAGATGTTTGAAGCCCTTCTGGAGGCTGCAGCACCAAGTAAGCCCAGTAGAAGATTTCAGTGGCCATTCATTTTGTATGACTGTGCTTCTTGTTGCCCCGTTTGCAGCTTGAGCTTCAGAGCTGTTGAAATGTTCAGTGCAGCAGCCCCTGGGAGCCCATTGACAGCAGCACTTCTAATTATGCACAAAAAGGAAACAAATTCTTTTGAAAAAGCAGCACAGTATTCATGAAATACGGAAATAGAACAGCTTTTTTTTTTTTTCTTTTGGAAAAGGAAAGAACTAAATATTCAAAAAATGCCAAGGTTACCAGAGTATAGCATTAGGAAATAGCAGAATGATTTCTCCCTGAACTTGTGACTTAGCTTTTGAGAAAAATATTTTCCCTGAAGAAGCCCAGTTTGGACTTAACCATAGCAACAAGAGAGAAGAAAGTCACTGTTCCTGGTCTATAATGGCATCTCTTTCCACATAGCTTTCTACATCCATTAAGCATTTTACAGTGTAATGTAGGTTAAAGTGAAGTAGTAGACTTGGGATTTCTTGACTTTAAAAAAGATACTTACACTACATGCCATGATATTCTTATAAGAAAGTTTGGGAAATAAAACTTACTTGAAATTAATATTGGAGAGAACTGTTTGGAAAATGTGATTCAGGGAGATTTTTGAAACTAGAAGGATGTAGCCAGTGGGGTTTTGCAGCAATCCCTTCTTTTACCGTTCAGTAGTTTTGTTATGGGTMTGGCAGATAAATACAGTGTGTTTTTACTGAGCTTACAGAAAATACCATGCTAGAATATGCTGCAAATAAGCTGTAGAGGGACAGGATCAGAGTTCAAAATSACCATTACAAAACAGAGAAATGATTGAGGGGGACAGGCAGGGAGGCAAGACTGATTCTTTAAAGAGCCATGTTCTGTACATAGCGTTGCTTWAGTGTGGAATGGTAAATAACTGGTTAACCAGTTGTGAAGAAAAAGCATCCTGGAARTACTATGGATTACAAGCAGAGATGRGTTTAAATATAGTGTTATAAAGTGACAGATATGATTTTGATATGTATAAAGACGTGCATGTGACAGCAYTGGAGAACCACTCTCTAGTGTAAGCATAAGAGAAGCATCGTGTGAGTGTAAGTGAAATATTGTGTGAGTAAAATTTAACAAGTATATAAACCACTAGCAGTTTTCAGAAGAAACCAAGCAAGAATGGTAGAGGCCTTACAAAATAGCATTTCTGAGGAAAGAATGTTGGAAGTATAAATTATCTGGTCTTCCCAGGTATTTGCTCTACGATTAATCACATTAACTATTAGGGGAGCTTAGGACAACCTACTTAGAGGTAAATGTCTAAACAGCAAGTATGTATGCTTATCATTTTCCTRTGGCAATAAAGTTCATAGTTAATTGCATATGACATTTAAAGCTACTTCATTTTGTTGTTTTGCATTTTAATGGATTGTGCTGCAAGACAGGTACAAATATGTGTCATGAAATACCATAAAGATGATGCTTGCAGTACCTATTTAATCCTATTTCTTGGGTTGTTCTCATACCATTCTTAATTTTGAAATATCCCAGAGAGCTTATGACTGAATACATACAGTACTTCAGATCTTGTCACATTATGCAATTTATATAATGGCATTTTAGAATTCTTTATTAATCATCTCATGCTCTTTAAGCAATAAGCAACCTGATTTGAATGCATTTTTGACTAAATAAGTCAGTAACAGTGAGCAACAGCTAGCCTAGGGCTTTCAGGGTTTTGTAGTAATAACCACTTCTCACTCCAGAAATATTTGTGATGAATCTAAATATTATTCCTTGCTGTGATGAAAACCAGCTAAACTAATCTAATGCTAATCTATTTTCTTTGCTCCCAGATCAGTCGCTAATCCATTACAACCTTTTCTTTCATTTTAAATGTAAATAACAGATTGGTAAAATGTTCCTTTCCTTTGTAAAGTCAATACGAATTACACAAAATATCCAGCTCCCAAGCCTGTGGAATGGATGGTTGTTATGCAGTAATATTGTTATCAACTCAGTAATTCTGTGTTTAAGGTTCTTTAAAACTCTTAAATGTGCCTTTAAGTTCAGATTATTATATTCTTTATGTTCCAGCAGTACTTCTACTTAATACTTCACTAAAGATAAAACATTTTTTTTCCTAGAAAAAGAACGCAGAGGGTAGAAACTTCCTGAATGTTTTGAACAAGGAGAATGGATACCAAAAAAATAAAATAAAAAAGCGACTTTCAAACAATGTAATTACCTTATTTTGCGACTCCCTTAGTCCATGACTGGTAGACTCACCAGTTCTAGTGTAGGCCTCTTGCTTCTTGTAAACTTAAAGAATATTTTGTTGTTTATTTTTAAATCTTTTAATGTTTGTTCTTGGAAACTTACTATTGCTGTTTGCAATTTCCTCTTATTTAACGCCTGCTAAAGTTTAAATGCCTGTTTATTGGCTTCCCTAAGATCATGTTTCCAAGATTTGAAGGACTTCTGTTTGGTTGAAATAGATTCTTGAACCTTGCCATTCATCCGGTTTAGCTGAATCCTGCCTTCTCGGTTCTCTTGCTTGCACAGTGCACAGAGACAGCTCCTTCTGAAGTAGCTTTGCTACTGCCTTCTTACACACTTTTGGGTTTTTGTGACAAATCTAAGCTTGCTACATCTGTGAATTCCACTTTATTACTTACTTTGTGCCACAAAAAAACACATCTACAACTCCAAGTCTTCTGTAGCCACAGTAGACCAGATCTGTCACTTGAAAAGATCATCACTGAGGGTAGCCAGGCTGTTCTCCACGTCCTACCTTCCTTCTGACACTAAGCAGTGCTTTTGACAACCAGATAGCTCCATTTATAGGTGGGATTTATGGGTGTTAAAGCCATATTTATCATATTAAAAATGGTAATAGATCTGAAATTGATGCAGTACCTACATTCTTTATTACATTTCATGCTTCTCATTTATGCTTTCATTAACAATTTTGAAATGTGTAGTTTTCCTAAAATTCATGTTCTTCATGTATAGTAGCATCTGGAGCTGAAGAGAGAGACCAATATGAGGACTTGACCTCAGCAATGCTGCAGATGGGCAATCCTCTGCTGGATATGCCACCTATCCCATGGGCTTAGATGACTTACTTGACAGACACAAAACTGTATGCAGGCCCCTTGRTCTAGTAGAATAGGATCACACTGGTAGATTTTTGCAGAATTTTTTGAATTGTCCAAATAATGTCACATCTGCAACCCTTTCTTCTTGTTTGGGAAAGGAAGAACCTTGCACTATTTGATATTTAATTGAAAAAGACAGAGCTCAGCAGGCATATGACTAACAGAATTGCATCTTCTTTGATTGGCTTGGAAGTAGATACTACTTTCTAGGATCTTTTTTTCACTTAAGAGCACTGGTTTTGTCTTYTAACATTTGCTAGCTAGAGTCATCAGTCATCTCTCCAGTGGCATTCTGTTTGCTTAGAGCATTGCTGGAATTTATCCAGCTCCATGTTTTGATCACCACCAAAGACCTGAGTGATTACCATTTCCTCCCCTATCACACATTGTGAGTGAATTACCATTAGCAGTATCAGTTCCAACACTACCTTTAACTCTTTGTGTGCAAAACTTCAGTTTTCTCCTGTGTTTTAGGAGAGGAATCAGTGTTTGAGTATTTCAGGCAGATTAAGACCTGTAAACTTAAATGGTTTAAGCAAATGACTATTCACGGTCTCTGCTGATTTTACAAATACAGAAGAAAGGAGGCACAAAATATTGTCCTTCATTCCCAGGTTGTGACTGTCTCTGTCAGCCAACATAGAGGCTTCAGATTCAGACAACAGGAAAGGCATCCTCCCTTTATTTGCACAATAAGATGATTGGGCAGGAAAGATGAAAAAGGAATTGCTTATTCTTTGGATCTCTGTGTTTCTTCATCAGAGCACTGAGGTCAGGAGTGGATGGCCCTTATTAAAACCATCTAAGTCTCTGAACACCCTCTAAAGAACCCGTGACTATCTGTGGACAAAGAGCAACATTGATTAGCATTTTGGAGCTCTTCATTTTACAGTGGAACATCTGTGGGCCTCATTCTAGCAGTAATTTGCAACCTAATATGTATGTGCTAGTTCAAGCCCGAGTTATAGRCAGTGAACTGAAATTTCTACCTGAGCCTTGTTAGGTTTTGCTGTAACGGAAGTCAAGCTAGATGGACACAGTATAATCCTAATGGGTCAAAATATCTAAATTTATGAATATTTAGGCATCCACGCAAACTGAATGAATATTTAGGCATCCACGTCATTCTCTAACATAAGTAACATCTGCCAGAGCTCAACACTTCACTTTCAGTTAAGTGTCCAAATGTTGGATTCAGTCATTTATGTTTCTGAAAGGTGATTGTTAATACCAAGTGACAATAAATTGCACTGAACCATTAGTATTACATTGCATTCCAGCAAGGTAAGACTTGCACAATCACTTTCCARTCCTGTTTGGTAGGATCCTATGCAGGTCTGCAGGTTTTCACAAATTGTACTTGCCCTTATTTTTATTGTCAGGTCATCTGAAATATTTGCATATTAAAATACCAGTAATAATTTAATGATTATTAGTATCCATTCTTGCAAACATTTCATGTGTGATTTGTCATCATTATCTTTGTTGTTGTAAAAGTACCTGGTGTAATGACCAAAGTTTCTTCTATAGTCAGTGCTAGAGAGAGTCAGATGCAGCACCAGCACCTGATTCAAAGTTACGCAAGATGGACAGATAAAATCATGTTCCAAAGGTGTCTTTCTCTTTTTATTAGCCATGTAAGGAGCATGGGTGACTTGTTTTTGTGTGTCTGACTTTTTGGTAACTAATTTAGATAAGTTTACCATTTCTACCACTGAGATTCTTTTCACTAGGATTTCAAGAGGATAAATTTTGTGATTTCATTGCCTATTTGCAAGACTGGTCTAGTTTGTAAATGATTTGTTATATACTTACCCTGCCTTTTTTTTTTTTTTGCAGCAAATATCTTGTATATGGCAAGCCAAGAAATGATGAAGGTTGTGGAGAGAGACAGTACAACTATAAAGCAAAATTTAAAGAAGGTAACTACTTGATCTTCAGGGTTTTCAGGGGAAGTCCAGTTACATTGGGGAATGTATTACAGTAGCTCTGTGACTGAAGGTGGAATCTGATTCAAGATATTTTCATTAGATAATTATGAGAACCTGATGACTTACTTTTTCCATGGCATCAAAACATAATATAGAGGAGTCCACAAGATAACTGTGGTTCCACAGTTCCAGTCATTAGATCCTAGTRGAAGATACACATACAAAAAGCACTCCTAGGAGATTGTAGCTACTGCTCTACTGGTGAACTAGACATTCCAGGGCCTTGGTTGTCTATATAGATTTATTGTTGGAGCAGATCCTGGTACTGTTTTGGTGAGGATCAAGTAGCATTCTCACAATCAGTTCTCATCCATCGTTCCGGAGTTAGCACAGGCCAGGAACCACTCCTAACTGGAAGCTTTGGTGTGGTCACCCTGTTTCAGAGCCTGAGAGAGTTTAGTAATATAGATGTGGTCAGACCTCTCCATATGTCCTAAAAGCCAGAAAATGGTCATATTTAATATACTACTATTGATGTAGACTCTGTGTGAAAAGATAGCAAGTTTAGTATGTATAATTCTGCTGTGTTCCCTTCCTTCCCTCCGTTCTTTGTATTATCCCTGTCTTTTTAGTGGGAGAAAGATTCCAGCACTTTACACTGGCAGAGATTTTCCTTGGAGAACAGAATTTTCTAGGACAGAGGTCTTTTACATCTCTGTAAAATTATTTTGTGCCTTTTAAATAGATACAGAACAAAGTTCACTCAATAAATCATTCATTCTTCTTTTGGCTGAAAATAGATTTCTTTTACTTAACCCATTTGCCTGCTCTGGACTTCTAAAGGTATCTTCACATGTACGTAGTTTGTGAGGGATTAAAAAAAAAAATTAAAAAGCCCTCACTACAGGTAGTTCATGGTGTGGGCTCAGTGCTATTTGCCTGTGTTTTAATAGTTACTATTCTCAGTTGTTTGGCTATTGTAAATTAAAACTTCATATTGTCAAAGCATATTTCAGAAATAAATTTTAAAAATTAATTAATTTTTAAAATGAATTAAAGTAACTGATGGGACTACTACACAGCACTAGGCATACATAGTTTTTTAGATTTTTGTTGCAGAGCTTTTTAGATTTTTGTTCACAGTTCTCCATTTTAGGAAGAATCTCAGCAAAGAAAATTAATGGTGAGTCTTCTTCTCTTAAATAACTTAGTGAAATTATGTGCATCCAAGGTACATGCAGGAGACATGGCCAAAGATATGACAGGAGACAAGCAAAGGGGTCCATCCAGGAGACCAGCTGACCACAGTGTAAGTCTGAGGTCCACCTAGGAGATAGGRTTGGAGACACTTCAGGTGCTTTGGGAAATTTTGCTTTTAGTCACAAGCCCTTGCACCTAAAAACCTCACTGGATCAGGACAATAGTGCTGGAATTGGGTATAGTTCCAGTGACTTCAGAAGGACTGCTGTGGTGCTTCAAGTTCCAGACATAACTTGKTTTTTTTCTGCTGAATTAAGAAAAATAGCCAATTGTAGGAGTTCGCAAGTGTCTTAGTCCACTTCATCTATGCTTTTTGTGACAGTGTCAATCTAAGCATAGCCTTGGTGCAAGAGAACTTTTAAAAACTTCATTTTATTGATTCTTCTATGTCCTCGTACTTCTAAAGGTGCAAATGTACTCCAGAAAATGAAAAGTTGAGACAAGCTTATGAGCAGTTAGCTGACTGAAGAAAAAGCAGATATAAAAGTAAAGTTAAATGCTTCCCTTTTTTCATTCCTCAAGTAATTTCTGGGAATGTAGGAATTAAGGAAGAATTTTTGAGTTGGCATTATGTTAAATTTGAAGTGCATCRATAATAAAAATGGTCTTAGCTCATAAAGGTTGGAAGTTTATGAAAACAGGAACTATAGTCCAAGCTGCTATAGAACTGGCAAGTTGTCCCCTCAAAAAATTTAGACTGTTTAGTAGTCACTGTGATCATATGCTAAAGGCCAATCTTAACACCTGACTTTGCCAGCTGCTGTGGAGTAGAAAAGTTATTTCTGGATCATATTAGCATTCTGTGATCTGTAAAGAAGGAAGAAGACAGTAAATTATTCCATTTTTCCAAGTCCAGGTTTAACTATACTTAGGGACAAACAGAAATTTGATCTTCAGATCCCAAATTCTTAATATAACAATGCTAGTTGCTCAGGTTTATATTGAAAGAATGAGAACTGGAATATAATTTGGGTAATCAGTTGAGGTTTTTCACCTACAGCCTTTTAAATACAGAAGTTATGCACATTAAATAGCGATGTAATTGTATGAAGAAAAGCAAGATCTATCTTCTGACAAAATAATATAAAATAGAGCATTTTAAATAGAACTCTGAAGCTATTCATCTAGATCAAACAGTACATGAACATGGCCTCCTTAATGTAATAACACAGAGAGTAGTGATAAATCATAAAATTAAATAAGTAAGGTAGGGATATTGATATAAAACTTGGTCAGCTAATGGTGGTTAATTGTCATTAGCTGATTATGTCTAAGCCAGCTAAGCTTATGTTCTTTAACTGTAATAACACCAACTCCCTTTCCTAAGAGATACTGGAGGGAAAAATATTACTGTACTGGAGGAAATTTATTGTGATTCTTGCATTAAAGGAAGTGGGTGTTATTCTGTATTCATAAAAGATGGATCAGCATTAAGTATCACAGACAAATGAAATAAAAACAAGAAAGAGGGAAAATGGCTGTATGAGGCTTTCACTAGCATGCCCATGATGGAGAGTGATATTTCCATATAGCAGCTTCATGCAGTATTTAGCTTTTGGAGTCTGTGTTATGCCACACTCATTGCCTTATTTTCGGGCTCAGCTTTAAGCTTTACTGACTTCTTTTTTTTAGCAGGTAAAATTGTGACTCGGTTGTGATAAAAAGACTTTTGCATTAAAGGCTAAAACAACAAGAACAATGACAAATCCCTGGGATTTTGTATTTATTGCAAGGCATTTTGTCCATTGCTTCATGTATAATGTGTAGTAGTCCCTATTTTAAATACAGGATCTGCTCCAAAGTCCATCTAAGTCAATAGGAAAGCTCCCATATCCCCCAGCAAGGCTTGGATCTGTTTCGCAGTGAACTCTGTAGTTCTTCATAATTTCTTAAGATCCAGATTTATCCTCTCCAGTGAGAAAAAATAATTACTTCTTTGGTTAGCATGCTAGCATGTTTCTTCAACTTAGATTTTTCACTGATGTTGTATGGCTGGTGTATTTACTGTGTAAAGAAAACAACAGGAAATAGCTGAAGTAAAGATACAAAGATAAAGAATACCTCTTACCTGAGAAGCAAATTTTTTTAACAGAACAGGGGAGAAAAAACATACTGAAAGCTTTATGGATACATGAAACTATTTGCTTTTCAATTGTGGAATTCATTACTGTAGGTGGCCTAAAACTTGGGCTGTAGATGGTTGGGTGCAGAAGAAATTCTCTTTTAAAACAATACAAATGAATGAACTAAATTTTCCTTTTCCTGCTTATTTCAGTAATAAATTTAGAATTTAAAGCAATGTAAATTTAAGTCTTGGCAGTAATACCATAGAAAATGTGTTACCCGGAGCATCATATAAACAATGATATCATGAGATTTAGAGTTAAAATTGCAAAAATTACTTTTTTTCACAGAGAATGAAGTGCTAGCTTTTTCTTTTTAAAAATGGTTGTCTTTACTAAAGAAAACTTTAAAATCTGAGCAAGCAAGAACTCTTTTGACCCTTGAAATAGCTGTTTTGATGTTGCCCAGGGTTTGGGT
>NW_020455632.1:3281034-3305092 GCF_003342845.1 Nothoprocta perdicaria
ACATCCATAGGGGTTTAGTAGTTATGCCTGATGAGAGGAGAATACTACAAGTACTTTGCCTGCCCGCAGCCGGAGTGAGTTAGTTGCCTACATTTGTGGAAAAGCTTCCAAACACTCTCTCTGAATAGGTGCAAAGTGCTCTCTTGAGCCAAGAACACCTCTTGTTTTGGCTGGCCTCACATCCTTTTTGGCCTTCGCTCCCTGGAGGTGCAGAGTTGAAGTCAGGGAAGTTACACAAGTGSTTGGGGATTTGGGTGTATGTGTCATTTAACCGCAAAGAAAACAACTTTCTCTTTGAAGCACCCAGAATCCCTAATCGGGCATTAGCCGTTTCTCTCCGCAATGGAAAAGGATCCCAGTGAACTCTCCAGCAGGTCCCATGGACCCCATGCACCCTGCTACAATACTTCACTCATCGTATAGTTGTAAGGAGCTCCTCTTGCYGTGGTCATGCTGTGTGGTACTCCACTCAAGAAGGGTGGATTTCCAGGATTTTCTGGAGGAGTTCATTTTCCTGCTCAAAACGAATAAAGATAGCAATATTTCTGTACCATGCTGAAGAATGCTTCTGAAGGAAGTTACCATCCAGCCCTTCCTACCCCTTACCTATCTTTTGGTTACTGAGCTGCTCTGTTACCTTCCTCATTGCACTGAATCGAGCAGAATTGCCCTCTCCAAGCAGAAGGCCGACCATGTTRTTGCAAGAGGGATCTGCCTGATTCACCTTAGATAAAGCTCCACCGGGAGCAGAGAGGCTCAGATTCATTTTCAGTGGGCAATACTGTTTGCAGGAAATAACAAAATCTCCTAAATAGCATTTTCAGGTCTGTCTGTATTTGGGTATTTGCACAGACTTCTGAAATACTCATGTCATTAACACTTCTATATATACACCCTCAAAATGGTTCTAATTCTTTAAAAGTAACATAGTTCATATAAATAGATTACCCTCCCTGATACATAAGTACATCTTGTGCATCTTTTTAAAAGCACATTTGTACCTTGCATTGAGTTTGACCCTCTGTTGTCAGTGAGAAAGTGAAAATAAAAGTGGCCTTGTTGAATGTCTGCAGTGGACGTGCAGTGCAGGGTGAGATTATGCGTGTGAACAAACTGAAGCAAAGTTAAAGGAAATCCCTTTTCCTATAGGTTAACGATTAAAAAATTGCATTATACACCCCAGATTGCCAACTGTCTCCTCTCAGAAAAATGCCAAGAGAAAAGGCTGGGCTTTGTGCTGGGCTCTGGAAGCACAGAAATGCCAAATTTTGGTGAAACAGGCCCAGAAGTAAGTTCCAGAGCCCTTGCCATCGAGCGGGCTGCTCTCAACCACGGCGGGGTTACCAGTGGAGAGACAACGTCTCCAAGAAGCCAAGCATCTCCCAAATCATGTAGGGCTTCACCGGGCAAAGCCAGCTCTGAATTCTTCTCAGGAACTGATTTGTGAAGCCAAAGCACAACTGAAACGTATCCAAAAACAAAGTGCGTCCCAAACCAGTCTGCTCCCATGTCGTTTATACTATTCTTTTGGCAGGATAAGGTAGAGGCACTTTCATAATTCCAGAGAAYTTAAGTCATTTCTTTTGTAAATCTTGATTGAAACTAAAACTACTTGTAGGCTAATGCCTTTTAAACCAGTTTTCATCCAAGAGCAAACAAAACTGTTTGCTAGTTACTGTGGAGAGATCTTACCCAGAGAGCAGCACTGGCTCATCCAGTGAAGGCAAGTGGGAGTAATAATGAGAAAAGTCAGTGTTTCTGACGCAAGTGTTTCAGCAAGGACACTGGCACAAACTTGCTTGCCGCGCACGTGTGCCGTTAGTTTATGTCAAGCCTTCGCTCTTTGCCATCAGCTGGAGTGGCGCCTACCTAAGTAATAAGATCCTGAAGTTGTTATAACATGTACCAAATTCCAGAGAGATAGAGGAAACTCAATTAATATTTTTTAACTCTTCATATTTGTTTTTCAGCGTTGACCTATGGCAGCCTCAGAAGAGGCATAAAAGAAATCTCGCTGTAATTTATATTTCTGTGAACTGTCATACACACTGAACCAAGTGCCAATGGAGTCAACTGCAGGAAATCTTTATTATTTTCTTAGAAGCCCTTTAAAATGTAAACATCCTGTTGATACGAATCTCAGATTCTTCTGCTGTTTACACAGCAGCTGCCATCGTTGTGCAGTGTCTGAATACACACGCCATATTCCAGGGTACACGGGCTGACAGTGCTCTACTCTGGCTTGTGCTTTCTTCCAGAGAAGAGAAGGCAGAAAATACTTTYGAGTTTTGGATTTAATTGTAAGCCATCTTATGAGTATTGTTGCTGTTTTAAAACTATTCGAAACTTGGAAATTGTGAAACTACTTAAAACCTATTATTGAAAGGGAGAATAAAGATAACTCACATCACCTTTACTCTGCCCCTTAGTCAGATCCTGAAAGACTGAACATTTAGTCACACAGAACAAACAGGATATCACATCAAGGATCACATAGAGTCTGTGTCATGCCCAGTGGTTGTAGATGCTTTCTTTTTGAGTCAAATGTACCTGGAAGTCTCTGTTTTCAGTATTGCAAAAGAATAGAAAATAATCTTCTCAGTTTCACTGCTGAGAAGCTAAAAATGCAAATCTTTAGAAATTCAAGCTAGAAGACAAGTGAAAAGAACTTTCTCATTACCGTGGTGTAAATCTGATTATTTTTACATCAGTCACATTATTTTGGGGACCTGACTCGTCATTTTTGAATGCTTAGGTTGGCAGTGGTTTTTCATTGCTGGTACAGGAGTTCTGCTGACTCAGGATGTCTTTACAGCCATGCAGAGTCCACAGGAAAATATGTACTTTWCAGATCCATGCAAATCATATAGTGAATGCCAGTGTTTCCTACTCCTAATGAAGATTCCATGTGCCTCTGGTTGCTCTCATTAATTGCCAAGGGCCTGCAATAGCAAACTACCAAGGTTAAAACGAGGATGAGAACATTTGGATTCAGGATAAGTATTTTTGTTTAGATATGCTTAAAATGAATAAGCTTTTCATATATTAAGAAAATAGGTAACATCCTAACATCTATAAATTGCTTGGCTTTGTTAAGTGTAGGCAAAGAATATAGATGTTTTGTCATTCAAAGAAAGACTTAATGCCAAAAATGTCACTTCAGTATCTTTCAGTTTTCATAGGCACTTTACCACCGTCTGGATCACTGAAAATTTCCACCCTAATTACTATCCTGCTTTTAGATTTTATAGTACAGTCATTAATAGGGAAGCATTTTCAAAAGAATTCAAATTCAAAATGATTTTTTTGGCAGTTTCTATTTAAGAAACATATATATATTTAAACTTAAGATTTGCAAGCCTACACACATATATAYCCATAATACACAGACTACTGCATACAGAATAAGCAGACAATTAATAGCAGCAGCAAACAAAGTTCCCAAATGCTTCCTTTTCTAAGACCGTCCTTACTTACTTGGTTGTAATATACCAAAACTTTAACTACATAGAAGATGCAAAAATACTTCCCTATATTCATCATTTACTTTTTTAATTCACTACAAAGGGCTTTACAGTAAGACCTAGAAAAAAATACGTTTTCTCATGCAAAAAAAAAATCTTGCCTTGAGGAAGGAAGCTGTTCATTCCCATGCGGAGAAGTCATGTGCAGTGCTAATACTGAGGGAACTATTGAGTGAGAGGGTAAAGAAATGAGGAAGAGGAAATGGGAAGGAAAGAAAGGTCGTGTGGCCAAAATGTAGCTGTCTAGTGCTACCTGAAATGGTGTACACCCGTGCAAGACCAGCAGATGTAACACAGGAGCTCTCTGCAGCAGCAGCTGGAGGCCAAGCGGTTGGCCTAGCTGACACATCTTGAAGTGCACGAGACGCTGGTGTGCATGCACCTGAATCCAGCCTTAGGAGCTTACATGTAGGAATCTGGAGTTGCAGTGAGTATCAAAGATGACCCCAATTATAGTCAATAGAAACCTAGTAAAGAAGTCAAGCTGGGATTCACTTGCCTTAAACAAAGACATCTGGTATCATTTTGGGCACTGTGGAATATCCTCATCTGGCCTCCAGCTGCTCTTCCAGAAGGGAGCAGGTCCCCTCTGGACTTCACTGTAAAAGCTRTGCTGTGCCTGCCAGTCTCATGCAGATGTCTGAGATACCTAGAGCATCTCACAAGGCAGTAAGTATGTACATATAGACAACTGAGTTCAGCCCTCAGTGGAACCTGGAGTGCTCCTGAACTTGTTTTACAGTAGACATCTGCTGTTTCAGTTAAAGAGTTTTCTAAGCATTGTTAGATTTATTCAGTATATCTTCCATGTTTGTGATGGAATTTAGAAACCTAGTACATGTAAACATCTGAATTTAGATGTTTTTATCTTGAATTGAACTCCCATCCTGAGACTAAGAGCAACTGCTGGGTTCAGAGAAAGTTAAAGACTAGAAATAGAGGAATTAGACTGACCAAAAAAAGCAGGCTTACTGGAGGGAAAATTAAAAAAGTATGGAAATGAGACTCAGAGTGAGTTAGAGAGACCAGAAGACTAAAATTTGGACTTTCATGACAAGAATTTGGGGCTGGAATAAGAATCTGAAGTTGTGAAAATTGGAATTGGCCACATAAGGAGAACAGAACTCTGAGAATGAATGAGTCAAAGAGGGATAGAGCAATCCTGAGTCTAGAAAGATTGGATGGAACAAAACAGAAGTCATACTTGGAAAGGCTAGACTAAAGACTGGAAAACATAGCCTGTAGTTGGTAAATATACTGCCTTTTTCCTCTTGGAATAGGACATAAGTTTCCAAAATCCYACGAGTCCTTTGTTCTCAGCAGATGTCTTTGACTATGTTTACATTAAAAACAGAAGCAACACAATAGAAAAAAATTTGTAGAGCAGAATAGTAGTTTTGAAGACCTGTTGAAGGCATTTCAGTGGATTATTACTTCAGCTTAGGATTTTCTGGTCCTGTACACATGGGATACTTGGGGAGATCTTCTCACTTTGTTTCAGCAGATGGAGTTCAATTCATGCATTCCCAAGACTACACTAAAATATGAACCAAGTGTGGTACCTATTTCTTCAAGGTACAGAGACCTAAAGCAACAGACCTAGAAGTGCTAATACTGCTGACAGCACATTTAGAATCCACATGTAAAATATCTGTTCTTCAGTTTAACTATTTGGATTCCAGGAGATTTATACAAGACTCTACCAAAATAATTTATGTTGCATTACCAAGCATTTCAGTTAGGGTGTGCCAACCTTAATTTAGCCTCATTATGTGCATGCATTAAGACATGGTCTTTCTTTAAACAGTGATTTTCCTTTTTTCCACAAAATGCCTGTCATTAACCAAAAGAGTTGTGTAACGAGGAGAAAGCAGTCTGCAGAACTCCCAACTCATTTGTAGCAAAAACTGTAAAAAGTGTAGTGAAGAAAACAAGAGATGGTATGAAAAGAATAGGTAGCTTCATAGTTCGAGCACTTGAATCTTCCAAGAATGGACTATCAATTAGGTCATTTATATTTTTAAAGATAATCACAATTTGTAGGTTCTCACATTTCTGAGTGCCTGTTTTGAGACCTTGAAATCTCTTACAGACAAATTTGTTATTGTTCTTGTTGGTTTTTCTTTWTAGCACCTACAAATGAAGTTTTAGGGTGTTATCCTTTGAACATAGTGAGTGTTACATAATCCTATGAATTGCTCTGCACTAAGGAAAATAATTCTTATATGCTTCAGACTACACCTTCAATTTCATATATGTAGCTTGGCATCAATCTCACTGCTTTCCACCTGCAGAGTAGGGATAAAAATGGTTCACWAAGGTGTTGCAAAAATAAATATAAGCATCTAAATACCATAGTGGTGCATGCCAGAGGAATGCACATAAATTCTGTCTGTAAACTATGAAACATGTAGTAAATAAATCCTCAGACCACACACAGAATTTAAAAAGAAAATAAACATACCAAATAGCAGCTCATCAACTGAAAGTCATCCTTTCAGTAGATGTCAAGTATCGTTCAGATCATATAATGAAAGATTCAACCATTATGCAGATACACCAGAGGCAAGTTAAAAATGCACATAAGTTTTTTGTTTAGCTATTTCTAAATACATGAATTCTCAAGTTAACAGTTCTACCTGGAAAATAACCCATTCTGCATTTCATGCAAACCAAGCCAAGTATTTTATCCACCTTTTTAAATGTAAGTGATATTTCATCTTTTTCTAAATGATGATCAAAAGAGATTCTAGTAACTGACGCCAGTGATAAACATAATGCTGTTGAATGTTTGGCTTGCAAAAGACCTAAATTCATCTGGCTATTTTACATTGATCTTTTTGAACAGTTTTTGATAATGTGACATTCTGTGATTTATGTGTAGTCACAATCTAGGGCAAAATCAAAGAAAAATCTTTGATAAAGCAAACTAAATACCTTATTTCCAGCAATCAGTGATAACCAAACAGTTATTATGTTTCACATATGTTTGTGTCCAGCTGAGATGTCATAATTTACATACAGTCAATATTCAAATAATGTCAAAGATGTGGGTGTACTTCAGTAAGAGGAAAGCAAGTACAGCAGAAACTTGTAATATTTTGTGAAATGCAGTCTGAGCTCTTCGCCCACCTCTGCCCCAGTGGACAAGTCGTATGCATTTATTTATATTTCACATGTCTACAAAAATGAAAGGAATTGAAGACTTTTGTGGTGATAGGAGAGCTTCTTGTTAGTTTTGGTCAATTATGCACTGAAGTTCAGAAATTAAATATGAAAGAAATGACTGTAATAGAATTGGACCAAGCTGTATGTGTGTCATATGTTGAGCAATTCTGGTACTGACATTCAAACGTTTTAGTTAAAAAACTTCATCATTCATCTTGTTCCTGGATAGTTTTAAATCTGTATGTTTTAAATTTCTCCCAGACAACCATCCTACCTTGAATTACAGTATGAAAGCTGAAAAAAATTGCATGAAAGCTGAAAAATATACCCACAGCACACAAATTTGACATGAAAATGGGACAGAGTGATGATTCAAGAAAGAGATACTCGTTATCATTAACAGGGGGAAAAGTCATTTCATTGATTATGACATTAGTCTRGACCTTGGGACTTGTGTGTTGAAGCAGATCCTGGAGCACCTCCTTCATGTGAACAAGGCTGTTAGGACAAGGTATGAGAAAAGGACTGTGGTAGATTTTTAGTTACACATTACAACCAAGAAGAAATTTGCTCATTCATCTGTAGCAGGTTCTTACGCTCAACCTTTGTGCAGCAGAAACTTTGCAATGGTAAAATTGTCTGAGCAAACTTAGCATTGCTTTTGAGAGTGACTGTAACTGGCATCATTCTGGAGGGAAAAAAAATAAAGCAGAGTGATTCAACTGTAGTTTGCATCTGAGGTTAAGCTAATAGATGTTCTTCCACCTAAGGTGCCAATCAGGCGAGTATTTTCAGGTCACACCTAACATATGCCAATTAAACTGAGCTGTTTAGAAATGCAGAGAAAATCTTCTGCTTTCTTTTAGTTTGTATGCAGAAAAAAAAAAACGAGCAGCATAATAGTTACTCAGTTCAGCTAGAATATAGCTTCAAGTTAGGTGGTAATTTTGTTACTTGATTAAATAGTTAAAGAGCTAATATAGAAAACCATAGTAAGTGAGACACAACAGCCTTCCTGAGGAAGGGTGGACTCCATGGAGAACCAGGTGTTTTCTTCCATAATAAGACATTACTTAAGACAATTGAACTTTTCATCAGCCGATCTGTGTTTAGAAAGATAGGCCTTTATTGTGCTCCACTATTTTACAGCTGAGAACACTAAGTAATCAAGCATTTAATTAATTTTATCATAATTCCTGACTTGAGAACGACCCAGAACTACCAACTTATTCTTCCTTGTGGTATATGTTGGCTCGTGAAGCATCATTTCTCTCCAAAGAATTCAGTCTTGTTGGCATATTGGTTGCTTCATCGGTGGTCTTTCAAATTAACGATTTTATTTGCTTTGATTTCTAGCTGATTTTTTACTATGGCATTGGAGACAGCTGGTGTCCACAGCACTACTACGATGAGATCAAAATGGATTTTCCAGATGGGGACATTCGACTTTGTGAGAAAGGGCTCCGCCATGCCTTTGTGCTAGATGCCAGCAAGGAGATGGCTTCCATGATTGCAGACTGGCTGCAGGATGATTTGACCAAATTATAAACAGTGATTCAGTGATTAACTGAATGATGTAATTATTTTGTGAATGTGTAATTTTTTGTGAGAGAGTCTGTCCTACTTTTCTCTGTTGATTATAGATTGTGGCTTGTTTTCTACCAAGATGTTTTAGAGAAAGTTAAAGAGAGACTGGCTGGTCCAAAGTATAGTTTTATCAATTTAATGGTTATGTACCTGCATGCTGTGTCTTCAGGACTCTGCAGGACTTGGCAAAGTACGGAACTTGACAA
This sequence comes from Nothoprocta perdicaria, assembly GCF_003342845.1. Taxonomy (NCBI): domain Eukaryota; kingdom Metazoa; phylum Chordata; class Aves; order Tinamiformes; family Tinamidae; genus Nothoprocta; species Nothoprocta perdicaria. The sequence continues at coordinate 3,289,520 of NW_020455632.1, forward strand.
AGACTTGGTAAAGTATGGAACATTTTCTTCTAGCACTCTAGACCACACTGATACTAGATTCACTGGCCACAGGTGCACCTGAGCTTAGTACCACATCACTTACATGCTGAAGGGATCATTTTGGTGCAGCCGAACTGGTCTGCCTTAGAGAGAAATATCAGGCTACTCCATCTGGTATGGTTAAAATCCCACTGTGGCAATGGTCTTTTGTGAAAGGCCTGACCTTCTCCTCCTGTCTCATATGTCCAGGTTGCCCTGTCACATGAGTAATGACAGCCAAAAGGCCAAGGCCCCAGGACAACTCTGGTGCTGTCAGCGACAGGTCAGATGGGTTTTGAAGGTCAGGTTGAGTTCAGGCTTTTTACAACAGAAATGTGAACATGAAGTATGCAGTTTCTCTAAGTCTCAAGAGTTCAGGGCACTGCCCGGACTCCACCATGTAGCAAGAACAGAGTAAGGCAAGTGTGGCTATTCACCTATTGAATGTGTTTGGAGCACATCTCTGGAACATGATCAAGTGTTTCATTTTCAGATTTATTGTGGAGAAGTTAAAGACCCCCGGTCAAAAGTGCCAATATTAAAAGGTTAAAAAATGATAGGAGAATCCATATTTAACTACCTATAAGTGCCCTAGCACTAAGCTCAGATTCTCTTAATGAAGCCCAGGGGAACACTGTTTGCTCAGCAGCTTTGAAAAACTAATCCAGTTTTGATACTTGCCTAAATTTCAGTTTCTTGTTGTAAGGACTGAAGTACAAACTTTTCTGCCAAGCCCCAAATTAGATAACTCTGTTATAAGAAAATGGCTATTACTTCTTCCATGGTTGCACCCATAAAATCGCATGAAATGGTAGTATTTAGAACCTTGCTGTTGCACATTGCTAACAAGTATGCTGCTTCTCACAGTTGTTCATCCCTCTCCGTTTTAGATAAAAAAGACAGCAGAAAGAAACATCCTACCACTTGTGATAACACAAGAACTTACAGCCTAAAGCTAGAAATGAATATAATGCAAGTAAGGGGAACAGAGCCAAGTGTAATCAGGAAAAGCTTTCTAGCCATGAACCTGTGAAACAGTCTCCCAGTGGAGACATTTATAAATAAACAAAACGCTACATAATATAATCAGGGGCATCTCTGTCCTAGCAAGCAGATTAATTTAGCTGATGCATTAGGCAGCTGACTTAAATAATTTAATAAGTTGAGGTACTACTGAGAATGATATTGGAGAAAGTTCTCTGTGAGGCAGAAAGACTCACAGAATAAGTAACCATTTCCTCACTTTTCTTATATGGTTATATAGCACTTTTCACTCCTCTCTAAATCCCCCTTTAATCATTCCTTGATATGTAGAGCAATTTGTAATAGAATTCAGTTTCTGGATATTTTTGGACAAGTTTGGAACCTGCAGGCAGCCAGTGCGTTTAAGTGACCTTTTTTGCACTGTAAACTAGTTTACATTTTGAGAGTAGCCAGTGAATTTTCAGATTATACTGCCATAGGAAAGGAAGAGATGATGATGCTTGAGACAGAAGTGTTGAGACCCCCAGAGCTGCAGCACAGGGAGGAAACAGATTTGTTCAAAGCAAAGGGATTGTGCCTGTGCAATTAACGGATTTTGTATTGGAGAAACATGGAAACTTACTTTATTTTCTGCGGGTCCACATTCAGCAGTGATCAGAACAACTGTAGCACTCACATTTGAAATCCACAGTTGTGTGTGTGTGTCTGGGTGTGTTCATACAGCCCACAGATGTTGATGTGCTGTTACGGTGTATGGTCTTCTATGGCAGATGCTAAATGCATCCATTGGCCTAGGTGCTCCCTGTGACTGAATAAGGGGTGCGCATATATATATGTATGTGTGTGTATGTGTATATATATATATGCACACACGTATGCATGTGTGTGTTTGTTGACAATGCATAAAAAACACATTTTAATTGGTTGTTGCGGTTTACACATTGATACAGTTGAATAAAACATTGGTTCTTTGAAGTTTGTGGAATCAGACAATTGAGCTGGAATCAGACTGTAGAAGTTCAGCTCTTCTTAGAGCAGATTTTCTGGCAACAGAAAATGTCTTGCATTAACCAAAGATGATGGGAAACTATAAAAGCTGGAAACTGAACTACTTATGGAAAAACAGTTGTTTACAGTGCAGTATTCGTATACTTTGTATAAGATATTAATTTAGCAATACTTGTACTTGACTTGTTTATTCCTTTTATACAAGTGTTAATTCATTATAATAAATCCTACTGACTGCATTAAGATTTAAACTGAGATTAGATCTGGTCATGCCTGACCAGATCTAATGCAGGATAATGCCTTACGATTTTCTTACGCAAATTTTCTCTAAAGTTATCAAAAACATAGCGATCCAATTGCTTCCGTCCTTCTAGAAGCTATTACGGTAAGGCTAAGATCTGAAAATTTGCTGCTCTACTCATTGTGAAAAAAAAAAGAAAAAAAAAGAAAAAAAAAAGTTTTCACAGCTATATTTCCTAAGAGAAGCAGATCTCACATGGCAAAAATCTAGCAGCTTTGAAGCCTGTAGTGTTAACCATGAACCAAGGCAAAGAGTGTCAAAGCGCTTATGGTCCAAACGTATCAACTTACCATAAAACACAGTGTAGTCTTGCTGCTTTAGAGCTCTTGGGAATCCTATTGCAGATGACTTGGTAGTATGCAGTAGCACCTGATCTCTGTCATTCACCTTTGTGCTTGATTCTCACCATGCAAGTAAGTATTCCTGCTAGCTTCAGTGAGACCTTGGCTCATGCTCAAGTGTTTTGCTAGATCAATACCTTTTATGAAAAAGTGCACAAATACAGTAACAAAAATAAAAGCATTTATTGTAAAAACGTAATTTGCTGCTTTATTTTGACAGCTTGTTTAGTCTGAATGCACCTTCTTTATTACTTGGTGTGTGCAAAATTTTCAAAACTGTCTCCTAAGACCCAAATTTCACGTATGTCTACTAAGTTTAGAGAAAGTCAGTGGGATATAGGCATCTGACCCACATAAGGATTTTCATCCAGAGCTGCTCCAAAATCAGTGTTTTCTCTTGCTCTCTCCAGCTAAGTGTTCCCTGGTTTGAATGAACTTTAGAGCGTGTGGATTAGTAAAGTTTGTCCTTACAAGAAGTTTGACAAATACTTGCCTCATGTTTATGGTGGAAAGTTTGAAGTTGGACTAAATGATTTCCTAAATCATAAGAGACAAATTACGTACATGAAACATAGCAGATAATCTCCTCTCTGCAGTTGAGGTCATTTACCTATTTATTTCGCAGAAAACCAGTTTATACACACATCCCTCCCCCTCCCTTCCTCTGGCCTAGTTAGTTGCCAACAAAGACTTTAAACAAGAGATGAAGTGTTATCATTAATATTAAAAAGTTGTTCCAAGCATTACTGGATTTGGATAAACGTGGTAGGCCCAAGAGAATGTTATGTTACTCTGTGTCACAGGTCACACTCAGACGCTCAACGACAGTAAGTTCCTGAGGCTCTTTGCTTGTAGGCAAACAAGCTCTTTTCTTTTGGCACACTTCCAAAAAAAAAAGAAGAATCCAGAGAGAATTTGTGAGTGACCAGGAACTATTAAAACAACATATATTTCTGGAACAGCTGATGGGGCTTTAGCAGAAGCGAGATGCAGCAGTAACAGCAGAGTGCAGCTGCCAGAAGTGATCGCTGCTCTCAGTAGCATCACGCAGGAGTTACGAAACAGGACAACACAGGCACTCCAATGGGGAAAGAGAGGAGAGACTTAATTCTCTAATTAAGAGACTGTTTTCAAAGGTTTAAAATGGTTGTAAATGGACTAGTTTTTCCCATTCCACATACTGCAGGAGTGTGCATGAAGAAATTAACTGTGTTGTGGATCTTTATCAACTGGTTTGCAGAAGCTAATACAACACAAGCTGTGGTTTAAAACATTTAACTTGCTCTTCAGCATTGTGTGTGCAAGTCAGGTACTTACAGATCTTTTGTCATGAATGCCCCTCATTTTCCCTGTCTATGAACATCTTGATCAAGCTCACTTTAAAGCCCCCCCAGCTCTAAACTACACTATGCTTCTTTTATTAAGAGAAGTCCTTGCATATGAAGACCAGATGGCTTTGAATGGGGAAACATGCTTTTGCAGTGCCAGGAGTCAACTACTGCTTCTCCTAGCAGGCACCCTTAAAATTTGTTAAGGATCCTGCTGTTCCAGGCTAACATGTAAGGAAAATGAATACCATTTACAAAACAAGCATGTTTTGAAGTGTTAACATACCTGCTGTCATCAGCCAAGGGGTCCTGAATGCCACCAGTGTTCCATTTAATGAAGAGCCTATGTTTGCACCACAAAGGATGAAAATTTTAAGCCTCCAGGGCAAAATGGACTGTATAACTCCAGCCAGAGCCCCAGAATAGTCTCAAGGAAGTCAACAGGGTTGCACACATGCTTGGAGGGACCCATCTGATGATTAAATGAGGATAGTATCAGTGGAATTTTGAAATGGCAGTCTCGTAGCTTTAGTCATAGCAAACTTTGCTCTTGAACAAAGAGCAAAATGTACAAAGTGAAATGTGGCCCTGCCCACAAAACAAGAGGGCTTTTTTTTTAATGCTCATATCCCTTCTGACTTGTACCAAAATAGGACAGTCCACTGTAGGAGGATTCCTGTGGAACTAGCACTTGRTGATGCTGAGAATAGAAGCTTTTGTAGTAAGGAAAACGAGCCCACATAATAGGCAGTTGCTGAAGGTGAGCTGGAATTGTACTTGGACACTACCACTGAGACTCACMGCAAATACTTGTCCCACTGATAGGCCCCAGGCATCTTATGAAATGCACTGCATTACATGCAGGTGCGTGATACATTATGCAAGGCACTTCAGCTAGTCTCTAGCAGACGATACAGACCCTCCTAAAGTTGTAGCATGCATTAAAATTAACTTCCCTGGACTTTGGATCAGGCCCAAAGACATAGACCTAGCTCTCCTAACTCACCTCCAATTAATAAAGTACTGCTTTTAAAATAAATGTCCTGTCTAATGTAACTTACATATCTGAACGTAGGGGTACCAGATTCTCCTCTTACATATCTCCCTCTGGACTTCCTGGCAGGATTAATTASTTAATGTTGTGAATCACCTGAGTAGTCTGAAGTGCTAAATTAGTACTACAGACTGAAAAAGAATCCCACCTCTAYTGGGAATCCCAAATGTCTTAGGAAGACCATTGCATCGGGTGCATTGCTCCTCTGTCACCAGTGAAAGAGACAGGTAGCCCAAGAGGCCAAGTCAGACACAAAKTGATTCAATTCAGCCATGTGAGTTCAACTTAAAAGTGGGATTTCCAAAATCCYACTTTTGGATGGGCACCGGATGCCCAGCACTAACTGCAGTCTGGTCCCTCTCATCCTTTCCTCYGCCCTTCTCCAACCAGTGACGGACACAGCAACGGCCCACCTGAAAAAACATCCCCAAGCAGCCTATGTTCAAGTCAAAACCACCAGGCAGACTGTGTATGATCGTAAGCCTGACTCCAGCAGGCAATATGCTTCAYGCCAGCTCTTGTATTTACCCATCAAAATTAATGTTTCTGTATTCTCTGCTTTATGGTTTCTGAGCCTCTAGGGCATCCTGTTCAAGTCAAGGGAGAGAATCTTGTTTAGCTGGATGGAGCTACAGAGCTAAAACACAAGGCAGGTGAGCTACTAACTACAGCACATTCAAAAACATGAAGAAAAGATATCATCCTTGTTGCTAATTCCATGGCAAATAGTTACTGTTCTGTAGTCTGTTTTTGTGGTAGGGAAAAAAAAAAAAGAAAAAGAAAAAAAAAAAGTTTGTCAAGGAAGCCTGTATAAAWTTTTTTTTTTTCATTTTTGCTTTTGACTTCCCAGGTAAATGTACATATGACTTATGAAAGATTTTTTTTTTTTTTTGATACACACACAAGTTTTCAAAAGAAACATCTTGTGGAGAGCTATTTATCAATAAAATATTTAATAAACTTATCTGTACAAAATATTAAAAAGGTTATTGAAGAGTATACAAGAATACTTATTTAACAAATATATACTGCTATATAATATATTCAAGAAAATATAGATTGCTGTTTACAGTTCATTTACAATCCAATATGTACACTCTATTTAAACTTTAGAATACATACAAACAATGCATTTACACCATCACTTACAGAGCTATCTTCTTTAGAGATATTTCACACACTCAGATCTGAAAAAGCTGAACAAATACATGGATAGTTAAAAGGCACACACACGGATACAAGTATTGCTTTAAAAATTTAACTACTAGAGATACGGTTATTGGAAACATGAGTTGCTTTGATATTTTCCTTTCTGATCAAAGAAAAGAACACATAAATAAAACCATGACTGACCAGCAGAGAGGCTCGTTTTGCCAAGGGTGCTCCAGAGAGCCTTGACTTGACTTCACAAAAAGAACAAGCAATGATAGGATGTGGAGCAAAGTAGCAAACCACTAAAGTGAACGGGACGGGTGCTGCTCCCAACTGCACTGAAAATGGGGAGCCCCAAGAATGGAGCCAGTGTCACCAGCAAAGAAAGCGGTCCAACTCTTGTAAGCTTTTCCAGCAAGTGGCCACCGTGCGACATTAGGCCAGTGACTGCAGGTGGACGAGGCTCGAGTTAATACCCTGAACCTCTTCAGAGCTGGTAGGAGATGGGTGTTCAAAGGCACTTGCACACTCATGGCCTGGAGGCTCACAGGACCACAAGTTGCTCAGCTCTTCAGAAACTCAGACCCTTGTTTTGAAGAGCTATTAGAAACCCCACAGACTGATCTACTCACAGTAGACGAGGTGAATGTAAGCAGTGTAATCCCAGAGGCAGGGGCCTCTGAGAAAGGACTGCATTGCAGTGAACCTACAAGAAAAAGGACCCCGGGCTGCTCACCTTCCTCCCCACAACATCCAGCCATGATGGGAAGAACTGCCCAAAATTTAGGCTTTTTTTTTCCCCTCCTACACCTCTCCCCTCCTTTTTTAAAGTATGATGGAGAGAGTGAATGAAACACCTTGGAGACCACCATGCCCTTTCCACAGAGACCAAAGCCAATGCCATGGCTTCCAGGGATGCTCCAGGGTTGTACCGATGTTTTTGTGATCATTTCTCTCTTGGTGGCGACACGGACAACATTAGGATAAATTTATATCACCATAAAACAGACRGGAGGTCAGAACCAAGCACACCAAACTTCAATGAATCCTTTCCTCCTGTTGACTCCAAGTTAGTTACGGATATCCCATGGATTTGCCTGCTTGAGGCCGCAGACAGCACCCTGGACTCACTCTGCTCGGACTTAACATCTCCTTCCTCTTGTCCTGCCTCCCCCTTCAAATGCCACGCGAGCCTGAATGCCCGCTATCGTGAAAACTCATAATACAAACACAAATATAAAAGCATAAAAAAGAACTCACAAAACTTAAATTGAAATTATAAGTAGTGATGAGGAAAAAAAAAAAAAAAACAAACCCGAGACACTGAAAATACCAATAGTTTTCATTTCAGGCTATTTTTGAGATTAAGCTTTGATTTAAGGTTTTCAATACCATCTACTTGAAAATGCTCTCCTGTCCAACACCGCACCTAACCTTTTCCAYTCGGCCAGAAGTGAAATGTAAGTACATACAGTGAGCGTGACCATAATTTCTTCCCACTACCATGTAAATCAGACTCCTCTCCAATACAATAAATTAAGGAGGACTGCTATAACACTGGTGCCAGTAAAAGGAAAAAGCTGTCTCACAGTCTACACATGTGTTGAGGTGAAAGGCTCTAAAATATCCTTAGAGATGTAGGGTTGAGCCCTTGGCTGGTGATTTACACCAGCAGAAGTTCCAATTTTAGGTCTTTTTTGCAAGATCCAGGACACTTAACAAAACATCGTAACAGAATATCAGAGATATCCATGCATTTCTGTACACCTAGCAACACACTCTTACTGAGTAAAGAGCGTTAAAAGACTGAATGCAGGTGGTTTGTCAGGGAAGACAGAAGCTCATGACAAAATCTAGTGTCRCACACACCAATACCTTAGAATAGCCTATTCTTCTACCGACGATTAATTTAAAGACAGGAAGGCTGGAAGAACRTTCCCTTACTACTCTTGCTCACTGACTCCCATCCATCAGCAACACCCCATCCATGGGAGATTTAGTCCCCAACTTTCCTATGCTTCGGTTTGCACAAGGACCAATGAGCAAGTAAGGATGATGCTGCAAGTACATCCCCAGGGAGCTGCTCTGCCTGACACCCATGGGACTTTTGTGGCCTCGTCACCTTTTCCAACTTGCAGAACTAAATACAAACAGCACAACTCTCACTGCACGAAGCCCAATTTTGCCCACAAATGCTGGGGGGCCCCTACGCCTTGCTAGAGAATGGTGCGCTACTGAAGAGGGAGAAATTCACGYTCTTAAATGGGACACTCATGCCAGAGGGTACAGATAGCATGTAATTTGGTGGCCATCTGAAGCCCGTGAGATAGTCCTTGGCATTCAGCAGGCTTTCAAATCCAGCCTGTGCATAGCTTAGTGCAAAGTACTGGTTTAATGTGTGTTTGGTAGCATGATCTCCTTGAGGGTAAGGCTCCGAGATGACTGCTGTGTGAGAGCCATCAGACCGTCACCATCACTGTCATCCCACACAGTCCTTTCTTCTCAACACATGGCCATACTGCCCCARGGCAGACAAAATAGGCCCCAGTGTTTCAGGGCTGCTGACATGCTCAGCAGGAAGCCAGTGCATTTCCCACGRGGTTCACTACGACATGAGGCTACCTTAGCTAGTCTGTCAAAGGATTGGTATCTCTGACATACACGTAGTATTTTTTTTGCAATGATATGAATAACTGTAGACACTGCTGCTACACACAACAAGCAGGTCAATTTGAAGCAGACAACAAAACGCTTGCTGAGCTTGCAAAGTGAGGCCACATGCAACYCGTGGTGCTCCAGGCTGCCAGGCATCACGGCACATGTTGATCCACCAATGCTGACAGGCAATAAGGCCATGAAGGTGGATGCTGCTACAAGAGGTAAACCTGCTGTGAGGCTGAAGAGACCTCTCATCCCTCCRAGCACCCATCTCTGTGCCAGGGAACAAGCATTTCCCTTCTGACACTGGATTTGAAGTCTTGGTTTAAAAGTTGGGGGTGAGGGGGAGTTTTGACCCTGTTATTTTAAGAGAATTAAAAAACAATATGAAAATAATATCTCTGCTTCTGATGAACTGGGTTTTGAGAGTGAGGAACAGAAATCAAAAAAGGCACTAGTTAAACCGGGCCCAAAYGCATTTTACTTTCCACTGTCCCTGCTGTAGGATACCCCAGGACAGGGGCAACAAGGCCACGGCACAGGTGGTGGCTCCATCACATGCTTCAGTTTTACAGAGCTTGGTAAACCTAAGGTAAGGCACGTGTGTCATCGTGGTCCCGGGGTGCCTGTCACCCTCGAGGGCAGGCCCAGCCTGTTCAAAGCAGGAGACCTTACTGCAAGTCTCCAGCTCCTCAGACCTTGTCCATGCAAGAGATGACGGAGCCGGCTCAGAGCAAACACAGCCCTTTTCAGACACTTCATACTCCTAGCTGCAGTGTAATTATATCCTGCAGATAAAAATGGTGCTGAAGGTCAAACRAATCCTCCAGGAGAATATTCTCTACATGGAAACTGGTTTTGTTTGTTTGTTTGTTTGTTTTTCTTTTTTTTTTACTGGAAAGGTTGTATAAATACTGCAGATGGAGAACCTGTAATTATCCATTAAAATCATTCTGAATCTACTGAATTCACATTTGTCCACAGCTGACCTCCAGTTTCCTATTTATAACACTTGAAGGTGCCCAAGAATCAGCCCAGGTAAGAGGCGGACAGTCAGAAATACATTTTGGGGACCGCTCCTGCGGCTTTTGGGCGGTGTTGCAGGGAGGTCCTGTGCAATTTAGTCTCCCTGCCCCTCTGCTCCGTGACTCAGAAGAGGGACAAGCAGAGCTACAGACAGAGCCATAGAAAAGCTGCCCGGATCACTAYTTGGGGCCGCCTCTGCTTGGGGCACTCAGGAGCCCCACGGCTGGCTCTGAGCCCAGACAAGCTCGTCACAAGTAACACCTTATGTGTGGGCTCCAGAAACCGCTGCCCTGGCCTAATCCCTAACGCGGGCGCTGCTGCGGAGCTGGGTCCGCCCGCCACGGGAGGAGCTGCCTTCTCCGCGGCAGGCAGGGCCTCGCAGGGAACCACTCGCCACCATGGTGCTCCTCAACCAGACCTCAGGTCACGCTACTGAAAGCTCTCTGCAGCCCCTAAAAACCCTCATGCTCCTGCTCCGCGATGGAAAATGGCAGCGGGGAAGCCTGGTGGAGCCCTGGTGTCCTGGTCTCCACCAGACACACACAGTCCTAAGGGGAATCCTGTCCCTGCGGCCTGCATCTTCCTTCCACCAGCAGCCATGGGAGCTCCTGCACTGAGGCCTACTCCCACATGGCCCATTGTGCCCTGGGGATGGGTCGCTGGCCACCAGTTAGGCCAGCAGACTTGCTGGTGTCCACCAGCTGCTGGGGGCTACACGTCTTGCCTAGGTCTAAACCATCCATGAAGCTCCACCACAAGGAACTCAAGGAAAGAGAAGGGGTGAGAAAAAAAGAAAAAAAAAAAAAWAWAWATATATATACACACACACACACATGTATATATATAAAATGTACTTCACATCAAGAGCCCCTTCACACCATTATTAGCTGCAAAGGGGAGGGCATTTGGGAGCGTGTGGTTGCTGTTGTCCCACCTCATGCAGCACCCAGTGCAAACAAAATCTCTGCTCCACACAAACCACACTATCAACCCGAAGTTTAGTACCAAACACTGCCCAGGGATCCCACTCATTCCCAAAACACACCTTTGCACGAGGGCAAAGCTACTCATCATTTAAAGGAGCAATTTATGCCAAGCTCCTGAGTTACTACAAGTCTTTAGTCCTTCCATTACTGCACAAAATGGCCCTGCTTCCCCTCACCTCTGTTCCCGACAGCAGCGCTCGACCCTTTGCAAGTGAAAGGTCTGATCTTGGCTGCTCCAGGCTCCTGGGACAGAGAGTTGGGAGAGGGACTGGTACTGTGAGGAGCATGGGGGCCACCTCTGACATGAAAGGTAGGAAGCTAGAGGAAGGTAGGCTGGAGCTTGGCAGGTCAATGGAGAGAGTATTTGGGAAAATGAGAAACCATGGTCAACACCTCTTCCCTGGGTGGCTGTGCATCTTCCCAGGTAAGTGGAAGACGGATGTTTTCAATCGCTGGATGCGACTCTGTGCTTCAGATGGTGCGAAGCCATTGAGCCCTTGCTGTGGTTCTCCACCTGCTCTTCCAGGTGCATGAGCTCTGTTTCCAATGGGACTTCAGCTTCATCCCCTAGTTATGGGACCCTCTTTCCCATCCCCTAGGCTCAAAAACTTCCCTCCCACAAGCTGCAAACAGGCCCCAATGGAAAAACTTTAAGCCCTGCCAGCTGGGTCTCGGCAAGCCAGGCTGCTCACCCCACAGACCGTTCCTGTAGCCCTTTTCAGCACCTTTCCTGGAAAGCTGCCACCAGGCCTTGCGCAGTAACAGGATCTGGTTCTGCAGGGTGTCACCAGGAGTGAGATCAGGTCGGGGAGTAAGGGGGGAGAATGGGTACTTTTTTTCCTCTAATCCTTGCCTCAGGTTCCCAACACTCCGCATTCCTCCAGATCTCCCAGGAAGCCATAAGCTTTGCTCCTGGTTATGTGACAGCTCCTGGGCGGATAACGGAGGTGGGAAGCTATAGATTTGCAGTGAGAAACCTCTTGCTTTCGGGACCAGACAGCAGATCTGACCCGGGCTGAGCTGACCGTGCATGACACCTCCCCATTAGCAAACGGCATTTGCAGACAGCCACGAAAATTCCCCAGTCCTTCTACTCTCGGAAGAGAGAATTCCAACCCACTGCTCCATCCCCTACACCTTTTCCACAGCAGAGACAGTTTTTGGAAAATAACCCCAAACCATTGACAAAGAAGAGCTCAGGAAATGAGGAGAATCCGACTGAGCTAGGATGCAGAGCCGGCATCCTATGGTGGGAATGGGCAAGGCAGCAAGATGGGACAGGCAGCCCCACGGCGGCACCTGGCCCTCAGCTGAGCCCTGGGAAACCTGGCACAGGTGCCGGGGTCTCCCTTCCTTTGGGAAGACCTTGGGCAGGGGGACAAACTACATCCTTGCTGCCCATGGGAAGGGTTAGGAGTGCCCAGATGCTGCTGCTGGCTCCACTTCTGCTTGAAGGCTGGAGGCGCTGTACGGAGACAGGAGCAGGACGGGGTTTTTGGAAAGGCACACACCAAAATGTGCACTATATATATATATTTATATATATAAAATAGGGCTGGGCTGTTAGAGAGTGTTTGCAGGAGAGGGAAGGGAAAACCGCCAAAATTGCTACCTGCAGCCACAGGTCTCCACAACCATGTCCTCGTACTGTTTGTAAACCACATTGTTGCCGGAGTCTATGTAGAGGATGCTGATGGGGCTGAGCTTGGAGGGCACGCAGCAGCTGGGGGGGGTGGACTCGGGATCCATGGAGTTCATCAGTGTCTGGATGATGGCGTGGTTGGTGGGCTCCAGRTGGGAGCGCAAGGGAAAGTCGCACACCCCCTCACAGTGATATGCCTCATAATCCAGCGGGGCGATTATCCAGTCGTCCCAGCCCAGCTCCTTGAAATTCACATGCAGGGGCTTCCTGCTGCAGCGGGTCTTCGCCTTCTTCCCGTGGCCTTTGCCCCCGGAGCGGGCGGCGATGGTGGTCCGTCTCCTCCTCCGCTTGGAGTGTGCCTTGCGGATGGGATTGGGGGGCTCCAGGAACGGGGGGCTGCCCAGGGCCTTGATCTTATCCCGGATCTCCTTGAAGAGGTTCTCCTTCCTCTGGGTGCGGGAGAAGGCGACGAGCAGGGCTCTTTCATGGGGCTGTGGCCGGGGCTTGCTGAAGCCCAGCTGCCGGGGGGGCAGGAGCCGTCCCGACTGATCTGACACGATCCGCAGCAGGAAGCACAGCAGCTTTCCCGAGGGAGATTTCTCCTTCCGATCCCGCAGGGCTTCCCACACATCAAACACCTCCCATGTGGAGGAGCCAGCGTCCAAAGCATCGGCAGCGCGGGAGTCCAGCAGCCGGGGCTCCTCGCCATCCCYGCCGGGGCAGGTGGAGAGCAGGAGGTGGTGGAAGGTGCCCTCARGGGACAGGGCCAAGCTCCTGTTCTCCGGAAGGGAGCGCAGGACCCTCAGCTCCGCGCTCGTCACCTCCTCCGCCTCAGGCAGGCTTGAGATGTCGAAGAGGTACCTCTGCTCGGGCGCAGAGGGGGAGGCATCTGATGGAGATAAAACAAAAAAAAAACAACGAAATAAAAAGAAAAGAAGGAGTTAAAAGACGAATAGCAGGCTGGAGCCGAGCGCTCGTCACAGAGGCACACAGGACACGAGCGATCAGGGAGATGGTCTCCTTGCAGTGGGGCACGTTGAGCATCCCAGTGGGGACAAGCAGGCTGTGCGTCCAGCGCTCAGGAAAGTCACCCCGGCTGCAGACGTGGAACAAAAACGAAGAGGGGRGGACTGTGGGGGGGAGATCACTCCAAGCAAGTGACTTCTTAGCGCTCTGCCCTGTGTCCTGAAAGTGGTCATTGATTTCTTCCACCCTTCTCTTTTCTTCCCCCCACCTTCCACCAAGTAAAATGCAGCAAAAAATGTTCTGCTCCTGCGCAGGCAGACGTGGGTGCACACAACAGGGACGCACACACTGCCCCAGCGGGACCTGACAGAGACACTCTTCAAAGAACCGATCCACTGTTTTTGGTGGATCCAAAGCCCCAGCAGAAACAGTAGGAATTTCTGTCACTAATTAAATATACTGGCTGTGATTTAAAACACAGAAAAAGGGGAAGAGTTGATGAATGAGTTCTGGGATGGCTGGTAGTTGTTTTTCCCTCTCTCACAATAAATCTGATGGGGGAATATCTCAAGTTTTGCTTCAGTGTCCGGGCACGGCATTTCCCCAGACGTGCGAGGAGCAGCAGCCGTCGCGGTGCCCTTTCCCCGGGAGCCCTTCCCGTGGCCATCGGCTCCGCTCGCGCTGCCCTCCCCGCCCTCCTGCTGGGAAGCATTTCTTCCCCGGTCATTTATTATTATTATTTTTAAAGCCGATCTAAAATTCCTGCGAGGGGCAGATAAGGAGACGCCTTTGAAGATCTCATCTGGTTTCGTTTTACTCTCAAACGCCCAGAGCCCGTGTGCAGTTTTTCCCAAGCCCGGAGCCGGGCAGTGCCCATGAGGGCATGGCATATCTCATCTCATCTCATCTCATCTCATCTCATCTCATCTCATCTCATCTCATCTCATCTCATCTCATCTCATCCCCGCATTCGCCGCCGTCTGGGGCCGTTTCCCACCCTCTGCAGCAGCAGCCCCAGTTCCGCGGAGCGGGACCGGGCGTTGCGGGGGCTCCCGCGGGCCGCGGCTCCAGGCGCCGGGCAGCGGCGGGGTCGGGAGCCTCCTTTCGCTTCTAAACGACGGAGTTTTCCCATTTTAACTACCTTATTTATCGGCCGCCCGCAGCCGAGGGAGCATCGCGGCGAGGATGCCCCGTAGGTGACACGGGTGACAGGGGGCGGCCGGCGGGGCAAGCGGCGCCGCTCCGCGCCGGGCGGGCTCGCAGCGCTGCTCCCGGCGCCTCTCCGCGCCCGGACCCGCCATCCGCCGCCCTGGCGCCTCCGAGCGCCCCGTCCGGTCCCGTCCCGACCCATCCCGACCTGTCCCGCAGCCCGGTCCCAACCTCGCTGTCTGGTCGCAGCTCTGGCTATTCCCAGCGCCAGCCACAAGCTCAGTCCCATCCTCAAGCACAGCCCCAGCYGCATCGGCTCCATCCCCAAGGCCAATTCCATGCGCAGCCCCAGGGCATCCCTAAACCTTGCGCACCGTCCCAGCCTCAGCCTCATCCCCATGGACAGCACCGAGCTCACTCTCAAACATCCTGTCCCCATCATTGCTCCTGTCTCCATCCTCATGCACTTCTCCACACACAGCTTCATGTCCATGCTGAAATCCGGTCCCCATGCCCAAACCCGGGCAGTCTGAGCCCCATTCTCATCCCCATGCTCAAACCTGGGGAGTCTGAGTCTCATTCTCATCCCCATGCCCAAAACCATGCATAGCTCCATCCTCCTCCGTGAAGAGCCCAATCCCTCTGTACGTGAAGTCCCTTGCTCATCCCAATGCAGAGTCTCATCTCTCTCCATGCACAACCCCATATCCATTTCCCTGCGAAGTCCCAAATCCATCTCCACACAAACTCCTAAGTCCACCTCCATGCACAGCCCCATCCCTCTCCATGCAAAGTCCTGGGTCCATCTCTAYGCAAAGTCCCGTGTCCAGCTCCGTGCAAAGCCCCGTGTCCCTCTCCGTGCCTGCCCGTGTCCCTGTGCGCGCCCGTCCCGTCGGGGCGC
This sequence comes from Nothoprocta perdicaria, assembly GCF_003342845.1. Lineage (NCBI taxonomy): Eukaryota > Metazoa > Chordata > Aves > Tinamiformes > Tinamidae > Nothoprocta > Nothoprocta perdicaria. The sequence goes on from NW_020455632.1 coordinate 3,305,055, forward strand.
CCGTCCCGCCGGCGCCGGGCGCCGCACTCACCGCTGCG
>NW_020455632.1:3305962-3307382 GCF_003342845.1 Nothoprocta perdicaria
CCCGCACCGCGCCCGGCCCGCAGCCCAAGACCCGGCCCGCCGCCGCACCCCGCCCGACACCGGCCACAGCCCGAGCACCTGGCACCAGCCCCGGACCGTATCTGAGCCCCCGGCCCACCACCTGAGCCACCGCCATCTCTCCGACCCTCCATCTGCTCATTTGACCCTCCATCCCTCTATCCATACATCCAACCTTCCATCTGAGCCTCCATCCCTCCTTCCATTCTGCCTTCCATCCATCCTTCAGTCTGACCTTCCATCCATCATCCATCCATTCATCCATCCATCCATCCATCCATCCATCCACCCATCTATCTGTCCCTCCATCCATTCATCTCTCCCTCCATCCCACCATCCCTCTCTCCATCCCTCCATCCAATCCCTCCATCCATCCATCCCTCCATTCATCCCTCCATCTCTCTCTCCATCCCTCCATCCATCCACCTGTCAGTGTCTTTCTTCCCAGGTGAGACCCCGCCACCCCTGTCACAGTGCTCATGGGTGCCTTCCCCTATGGGGTCACTTTCCTGCACCCCTWTCTTTGGGAGACACCCCCTCCTTTGCAAGGGCATCCCCAGCCCTAATTCAAGTGGACACCTCTGATTGCTGGGAGGGGCTCTATTTGGGGGGACACCTCTGTCCCTGGCGGGGTGCTCTTAGGTCTCTTTTGGGGGTCATCTCTGTCCTCAACCCTGTTTTGGGGTGATAATGGTTGGCAGCTCTGTTTCGGGGAGACACCTCCAAACCCTGGATGGGGGCASCCTACCCCTTATTTCCATAGTGGTGGTGGGCAATTCTCCAGCTCTACTTTGGGAGGGGGCGACCTCACAGATTGGAAAGGAGATACCCCCCCCCATCCTTATTCCAAACTGGGGTGCCCCCACGCCAGTATCTGATAGAGGATCCCCAACTCCTATTGGAGAGGGGGCACCTCTAGCCCCTACTTTGGAGGAGAGGGAGAATCACCCTGTATTGGAGAGGGGATCCCCACATCTGGTCGGGAGGGGACACCCCTACACTTATTTTGGGGGAGGCCTCATCCCATATTGGATGTCCTAGAGCCCTCCTGCCGGCAACGGGACCGTGTCCCGGGGCGAGCGGGGCAGCCGGGGGCCGGTGCCCAGCGCCGCTCCCGGCCCTGACAATTCCTGCTCCGGACACCGAAAGCGAAGGAAAACAAAGCGCCGGCCGGACTGCGGGCTAATGTTTTCCCTTGCACGGAGGGTTTCCTTGGTAAAATTCAGATGTTTCCTTGGGTCTCGATTAAAATAACAAAGTGGGGTATTTACTAGGATGTTATTTCAAGTCTCTTAAGTCCCTGGTTATGTCTGTTGCGATTTCTCCGCAAATACAAAAACAAGTGCTGCGATGATTTATTTGAAGGAATGTAGGTGTTTCGCCAAAACAAAGAGGCTTTTTT
>NW_020455632.1:3307612-3474045 GCF_003342845.1 Nothoprocta perdicaria
GCGCGCGGGGACAAGGTGCGCGCGGGGACAAGGTGCCGGGGCCGCCCCGGCCGCGTGGGCTCGTCCCGCGCCCGGCTCGCGTCTTGCCCGCGGTGGCTGCGGCGTTTGCAGGGGGCGGGTTGGAGGGGCAGCGTTTGCACGGCGCGTGGCAGGGGCTGTTTGCGGTGCCTGTCCTGTAATTCGTGGCCGCCGGGAGCCTGATGCTCTTCAGAAGCTAAAGGCCACCTAGAAAAGCATCTGTCAAGACTTGCCACCCCCTGGTGTCCCCCGAAGGGGTGCTGGGACCCCCGCCGGGTGCTGCGCAGGGACGGGACAGGCTGCACCGGGGCTTCCCGCTCCCTTCGTGCTCTGCTAGGCGCTACAGCGGCGCTTCCCTCCCRTTGCTCCCGGCGGCCGGGAGCGAAAGGGTCCGTACTGGGAAGGACTGAGAGGATAGSAGGGATGCTGGGCTTCAGACGAGCCTATGCATCAGCCCCCGGGGCTTCTTGATGAGGTTTCTCCAGCCTTGGTTGCCTCCTGGCACTATCCCTTTTGTGGGGAACTGTCCAAGGAGAAAACTTCAAAGTCAAAGAAGTCACTGCCTGCCCTGTCCTGTGGCCAGATGAGTCTCTCTGCAGGTACATCCTTGATCGTGCTGGTTGTGCCTGGGTACCCTTTGCAAACAAGGAGCCTTGCATTTAAGGGGATTGCAAATCACTTACCAGGCTTATTCCTTCTAGGTTTTAAAAATTAAAATGATATGGAAGGAACAGCCAGACAGACTATACGCAGTGCTCTTCCTCCCCCCCCCCCCAGCTTTCCCATCCCGTGGACAGTCCCTCCTCTCAGCCCCTGGCATCAGCACCAGATCCACAGGAGATGCCAGGAGGATGCCAGAGGAGGTTCCTCCAGGGCAGCTCACACCATGCTGTCCTCCTCCCTGTGTTTTTGCGTTGCATTCACATCCAGACAGTTTTTCTGAAGATGCAAACGCAGGCACACACAAACACTCACAGTCCACAGCCCCAGCGCGCTCACACTGGGCTCACACCGGGCACAGGACAGCACCTCTCACACACAAACCCCAGCCCCACGTAGCCGTGCTGGGGGCAGGCACGGAGCCCTGCAGCCCATCCTCTCCCTCACACGCTCCGGAGGCGCACGAGCGCAGCCCTCCCCATCTGTTCCGCATTGCAGCTTCGCCYAAACACTGTCGGGCTTTCTTGAATTTCCATCAGCCCAGCCCTGTGCAGCTGCAGGGCCTTCCCAAGCTGCCATAAACCTGAGGAGCCCGGAGCGACGCCTCCTGCCCCCGGAGCCCCTCGCTGCTCCGAGGACGGGCTCCCTTCTCGACGAGTGCAAACCTTTTGCGCGTAATTTCACATTGGCAAAACGCCACCTTCTACCAGCCCCCTTCCAAAACCAAATTAGCAGGCTGCTGCAGCAGCAGAAATTGGAGAGGAAAGGCTGCAGTTTTATTTTACAACTCAATTAGCGAGTTTATGCAGAAAAAACACCCATTTAAGCAAGGGAGGTTTTATGTCCGTTTGACTTCACCACCCAAGGGACTTGTTTCACCTGGGAGTGCTCCCCATGGCCAAGGAGGCAGCAATCTGCTACAGCCCATGGTGGTCTCCTCCCAATGCGGTGACACTGGCTCTGGTCCCACTTATTGACCCCCTCCCTCCTTTCTCTTACACTTAAGAGTCCTCCTAATAACTCTAGAAACACAATCCCGACAATGTCCCATTGCCCCATCCCCAATTATTTAATGACCTGAAAGTCTGCCAGAACCTGAGGTGAAGATGAAGGGCCACATTCGCCTTGAGCTTACCCTTAAGAACCTGCCCCTAATAACATGAAGTCAATGATCGTATGCAAGGGATGGATCCTGACTCCATGGGTTAGCTCCATTTAACAACCTTGGAAGTTGGCTCTGTGTTAACCATGATCGCTCCCTTCAACAAGATATGTTCTGGTCACATTTTTGGAAGGAAGGGCAAGCTCACTAAGTCCGCATTTTTAGTGGGAACATTTTGAGATGCTGATTCCTTCATAAGGATTTTTTCCTGCTGAAGGAATCATCCTCACCTTGATGATGCTTTGTTGTGGGTTCCTCTCCTGTTCCCTTGAACAGCCCTGCTTAGCTCTCCTCCACTACTTGTGGCAGCTTATGAAGTGTGGAGCAGATGCCAACTTCATTTCTAGGGTTCCATGACTGAGTGCAGGCCAGGGTGAACCCTCCTCCTGTGGTAGCATCACCTTGCAAACCATGGGCAACTTTATGGTGAAACAAAGAAACAAAAAAAAAAACTACAGAGAAAAAAGCACCTCCATGCTTCAGAAAGTGAGCTGTTTTGGACTTGGCTCAAGTAAGTTTGCAAGTAAGTTTGCAAGTCTCCAGAAAGTTCACAGAGGTRAAAGTTTGATGCTGGTGGTTATTTGGAAGAGTGTGTTTTCATATAGTGACCACACAGGAAGCCTCTTGTGGCTTCACTTTAAAAAAAGTCTTCTAGATGGCTACAAGTGACGGCAAGGCCAGCTCAGCTGGTAACCAAGCAACAGCAAAATTTTCCTTCCAAATCTTCCAGCAGCTCTTTCCAATGCTTAAAGCAAAGCCAAGCAGATTTTTTTTCTGATTGTCTGCATGGGGATAGCCAGGGAAGATAAGACAAACCAAGGTACAAGTCAAAGCATGTAACATCAGATGCTTTCAAAACTCACAGGGTTGCCTTCCTTCGGGCCTGGAGACCTTCCATCACTGCAGCCTTTACCTCTAAAGTTATGCTCGTTCAACATCACTTTCTATTTGAATGATGTGCTCTAGCTAACGGACTGGAGACTTACAGACATGCTTTGCTTAGAGAGTTCGACTCTCTTGGAAACATATAAGCTTCTTAGATTAGACTTTCCAATCCCCTCAGGAGTAGTTGTCCTATTCAGCAGCTGGTATACAAGGATCAAGAGAGTAGGTGAAAATGCAGTTGAATGCTCAGACAATTTTAAAAAGTCTATCTCCTTTTCAGAAAGTGCAGGGCCAGCAAATAATTGTCAATGCATCAAACCATGAATGCCAAATCAGGGTGAAGCCTCAATATGGTGGTGGACAAGGCTAGCATCAGGTTGGTGGGGATRGGATTCACTTTATTTTATTTTGGCTTCTTCCAGCTAATCACCTTCTTCCTAGTTACGGTTAATGGAGAGCAGCACCTCCAGAAAGTGAGTCCTACAGTATTAACCAGCTAGCACAGCCCAGAGCTCTTAGCAGTTTTGATCTTCCCACACAGAAAGCACTTCAATTACCTCCCCACCTCCAGCTGTCCCAGCTGAGACACCACTGGGGAGAAGTGCTCTCCTACCACTCCAGTAGGAGCATAGGAATGGCCATAGGGCTTTAGACCAGACCCCCAGCCCAGTATCACCCAGTAACAGCCAGGTCTGACTTAGCCAAGCCACTGTACTGCGAGTTGAGAGCTGGGTGGTAAAGACCTGACAACTGCAAACATATTCCTGACCCCTCCTCCTGTTATGAGTCCAGGCAAAACATGGCCCAGCTCCCAGGATGCTGTTGGGAACACTTCATGCTGTTGTGTTGGGCTTCCTCTGCTCAAGTGGTTCCTTATTTTAACATCTTTCACATTTCGCTTCCACCCAGTCCCCCTTCTTCTCTGCCCAAAGTTACTGCATGGTGCTCTGGTTTTTGTTCTCCAGCCCCTTGTCCTCTATGGAGGCTCCTCAGGCTTGTTGAGGGGTATCAATGAGTCCTGAAGGCAAGACCTGCCTGGAATAGTGTCAGCAAGTGGGTAGCAAGGAAGGATAAGAAAGGGACATTCTACACAACACTTCCCCCCCATCTTTCCCAGTTCCCAGCTCTTTCCAGAAGATCTCCACTGTTCCCTCTCTGCAGCCTTCCCCAGCTAGCAGTGCTCACAGCTATCCCATTGGTCTCAAATCATCGTTCTTGGAGAACAAAGGGAATTTCTCCCTACCAAAATCAAGCCCTTTCCTCTCTGTCCCAAAACAAAGTCTGAACAATAAGCCAAATTCTGTCACACTCCTAACATTCAAGATACAGACATGCATAGCTATGAACATGGAAGAGAGATGATTTTTTGTTTGTTTGTTTTAAGTGCATTTTCTCATCCTTTGGCATTGTTTTTTTCTTGTCAGAAAGCTGCCTTTCCTCTTTAATTCACTCCAGTTCTCTTTGATGCCATGCTCTTATTTTCAGCTAAAGACCAATTGAATGGAGTTATACTGGCTAAATATTAAAATCCTCAAAGTCAGCCCAATAATTCTCTTCAATGACAGGGGTCTGGCAAAGAAATCTTTACCCCTGAGAACTGATTTCCCTCCTTTTTGAGTAATARCACCTTGGAAAAGCAATATATTGGCTTTGGTTTGCTCAGTGGTTACTTTGGTATGTTAAGGAGAGGTAAGTTAAGGCACACAGAGCGCCAGACTTGACCCTGGCCAATACACCTCCCTGCCTGCAGCTGCTMTGAGCTCTGCTGATGATGAGGATATGTGGCGGAAGGTGGGATCTGGATGAGAAAAGAATGCAGTCCAGTGCCCTGCTTCCTTTAAGCTTTCTATGGAAGCTTTCTCCAAGTCTGGACCACTTCTACCAAAGATGAAGACTTGCTGACCTTCTTGCCTGAACAGCATGTCTGAGCTGCTCAATGAACTACTTTTTGCTGCCATGGCATCCTCCATCCTCCTGTGCAGTTTTGTATTTAACCCCATGACTTCTGCTTTCTTTTTCCACCTCACCTTTTCCACCTTTTTTTGTAGACCAGTCATGCCCTGGACCTTCAGCTGTGGAGTATCATGAGAAGACCAGTTGAGGAGAAACCCTCCCTCTCATAAGGCCACCCTTTCCCCACCTCAGTAAACTTGCTGTGTTACTCTGTGGGATCGAAAACTTASAGAAACCCCTAAGCTGCTCTTAGGCAATGCCTGGCCTTGCAAGTAGGGCTTACCCAGCTAACTCCCAGGGCAGKAGCACCATCTCCTGGTGAAGGACTTGATAGCAGCTAGCCTCCTCTGGCACGTAGACAAAGCGYGGAAGGCACCAGCGGGCTGGAAAAAGCTCATATATTATAAGGATATGTTATCTTTTTGTAGTATATGGTCAGAGTAGGTTATGAATGTGTAAGGACTGCAACATCAGCCATTATATTGCTTTCTCTATAGCTATACCAAAGGAGTGGCTTCTTTTGCATTCCYCTATCTGTCTCAAAGATCCCTCAAATTAATAAAAAGGGCAATTTAGATCCCTTTTAAGGCTTCTTTGCATGGTCAGTTTTTACTATAAAAATCAGAGTAAGACTTTTGACCCCTATTCTGCCTAAGTAGATGCAATGAATATTATGAAGAGAAATATGGAATGTATTGAATCTTTCCCGATCCGTTTCTGAGGTAAGGCAGCTACAGCTTTTTGCAGAGTTTGCCAACTGGTGTGGGCTGTTTTGACACTGGTRTTAAGGTAATACTCAATTCTACCTCTCAAAGCTGATGCAGGCAAATGCCAACTTTGTCTTCCAGCATGTCTGCTCCTACTCACTGAACCCTCAGACACAGGTCCAGGCTCCTGTGAGCAACTCAACAACTTGAACACGGGCATCTGGTGCCACTTGTGAGACCCTGGGTCCTCACTACAGGTTAATTTCCACCCTTGCACAAGCATATTCTGATAGARCCTGGGCAGGGAAAGCACCTTCCAAGTTACCAGCTTTACAAGATTCCTGGATCTCCCTTTGAACTTCTCAGTTAAGCACAGTCTAGTTCACCTCAGTGTGTAATTCTTGGGCAGCATTTATCACTCCAGTTTTGTAACTGCTGCACTGAACACCCATCTGTCTGCTTTCAGCAAAAACTTTAGACACATGAAGGGAGAGTGGATACAACCAGTTGTAGGACCACCTAGGGTAACGGGGTCTCTCAAGGAAGTCATCCCTTTCTTTACTCAGCTCTGGTGAGGCCGCACCTGGAGTACTGTGTGCAGTTCTGGGCTCCCCAGTATAAGAGGGACGTGGAGCTTCTCRAGAGGGTCCAGAGAAGAGCAACCAAGATGGTTAAGGGAATGGAACATCTCTCGTACGAAGAGAGGCTGAGTGAGCTGGGCCTGGCCTGTTTTCTCTGGAGAAGAGAAGGCTGAGAGGGGATCTGATTAATGTGTGTAAGTTCAGGWAGGGAGAATGCAGGGAGGAAGGGGACAAGCTGTTTTCACTGGTGGCCAGCGATAGGATGAGGGCTAACGGCCATGAGCTGGAGCACAGGAAGTTCCGTCTGCAGGTGAGGAGGAACATCTTTACTGTGAGGGTGACAGAGCAGTGGAACAGGCTGCCCAGGGAGGTTGTGGAGTCTCCTTCTCTGGAGGTCTTCAAAACCTGCCTGGATGCCGCCCTGTGCCCCATGCTGTAGGTGTGTCTGCTTGAGCGGGAAGGTTGGACTAGATGATCTCTAGAGGTCCCTTCCAACCTTGAATATTCTGTGATTCTGTGATTCTGTGATTCTACAAAACCTCCAACACTCATACTATATCCTTTATCCATCACAAAACAGTCGTTACTGTTTTGTAATGAGTGTGATAAGGAAGCAGGTAGGATAGATTCATATCCATATCAACATAAGTGTGAGATGTGGAAGGTGCCATCAGCTGTAACACTCTTAGCTCCAGTAACTGTGCTGATTTGGTTTTCAACTACTGTCACAGGTGCTTATACATCTAATGCTAATATGGATAGCAACTAGGCGACACTCAGATCTCAGGATGGGCCTTGCAATCCTTTGGGCTTACTCAGCTGCCTATGGAGACATTGTAAATCRAGATGTACTTGGATCCAGGAAATCATTCCGGCGATGGAAGACATGGCACAGGAGCAACTGGAAACCCACAGCCCTCTGGGGCAGTGACAGGCRGGATACACCAACATGTCTTCAGTGGCATTAGGCCATAGACAAACAGCTGAAATGAGGTCTGAACACCTGATGTAGTTCTCAGTCTCCCTTTACAGCCACTGGAGGAAAATAAGCACTTCTAGGGCACAATGCACCTCTTCTTAAAGTTAAGCACCTGAAACAGCTCAGAATAATTACRTCCCAGAAACATTCTTCTCTCCATAGACTACAAAGCAAGTCTACCTGATAAATACAGAAGAAGATGCTGAGGGATCAATACTTAATTTATGGGAGATTAATCACACCCTTTGTAGCTAGGTAGGAAAATTGTTATTGCTTTATAACACCTTTATAATTTTAATCAGAAATATATTAATTTATAATACTGAAAACACAGAAGACCATGAGTGTGGAAAACACAGAAGACCATGAGTGTGACCCTGGAACCAAGAAGTCATCGTCAGTGACTTTCTAAGTGAAAATGAGAGGGTGGGAGCTGATGGATATAAAAATATCTGCTGTAAAAAATGCAGTGAGCAAAATTCAGACCCTGAATCAAATACTATTGATGAGGAGAGACACCTCCTTGAGGATGATGAGGAGAGTACCCCTACTCATCACTGCTGTGTAGAAAAGATCGGYTGGCAAGGTGGGCTGCACTGCTTGTGCGGTGAGGCAGGAGCTACCTGAAGAACTCCATGGACRGCTGGGAGCCTCTATCCTGGCTCTTTGTCACCAAAAAACAGTTGAGTGATCATAAGCTCTCCCTCCTAACATCCACCAAATTAGTCATCTTAAGTTCAAAACAGATCAGCAGAGCTAATGTAAACAAGTTTATCAAAAACATGTAATCTACATCCCTTATATTTTCCATAACAACCCAGGCCCCATCCTTGTACCCTGTTCCAGAAATGCCTCAAGTCCTTCMCATTTTTCCTGTTTTCTCCCTGTGCAGCAATGCCTGCATCTCTGCATCCCCTTCCAACAAGCTGGAYAACAGGCGGTGTGTGCTGTGTCTGCACAAAGGAGGCACACAGCAAGTTACGTGGCCTACTGGAAAGCCAAACAAAATAGGTATCTGCTGAGTTTCCACTTCAGCCTTTCCCTTAGKGGGGCACAAACTTCGGACTCTCGTCTATCCAGCTGACAGGTTTTACAATACGTGGCGGAGCTGCAAGTCATCCAGCCTGCTCTGTCTTTTGTTTTATTTGCTTAAAATTGGCAAACAGGTTGTTTCAACATTATTAGTTGAGGAGTGGATATATAGACTGGCAGACACATGGAACGACAGGCAGACAGAGCATTTGCACAGAATTTCTTTTGTTAGGAAGAGATGATGAAGAATAACACAACACCCTCCCACCTCTTACTCCTTTCCTATTTTTTCTCTTTAATTCAAAATTTGAAATTGTTCCAATTGGGAGAATTTCAATCAGGTCTAGAATCACTCATAAAGTGTAGGAAGTATTCCAGCAATGTCCCTGAAAAGTAACCTAATTTTAAGAAGAAATTYGGGAGCAAAATCTGGGGCCAGCTCTACCCCCAGCTCAGACTGGACTGAGCTGGGTTAGTTCAGGAGCAAAGCCCTGGCCTCACACTGGGAAAGAGTGGGACCATTTCCCACTCTCCTCCACTTTGTGAGGGGCTTCATCTCCATGTTTCACACAGGTGATGAATATCCAGTAATGAACTCCAAAGCCAACCAGCCTGGGACAGGAGCTTTCTTCCAGCACTGCCATACTCATCACGCTGATCCATCCACACTGGTGATTTATTTCCTTCCATGTGCCTGATAGCTTAGCTGCTTGTTCTTGCTGGATGCGTGAGGAATCTTTCCCAAGCTTATTGACCCATACAACTTAATGGYCCATTGAGAATGACCAAATGAAGGGTGCCAGGAGGTTCTCTTTTTCCAGCCTGTCCATTCTGCTGTGAAGCTGGTAGGATTCAAGGATAGTTTAAATAGACCTTGGGTTCTTCCTTATCTCCAGCCAAACAGAGTAGTACAGGCATAAATATCCCCAGATCTTACTCAGTAAGAACAAGGAGACCCAAGGTAAAGCCTTGGGGAACAGTCTAGTTCAGATGTGCGCTGTGCACTTGAAAAATTTGGTGACATATCCGGGACTCTGCCCACATGGAAACTTTGGTGGTCGCTGATCGTCCCTTCACTTTTTCTTGACCTAGAAAATTCTCCTTTTACTGTATGCACAGAAAAATCTAATTACCCTAAACTATGCTTTGTCTTTGGGAATAAATTCCATCTTTTGTAGGTGTGTTTGTAATATAAGTAATTTGCTGTATTGTAAGACTTGGCTTGATTAAATTTGGGAAAAAAATGAAATCTCATTTTTTCTTCTTCAAGAAAAGCTACTGTGAAATTTATCCATGATTTACATAGGACTCCCAAACTTAACAGAGATGTGGAATTTTAATTACAGACCTACAGCAGGAAAAGAAGTAGGTCTATATTTCAACAGAAATTACCTAGGTTTCTGCTAGATTAATCCTGATATGTGGCTTCTGATATTACAGGCTAATTGTTTAAAAGGGGAAAAAAATATGAAACATAATGAAGAACAGCAATATAATTCTCCTCTCATATCCCCAGAATAAATCTGAGTTTAGGAGGTGTACAGATTAAAGGGCTGCCTTGACAGGCTATCAACAGCCTTACCACATCATATAACAAGAGTGAACTTTAAATCCCCCAGTTCAGCTGCCTTTGAAACTCATAGAGAATCCCAGCTCTAATATAAAATCTCCTAGTGGTTCACATCTGGGTTCTGTAATTGTCATCTGAAAACAAATAGGGGTAGAAATGACAAAGTGACAGGTCTTCTCACTGGAATCCTATTACCCTATTGCAATTTTTCTGTATTTAAATAATATTGTATTTCTCCCAATATGATCTAAGTCTAAAAAACTTTCATATTCAGCTTTTAAGCTTTGATTTCATAGCCAATTTATTTTGTTTTTGAACACGCTTCTATGTCCTTGTATTTTTTTCCATTTTATTTACTATACCCTAAGTAGGGCTCTGATTTCTCCACATCCCACTTACGGTTACGAACCAAGGGCTTGCGAGGGGTTTGAAATTTGGTGGACGATCCCCCCGGGGCCTGTGAATTCGCTGCTGCTTGCCCTGCTAGCTCGGGACAGATCAAAAGCGAATCCAAGAGCTGCCAAGAATCACACGCAGTGGGTGCAGATGCCGGCATCTCACGGAGCAGCAGCCCCTGCACCACGGTGGGAGATGAACACCACCCGGGGGTGCGATTCTGGGGTCAAATCCCTGTCCTGTTGGAGGGCCCCCATCCCCACATGCCCCACATGGGCTATCAAGTGGCAGATGAGGATGATTCTCTGAGGCTGCAGCACATTTAGGTCGCACTGAACAAACAGAACTGGTCTCCAATCACTCACAATTTCAAACTTTTCCTCCCTGCTTTAAGGCTTTTGGGAAAGGTCAATGGAAAGCTCTGTAGCTCTGTGCTATAGCTGTCCCCAACGTGCTCCTCACGCTGCCCCGGCCTCCCGTTGCCTGCTCACCTAATGGGCATCCTATTTGCCAAGCAGTTCCCAAGGTGGCCAGGATCCAGCTTTCAGCTATCTCACAGGCTGATGACCACAAGCTCTGCAGCACACCRCCAGCCTTCAAGCCATCTGGGCTTCTCCAAATCACGCAAAACTCTGAAACACATTTTAAACTGGTGCAGCAAGCTTTGGAGTCATGTCTAACATGGCAGAATAAATGTGTTTGTGACCTTTTCTGAAGACACTTCAGAGAGGGGGACACATTTCTAAACTTAAACATATCTTTCATGGGACCTTTTCCCACTCCCCTCCCACTTGGAGCCCATAAGGCCATTTCTCATTGAGGCAGGTGGCTGAGAGAACTCCTTGCAGTTATATTTTCTTGAAATGCTCTTAGTTTAGCTATTAGGAGTAAAGCTGTGTATGAAAAGTAAATATAAATGTCAGCCCTAATGGCAAATGCACTCATATCATTGTCTGGCCTCAGCTTTGTAGAAAACTCCAGTGTAACTGCAATCAGGGTCAGGTTTTGAACATGAGTTGAGGGTTAAACTGGAGTCAGTGGAATGGCCCATGCAAGTAAACTGCTTCTGGGCATGAGTTCAAGCTGGACATTGGGCTCCCAAAGAGTGAGACACGGCAAGACGATTGCCACAGCGGCTCTTAGCGTCCCATCCTTGGTTATAAATTGTATTTGAGTGCTCTCTAGTGGAGAGAAAAATTAATCCAGAGGCAAGAACAACTAATCCTCATCTGCCCTGAGCCAAAATACTGTTATCTGGGTGTCTGATGCATTTGGGTCTGCTATAGCTACATACTGCGGCCCTGTGCTGGGTATCTGGGAGCAGAAAAGCAGGTGCCTACTATGGAATGAGAGTACAAACCATTTTTTAGTCCACAGGAGGGACTTATTAAGGAGGTAGGGAACAAKGAGGATAACGATTTATTTAGCAGCTACTCCTGGACCCCTCTGCTCGGAGACAGCCTGGCCASAGCACCATTCTCAGTTCACTGTCGTTCTGAGTCAAAAAGCTCTTGTTTCATAGCGTGTTGACCCACTAGACACATTGGGGGCTTGACTGCCTTAATGTGATGAGAAAGTTTTTAGCAATCACATGGAAGTCAGCACACGATGCAGGTCAGCATGCAGTTTCCTTGAAGGTGCAGCCAGATCTTTAGAGACCAAATGTTCAAGAAGTGTTCCATAATCATATTATTTAAAAATTATTGCAATTGGGATATATCTACATGTGGGATCTACGTTTTGAGTTCTAAGAATAACTCATCGCACTTTCCTTTTATTTCTAGGCAATAAAGACAGCTAAAAGATTTTTGATGATAACTGCTGAAAAGTGCTATAGCAGGGATAGAGGTTACATGAATTTCTCCTTACATTCCTTGTTTAAAACTTGGTTTCTCTGTTACATTCCTGTCTCAGAAAGCTGTTACTTAAGGTTTTCAGATTGAGTTCATCTGTCAGCAAGAGCTCCTTTTACATGGATACTTTCTAATGCTAAGATATCTTGAAATGTCCACAAATGAAGCTCCTTGAACCATCTACTAAGGTTAATACTTGTCATATATGTACTCTTTGTCACTTTCTGGAGACATTTGACTGAAATATTATGGGCCCCCTCATCTTTTGAATGCTTTGAATGTGAAAGAAGCAGCTAAGGGTAGCCCCAGCATCGGCAAAGAATAAAAATTTTCTTAATGATGTTACACTCTTCCTAGTTTTGGTTCTTAGGTTTGTGACATGTTATCCCCAGGTCTCCAAAAGATGAGATCTGCAAAGAAGTCCCACTGCCACCATACCTGATGGTCCAGGCACAGGGTGTCTGATCAAAACGTACGGGCTGCTCTTTCGATGAGCAAGAGAAAAAAAAAGGGGGGGGGGGTGAGGAAGGAAGAAAAAAAGGGAAAAAAATAGGTCCAGAAGAAATTTTCCACCTAGCATGAGAAACAACTCAGAAATGCTATTCTAAATACTCTGTGGTGTTGCTTTTAGAAAAGGAAAGGCTGATTCTCAGGTGCTGCTGGGTCCACCAAGCTCTGCCTGCATGTGACAGGTTGGCTACAGGCAGGTTTGGCTTTTCATGCACCTTTTATGCTGAGATTYCATCAGAAATTCTCTCTTCCCAAATACTACCTGATCAAAGACTTGCTTTTAACAGATGGATTAGTCAATTCATTATTTTCTGAACTTCAGGACTTAGCAACAGAGACATTCATTTTATTTTTCACATAAGTGATACTCTTTAATTGTATGATGTGGGTTATAGGTATTTTAAAAAAAATCTATCACAGGATTATAGAATGGTTGAGGTTGGAAGTGACATTTGGAGATCATCGAGTTCGACCCCTTGCTCAAGCACGGACACCTACAGCACGTTGCACTGCGTGGCATCAAGGTGGATTTTGAGTATCTCCAGAGAGGAGGCTCCACAACCTCTCTGTGCAACATTTTCCAGTGCTCTGTCATACTCACAGGCAAGAAGTTTTTCTTCAAGATGAGGAAAAACAATGAGGCAAATGTGATTTGTGAGTAAATCACCCCAAAAAAAAAAAAAAAAAAAAAAAAAAGCAGCACTTGGACTTCTTTGCATACATATTAACACAGCACACGTAGTCTTGCAAGGTCAAAGGCAAAGCTCAGGAGCAGTGCTGGCTCTGAGCAGAGATGTCCATGTAGAACAGTCACGTAGAACATGTTTTCGTGGCGTCTAAGCAGAGGTTCTTTACACTTCTTCCCTCACCTGAAGACCAGAGCAGTACTGCTTCRCGACCAAGTATATGACTGTTTAGGAGACACTAGTGCTTTTGGTAACTCCATGCCAGGGCTTTCTGAGGAGTAACTCCATGAGAACAAGCCATATCTCAAAAGCTGAGTGTTTTAATGCACCGTGGCAGTGCTGTCAAGTGAAGCTCCTACACAAGGAAGGTTGTAGCTGAAGAGGCAGCTGGGTTGCAGTATCTACCCTCGGTCTAGTAAAGCGTCCATCGGCAGTAGCAAATGAGAGGGAACAAGGAGGATTTAGGAAGGAACTGCACTGTGTTTTATGATATTGGGTTTCTTTTGCCTCTGAGAAGTCGCAAGAATTTGAATGTCCACTCTCCTTGTTTTGTGAGAAACAGAATAACTGGTCACTTCACTCAGTCAATTCACTGCCTTCATGCCTCCCATGATTTTAGAGACTTCCAGAACATTCCTGACCCCTCCATCTGTTTCTCTCCAGAAGCAAAAGTCCTAACCTAGTTATCGGGCCGTCACCTGGAAGCTGCCTCAGTCCTGGGGCATCCATCACTGGTGGCCACGGCAGGGCCACCGCGCTCCCTGCCTTTTGGCATACACACACATACTGTCTTAGCTGCTGCTTCATTTCCTCTTCCTTTTCCTCTCCTTCCCAGTGTTTCCGTAGATTTCTGCTTTGATATCGAGCTGCGAGCAGCAAATAGCACCAAGACGTGCCCTGAATGAAGCTGGTTTTTCCTCAGTGTAGAAGAACCGGCACCTGCACGTGTGGGTTATCGCAGGGGTTGTGGGTGCCATGATGGCAGCAGAGCAGGTAACTGAACAAACGAGGTGCTTCCCTTCCAAAATGAACTTTGGGGATGCGTCTGCATGCCTGAGTGACCCGATTTCCAGGGAACCAGRGATTCCTGTTATCTCCGCATGGCAGCGCAGCCAGGCCGGGGCGGGCTCTGGCTCTGACGTGTGGTCCCGGGGCAAAGGTCTGCCCCGTGCTTTGCTGCAAAGGCACCACTGCTGCGCCGTGGACAAGGCACCCGGCAGCCAGAACCGTTCGGGATTATTTTTATTAAAGTTAATGCTGCACAGTGCTCTTGCGCTAGTTATTTCAGGCAAATCCAGCAGGGGAATTGGTGCGGCTCGTTTCCACACAGGAGGAGAGTGTATAATTCTTGCAGAGACTTAAGGGAAATGCTTTTATCCATTAGGAGTAAAGAAAACAAAAATAATAATAAAAAAATCTGGGTTTCGTTGCCAAACACTTATCACAGCGGTGTAGTCGTGGCCGAGTGGTTAAGGCGATGGACTAGAAATCCATTGGGGTCTCCCCGCGCAGGTTCGAATCCTGCCGACTACGGCCGGGACTTTCATTTTGTGCTCCCTTTCCGCGATCCCTTTTCTGCCCGATCCGCCCCAAAGGCGAACATCCGGCGGGCGGGCCGGGCCGGGCCGGCCGGGGGAGCCGGCGCCATGCAGCACAGCCCGGCGCCTGCCGCGCTTGTCACCACCAGGTAACGCGGCGGAGGCGGCGGCTTCTCCTCGCGGAGGCGCCGGGCGGGCCCCGGCCCCGGCCCGCCGAAATCAGCGCCCGTGAGGGCGCGGAAGGGGCAAAACACGGCGGTCACAACCTTCCCCTGCGCGTTCGGTTGTTGTTTGCTCTTAAAAACAATCCTAGGTGTATTTATTTTCTCTTAGTTTCCGTGCGAAGTCGCGGGTTTGCAGCGTGAGGGGGTCTGAAATGGCGGGGCGCCCGGTGCCCGCGCTCGCCGCCGGGGGGTGCCTTGGGGTTACGTTGGTGGTGTTTGCTCTTTGTAAATGCTTTAGGTGGGTCAGAGTTAATGAAATCCTGCCTTGGGAGTAAAAAGAGTGCAGAAAATCCCTTGGGTTTATAATCCCCGCGGGCGAGTGAAATCAGCTGCTCCCGATCGCGTGCGTTCCCGGTGCCGTGGCCAGCGGTGCCCACTGTGCCAGGATATGTGCAGAAACGCTGGGTTTGGGTGTTTTTAAGCTGTGGAAACGGGTGTTTTCCTATGCTGGGTGAACGGCGCTCCAAGGAAGCGCGTGTGGTGGCTTTTATAGAGAAGTGAGTGACTTATTTCTTTATTTGTTTCCCCTCGAGTTGTTTGAGACCACGTGATCCGTGTTGGCCTAAACGCGAGCGACTGTAGCGCCGATTCACGGGTCAGGAGCCGTGTTCCCGACTCCTGGGGTGTGAGCTGAGCAGAGCCGCTCCCGCCGTGTTGACGTTCCCGGAGCGGGAGAGCAGCTGCTCCCATCCTTGGGAGCATCCTCCATGCTGTGCCAGGGCCGCGGGAAGCTCCGTCCTGAGCCTCCAAACGCTCCCGGCCCAACTCACGTCTGCGCTTTTGGGGGCTACTTGATGCCGCCTTCTCGCCCTAGAAATGTTTTGCTTTTCAGCTGGAAAACTTTGCTCCTAGAAAACCATCTTACCAATAATGCTTTTGGGGATAAAATTGGATGTACGTGTGTCTGCAAGTGAAAGGCTTTGGCAAATAAGTTGGGTTTTTTTTTTTTTTTTTTCAGTTTGTGAGACAAGATAGCTGGRTAGTTGTGTTGGGAAGCAGAGGGACTGTTTTCCTTGCACACACAACCCGGCAGTGGTTTGCAGTAGTTGCTGTACCCACGTGAAGCACTCKGGATACGAGGATACGAGGGGGATACGAGGAGGGATACCACGTGCCTCGGTGTCCCTTGAAAGTGCAACTTGGAGATAAATGAAACAATCAAATGAGGAGTTGGAGCAATAAACCTATATGTCCAATATCAATAGCCCTTTTTTTCTCTTTCTCTTTTGAGCTACCAATGTAGGGAAATTGTGCATGCTGCGARAAGTAGAGCCAAGTGACTCTCTGTCTTGGCATTTGTAGCTGCTGCGTCCTTTGGGGTAACAGCAATAGTAGTACGGTAAGAATTAAGACTCAGGGGATTGCTTATTTTGTAGCTAAAGCATTACAAGAACTAGAGTGTGCCTTGGATATTATCTGTCTGAGCTTCCTTGCTGATTTCTTTTGGTTTAGAATCGTAATTTCCTATTAAGAAATGAAATCATATGTCCTGTTGCTGTGGCAGAGATGGGAGTGATAGACTTGCTGTGAGGGAAATGACACTGAAAGCCCTCAGGAGGCATGTGGTTAATAAACAAAAATGTGGCTAATTCTCTTCCTTCTGCACTTTTCCCAGACACTTTAGTTGAGACTTAACAACTTTAAAATAAAAATCACCAACATAAGTAAGGTATTTCATGACATTTGCAGAACTCTGATACAGCAGCACTTAAAATAGAGTTGAGTGGTCTTGATACATTTGCACCTGCTGGATGCTTTACGCTAAATGAGGCTGTCAAGTTGCTCCATTTCGTCTAACAATCAACTATTACATATTATATAGCAAATAATTCTTTTTTTTTTTTGGAATTGGGAGGCCAGAAAGGATGGCTTGCTGGTTTTTATTTTACTTTATTTTATTTTATTTTATTTTATTTTATTTTATTTTATTTTATTTTATTTTATTTTATTTTATTTTATTTTATCTCAGAGGTAAAAAGCAGAAGAATTTGTACTCACACCCTAATAGGAATGACAGTCACTCCTGACTACCAGCTGACACACTCGTTCATTGCCTGTCAGAGCTGCAGTCACAACTTTTGAGTGACTAAACATCTGCAGGGCGTTTTAGCTGCTATAGATACATCCCAAATAACCCCACATCCAGCTCTCTTTCTGGCAGCTGCCCTTTTAGGCTGCATTTTGGTTGCTGCTGAAGGACACGGCTGTCACTTCTTAGGGGTTCAACATGCCCTTGTGCAAAAACACAGACAGTATTGCTTATGTATTTTAAAGATAGCAATGTATTTGTATATATTTGCTGTTGAGTCTGCTTTTCCATCCTGGCAGTGTGTAATTTGGTCTCTTGGTGCAAAGATAAGTTCTTGGTTGTCCAAAAAATTAGGGTGGAATTTGAGCAAGACAGAGTGACATTTAGGTAACTAGTGTAAAATCTTGGTGACAGTGAAGCTGTTGTTAGAGCTCTAATGTTCTGAAAAACATGGTTTGCAAAGAGGATTGGATAAAAAATTGGGCCTGTGCCCTTGATTGTTGCCATTTGATTTATTGAGAACTCTCTGGATATTCTGTTAAAGTAATACTTTTTACTTAGTTTTGYGTTGAAGATTCAGAGGTTGCCTTCTTGGGAAAGCTCAAGTTTCAAAAGAACTTGTCAAATTTTGACATGATGAGAAATGTATTTTGAAACTTTCTTTGAAACTGCATTTTTTAAATCCTCTTCAGAGTGTATTTTAAGCCCACAGGCCTAATGTACTTTAAGGTGAAAGGAAGCCTTTGCTAATGATTGTAAATGTCCTAAGGAAGATGYGAGAATTCCAAAAAGTACCTCTGTGACCCACAGAAAGTCCAGGGAAGAGGGAATTTGACATTCCCAATAACTCAAAGGTTTTAAAAAAAAAAAAAAAAGAGCAGAAATGTTTAATGAAAAGGAAATTGATTTTTCTTCAGTCCCTTCTGATTTCATTAAAAACTGTTCATTCACATATAGGAAGGAAGCACTTAGAGATRCATTCAGAGAATATTTAATGCTCTGGATGATAAACTTCTTTCTACTTCTGGTAGGGTATTTGGCCTCACTAAGCATTGGTAAATGGGCTGTGGCTTGGCATGGGCAAAACTCTGGGGAAAACATCACTGATTGGGTTTGGTTTCCAGTGYACTCAGTTTGTTTTGATACAATTTATTTTGATAAACATATCCTTCCATTTTGCCACAAAAACAAACTGCTCCTTCATACCCTTGGCGTATAAATCGTGTAATACTGTCTTGGCATTCCTCTCCCAGAAATGCCATCACTAATTCCTTGCATGGGAATCCATAGGGGAGGTGAGTCCACAGCTTGGTGGATCTAAAAGGGACAGGAGAACAAAATGCACTGAGTCCATCTCAGCAAGGCAGCTCTTCATGTACGTCTTGTCAGCCTTTTAACACATGTGGAAGAAAGGTATATTTTAACTTTTTACAGCCAGTCCTTGGGAAGCTAGTGAGTGAGGTATGGTGGTCTGCTCAGGTCACTTATCTGGCTTTCTTAAACCTGTGGCAAGCGCCCTTTTCTAAAATAAATGTTTAGTGTGGTAGGTACGAGTATGCTGCTGAATTTGAGCTGCAAGAGATCACTTTGCYACTTTCATATTTGCTTGGAGATCTTGCCCATCTGGTTTGCTTCCAATCTCCATGGAGCACTCCTCCAGAGAGCACAGGGGGCCTTTGAGTATTGGGCATTTGATGTTGGATACCCTTCCTCTCTTTGCATYGGGGGTTTTTATCTAGTTCCCAGGTTGACTCTTGCAAGCCTCAAGTTGTCCCTGCATCCAGGCTGGCTCCTTTCTCCTGCCATTCCTGCAGATTTCTCCTGATGAGAGAGAGATGGGTGGCATGAGTGGTCGCGACAGAGCTTTGCTTCATAGGAAGCCACTGAAAGAGGTTATTGTGCCCTCCTGGTCTGCCCTGCTGGGTAGTACMGAGTCCTCATCTCCCATGAATGAATGAATTCCCTTCTTCAAGAAAACCACCCCATTTTCTGCTTCCGGAGACAGTGAGTTCATGGCAGTTTCTCCATCACAGCTTTGTCCACAGTGGCAGATGTTTCGGAATAGAATATAAGAAAGGCCAAGTCCTTTCCCTTGTTCTGTCTTCTTGACTGCCARCCCTTAGTTCCACTCTCGATGCCTCAGTACCTTTGAGAACGTCATCACCAATAAAGGCCTCAGACTGAGCCTGTTTTCGGAGCTGCCATTTTTAAGCCCTCAATTAAAAGCAAGCTAAGCCTGTTTTTCAATTTTGATGCTGAGAGTGGTAAGACATGGAAAATATATGCTTAAACTGAATGTGTTSATTGAGGCTGTAGTTGTGCGAAAGCACTATGTACAATTTCTTCCACGTTCTGGAGGGTGAGGTCTGTGTAAACTTGTATCCTTATAAAACAGTGTCGGGGGCTGGATCTGTGTCTTTGCATTGACTTTCTGGAGCTCTGAATTAGATGCTTTGAGAGCATCAGTTAGAAAGTGTTCGTATCAGTGTCTAACCTCTGCATGTCCTTTCCTCCCAGGCAAATCCAGAACACTCACACGGGGCTGGATTTGTCGGTGCCGGATTACCAGGAAGTCCGTGGGAAGATGATGTCTGGCCACGTCGAGTATCACATTGTCGTCGTTACCCGACTGGCTGCCTTCAAATCAGCAAAGCACAAGCCTGAGGATGTGGTGCAGTTTATGGTAAATATTTAATCAGTGCTGTGTTAGAGATCCCTTTGCTTTCTTTCTTCCGTTATTAATTAGCTTTGATTATTTTGGTCCTGAGGTAAGAGATACTTTGTCATCAGCCTCCCCTCTCGAGGTCCTTTATAGGACAATGCAATCTGTACCGTTCCTGTAATAGCAATATTATTCTTGTATTAATTGAACTTTTCATTTCAGGAGCTCAAAGCAACATTGGCTGTTTGTTACTGCCCTTAAGGCTTCTTGCATTATGGGTGCAACAAATAGAAAGTCCTGCTGGAAAACTAGTTTCTCTAATGTATGTTTAAGTGGTAGGACTTGGTACATAAACACGAAATGTGAAATAAATGTTCAATAGTTCACTTGAACTTGAATGGGAAGAAAGTGACATGGAGAAATAAACTGGCCCTGGCCCTGGCTGTAAAAGGGCATTTGGGTGATTTTAATTTATACCTGCTTCTTCAGTGGGATGGGGCAGAGATGGGCAGCAGAGCAGGGAATGTGGAACCGCTTTCTTCTGCAGCCCTGCCGGCTTAGGCTATGCAACTTTTCCATATTGCTCTGTGCAAGAGAGAACCAAACTAAAAACAGGTAGTTAGCTACCTACTGTCATCTAAACAGAAAAAGTAGGTAAAATCATCTCTATAAACAGGGGAAAAAGTCCTCATGGTGCCTTAGTCCTCACGGTGCCTTAACTACTTGCTGAGGTTGTCTATCCATATATYTTTTTATCTATGTAAGAATATTTTTCTGCAGTTATTTGCTCTTCTCAAGTGAAATGAACTTTTCCGATTTCTTTTCTGATTAGACCTCCTGACATTTTGCTCTTTGTGAAGAAGCAAACTGTGCTGCCGTCTGACAGGAATAACATTTGTCTCGTGAGATACATTTTATTCAGCTGACAAAGTCTGAYAATAATGCTAAATAGTTTTTGGTATATGAGAGTAATTTAAAACTGAACTGAGAGGTTGGAGGATGGATGCTTTGCATCAGTTCATTCCTCTGAGTCTTTTCTATGTGTATTACTTGGAGGAATGGAGAGGTTCACCTGTCCCAGTTTATCTCTYTGTGAGATGGATATTTTAATCTGAGTCTGTCACTACTTTTATGGTCAGTGGCAAGAAAGGGAATGAGGTGACTCATCCTTTGAAAATGTCTCTCCCCTTTGACAGTAAAGGGAGCTGCAGTCTCAATTTTGGGCATTTGGGGTGGAGGGGCTTCGCTCCAGGCTGACATATTTAAGGCTCAGTTGAGTTGCACGCAGCTCGTTGTCTAGGCTGCATCTGAGCTGTCCTGGAGTTTTACACCTAGATTTGGAAGGTTGTGGCTGTCCTGCAGGTCCTGTGTGGTGTCTGCCTGCCCCACACAAGTGCCTTGCATACCCCAAGGCATCTCAAATGCCTGTGTTTGGGCAGATCATCTGGTCTCTGTAGTTAGATGTCTGCACCTGCTGCAGATGGCTAAGCTCCCATCCCCAGTGTATTGGGTTGAATCCCCTGTGTGCCATTTTTGGGGTAAGCTGAGTTGCTCTCACATCTCACCAAGATGACTATACCTGTCTAAAAGGAGAGCTGAGATACCTAGTGTGCTTGTAGATGTGTACATGTAGGTATCTGTCTTAGTCTGGAGATCAGCCTGCACCCCGTGGCCAGGTGAGATGCATGTGAGGTGCCTCTAGACGCCAGTCTGCAGGGTAGCACGAGAGAGCAAAGCAAGCAGGGCAATGCCAGGAAAGGATGAGGCATGAGGATGATGTGGAATTTGAGTAGCAAAGGCAGGAGGATGTTCTGCCTTCCCAGGCACGGAGCAGAATGGCAGGGGGCATCAGTTTTGCTGCTACTGCTGCTATAAAGCCTGCGCTATCGGAGGAGGAAGCAGGTGTCATGCTGCTGAGATAACAGGTTGGAGGTGATCGGAGGGTATTTTCACGGGCTCTACATAACGTAGTCCAATTTGGTGACCTGAGGAACCACATACATTTCTTTGGGGAGCCTCTGCTTTTCTTCCTCCCACTTTCCCTCTTTCTCCACCAGAAACAGGAGTTAACCACAGGTCCCATTCCGAGCTGCTCTCTCGCCCGCTGCCCTTGGCGCTCTCGTGCCGTAGGTGGCAGCAGAGAAGTTCCCATTCTGTGATTCTGTGACTCTGATCTGCAGCTTGGCTGCGAGCACGGCCGCTGATCGAGCAGCTTTCCTGTGTCCTCTGCAAAGCAACTGTGAGTGAAACGGCCCCTCAGCCAGCTCTGTCCTCCGGGCCCCCTCTGGACCACACTGGAATGAGGTTTGTTAAGGGCCTGTGACCAAAACTAGAGAACAGCAAAAATAAATTTCACCTCAGACTTGTGAAAATTTCAAGTTGTGATGGGACTATCACCATCACAATATTTGCAGTTGAAGAATCTGAGGCATTGGCAGAAGAAAATCACCAGGACARCTTTCAGACCTAAATTCTTAGAAACTGGATGGATTTTTTTTTTTAATAATAAATGTCATTTATAAAGTACAGCAGGTGTATTGTAGGATTGTTTAACCTTGAGGTTATTTTTGATTAATTGAAGGAAAACTCAGCTGTGTTTCTTTCAAATATCAGCATCCTCTTGCCCTATTGAAAAAGTGGAATTGTTTTATATTGAGACCATTTCTGTCAAGACCAATTTTTTATTTTGAGACTATCAAACAAGATTTCAGAACACTAAGGAGAGGAAAAAGGTCTTTGCTTATCTTATATGCATTTCTTCTAGCCATACCTCACATTTTTGGTAAATAGCTTTACTCTCTTCCTGGCTTTATTAAGAATCCACTCATCCTATAGTGGCTTTTTTTTTGCTATGTGCCCGATATAATTGCTTTGTTTAGATTTGTTGATTTTAAATTACATTTATTTTTCAAATCTGGACTTCTRTTGTTTGATAGACACAGCAACATTTTAGGGGGGTCTTACTATGGACCTTTCCTTCTCCTCTAAAATGAAGGAGGTATGTGGCTGGATGTACATCTAAGTTATGATCACTGCATATTTGCATATATTTGCTTTTCTTTGAACCTAAAAATCTGTGATAGTTGATAGTTCCTGGCTGCAGTGGTGAAGATAAATTCCTCCTTAAGCTGACCATCGAGTCCAGTACAGGAAGAATGGCCTATGATGTGAAGGGGGGTGGAAATACTCCCTGCTCAATGTAGCAATTGATTTGGGAGCCACTAAGAATTCATGTTAGTTAAAAAGAATTATGTGAGTGTTTGCTCTTCTGCTGGGTAAAACAGGTGGGGAGAACAGCATGTGCTCATGGAATGAAAATGTAGCATAATACACATCCAGAAGGCCACCAAGCAGCATTGATTCTGCTAGGGCTTAACTGGGTGCAAGTTTGAGAAGGGGTGATTTTTTTATTCCTGTATCCAAAACTGATAGTTGTTTTAGCAGGTGATGCTCTGGTAGCTCCCTTTTCTGACAATGTTAAGAACTTAAGAAAATTAAAGAAAATACAGCTATTTCTATGAAATGCTATAAAAGGAACGACATGCTTCACTGCTGTACATGGCTGGCCAAGGGGATTGGATTAGCTTTAACTGAGGCCTCCACTCAATTGAACTCCTTGCTGTGAATAAACAGCACATGAAGACAAGTTAGAGGTCAGAAACGGGGCACGGAACGGAGGTATCAAATCCCATTAATGCTGAGGGGGATCGAATTCTGTAAGGCACATCTGAGAGTCCCAAGCTCATATCCTACAGGCATTTTGGCGTGTGTACTTCCTGCATGGGGCTTTCATGAAAGAAGGATGCAAGGCACAGGCATAAAATCTGAGGGATTAACAGCAAACCTCAAGCTTTCGCTTTGAACTTTCTGGTGGTTTTCTTAACCTTCTATCTATTTTTGATCTTATTCCACTCCCTTATCTGTTTCTAGTACAAAAAAATAAAAAACCCATCCCCAACTCTATCTCAATTGCATGTTGAGTGTCAATTGTTAAAGGCAAATAGGGTCTTGACCTGGCAAATATGCACTTGCTTCACTGTATTTGCATGATTAATTCTTTTGAAGTGAAGTAGATAGGGCCTTTGATATTGCGACTTGACAGAACTCCCTTGAAGTGAAGGCTTGCAGCAAGTGGGGATTTAGCTCAGTGTCATTCACACCAGCTCAGTTACGGGCAAGGAAGGGGGTGAATAATTGCGTGATCAAAACCTAGAGGAATTACAGGTAACAGGAGAAATGCTGCTCATTGGCTTTTTTCCTGGAAAATCCTTAGAGGGCCTCAAATTGGAAGTGTGGGAGATTGTCACAGTGGCAGCACTTCACGACTGGAAAGATGGGAGACTTTCTATGGATGAGGAGCAGGACAGGGCCCAAGAAAACGCAGCCTCTGGGGCCTGCTCGGCTTTGGGAAGGCCTTGGGGATGTCTCTGTGTTAGTGCCTTTAAATGGGAAGAGCCCAGTGCATCCCGGCCCAGGCACCTGAATCCGCCCAGCCTTCTTGGCTTGGTTTTGCTCCTGGAAATGTGGCAAAAAAAGGCAGCCAAGCAAGGGGGAAGACAAGGCATTGGCAGCTGGGGACGGAGGCAGTGGGACAGCATAATAGCTTTGTATTAATGGCATGGATAATACCTCCAACGGTGGGTTATCCCAGCAGAGGGCATCCCTGCACTGCTGGAAATGAGGGTGCCGGGTGTGTTAAGGCTTCCGAGTAGCGTCCTGGGATATTTGGGATATAGTATCAGCACACTCTGGATACTGTCACGTGGGTTGTGGTTGGGAATGGTTGGCCAAAGCCCACCCGGATTCAGTGTGGCTCCATTAGTGAGGGCATGAGAGGGTCTGCGTTTGCTGTAGACTCAGTGATGTCATTAGGCATAAACTAAGAGTTATGAATGTTTTGCAGCATTTGATAGAGGAAGAATGAAAATTAAGAGAGAAAAGAAGCTTGTATATCACAGATTGGCTGCTGACTTGTAATGCTTTTAGACATTAACTTGTTATTACTGCAGTTAATTACATATTAAACRCTTTTTTTTTGCAAATGAGACTCGATTATTTTTCTGAGCAGATGATAATAATATTGCTTATTCTTTGGCAAAAGAGTGAGTGAATTCCTCACTGCCCTTACAGTCTTGCTCACTTAGTGTGGTTGGAAGGGGCTCTGGTATCATGCTTCATGGTGCTCCTGGGAGCCAGCAACCTAGAGATGGACAGAGCTTCAGAAATTGCAGGATTTGCCTTGTGCTTTGTTTTGAAAGGAAGATTGTCTTATCCTGGGCATCTCTCTTTTATTTCCATCACTTTGCTGCTTGGCCACTGAATTGTTTCAGATCCTGCATGCAGAGCGCAGCGGGGCTCACGTTTGCTGCAGTTCCTCACGGGAGGCAAGTCTAAAATTAGGGTTGTTCATCCACCTGTCAACTCGGGTTTGTTTCCATGCCTCAGATCTTGGGTAGAGCTGCTTGCTGTTCTTTAGGGCTGTGTCTAGTCTAGTAAAGCAGGCTCAGTGTGGGGGTTACTGCCAGGAGCTGCTGTGTGCTCTGGAGGCCGGGTAGCAGAGCCTGGCCTAATCCAAGCTATTAAACTCTCACCATCCACAAACAGCAGTCCTCAAGCTGGCTACTTGTCTCTGCACTGGCCTAAATCTTGGACTTGGAGCTACTTGGAACAGGACTAAATCCTGGACTTGCAAGTTACTTGGAAGAGTGATAGTTGTCCAGAGCCAAAACCATGCCAGGGCAGTTAGGTTCAAGTAAATACTATCAAAGTCCTGTTTAGCTTGCTAGTATAGAGGTAGCTTATGCATTTTAGATTAATTTGTTTGCTCTTTTGTCTTTATACTTTTGGCTTGACTGTCTTTTATCACTGCGTTGGTGGAGGAATTCTGCCTTCTTCCATCCCAAGATGTGGTGTTTGGGTCTACCTTGTGTGTTGTAAGCACATTCCACTAACACTGTAATGTCAGTGCAATGTTACAGGAGAAAGACTGGATCTTAATAAGAATTTTGTTTCCTAAGTACTCTAAAGCAGTATTTTTTTTGATCTGATTTGTGTTCAAACACATTAATTTGAGGGTCAGCCTTAGGGAGCCATGATGAATAAAGGCAGTGTATAATACCATGGTCACAGAGCATGACAGTCACTCTCCGTAATGCCTATAATGCCAATTACAGTGTTTGGTTTGTTTGATTTTTGTTTGTATGTGTGTGTGTGTGTATATATATATATTCCCTTTTTTTTTCCTTCAGGTGTCCAGTCTGGAATTCAAAACTTAGTGCAGCACTGACTCCACCTCATTTCTAGCTAGTGTTCCCATGGATATTGCTTTCCCTTTGCTTTCCTGGGCCACATTTCTTCTCAGACTTCCCATCTTTACCTGCAAAAGGAATGGCTCTGTTGAAGGATGACTGCTGTCTTCTCCTTGCATAAGAACCTGCAGTTCACAACCAAGTTTGTTGTTATTTTTGTTGTTTTTTTCCACCTACCTCATGGGTAAACTAAAGAGTCTGAGGTCAGTTGAGGTGTGTGTCCTAGTGTCTATGTCAGGTGCTGAGGGCAGCAAATGTGCCCGTTCATCAGACCTTAAGAGCCAGAGGAGCACGACAAGCCACCAGGACGGAGAAATCTATCTTTTGGCACCATGGTGAAAATATTCCTTCCCCTTCCCTTCCTTCACCTTCCCCTTACATCTTTTGGGGCTTGGCATCAAGTAGCTCATTTTTACTGCACAGGAGTTTCTGCTGTCAGAGAAATACCTGGAGCTCTGATCTTCCCTCTATTTTATTAGCTGCTGACTCGGACAAATGGACTGTAGGTATCTGGCAACAAAATTCTGTTTCATTACAGGAGTGGATTGTAATAACTGAATTAGAAAACAGGCAACAGATTTGGAGATGCACTGTGTAGATACCAGGCTTTTACCAGGCCATATGTGGAGCTCCTCGGTAATACGTGTTTTTCCAGTTTTGTGTCCAGAGTTCATGTTTCCCTTCAGTGCTTAAACTGCTGCTTGATGCCTGTGTCTTCCCCTTGCCTGTAAAGAAACTCACCCATGCAGTGTGTTTCATTGCAGGTTTCCAAGAAGTACAGCGAAATAGAAGAGCTTTACCACAGGCTGGCAGCACGGTATCCACAGGCTTCTCTTCCACTTTTGCCTAGAAAAGTTCTCTTTGTGGGGGAATCTGACATTTGTGAGCGAAGAGCAGCGTTCAATGATATCATGAAATCCATCTCGAAAGATGAGCATCTAGCAACAAGTCCTGAGTTACTGGAATTCTTAGGTAACTAAAAGATGTGAGTGTCCCCTCTCCCTTGACCATGCTTAATAAAAYGTTATTAAGTTCCTAGTGAAAGACTGGAGAATGCCAGGGTAAAGGCTGTCATTAGAAACATTCCTTTGCACATCTGCACAGTCATGAACTGTGCATGTGAAAATACTGGTGTATTTTCCCCTGCCCCTCAGAGGGCACATGCTTCGTTCGGAAGGATTAGTTCATGGTGCTGACTTTGAACATACCCACCTCAGGAGCCCTGATTTCTGTTAGGTGTTCAGCACATGCTCTGGGGATCCCTGCTTGAGCAGGAAGGTTGGACTAGATGATCTCTAGAGGTCYSTTCCAACCCTAACCATTCTGTGATTCTGTAAGCTGAGATTCAGAACACCCAAGTGCAGAAGTCTTAAATAATCATCTATCATCAGTGGAGAGATAAACCCTAAAAGAACAACACAGGAGCTCTCTTGGTGAACAACTACTCTGTTTTCTCTTTTTTTTTTTTTTTTCATTTTTTGTTTTGTTCCTAATAAGACTGCTAAGATTTTTGACTTAGAAAAATATTTGAAAAACAGACTGACGGTCTGCTAATTAAACCTATTCTCTCACCTCTTTCCTCCTCCTTTTTTTTTTTTTTTTTTTTTAAAACCTCTGGCCTCATGACTGCAGCAATTTGTTTCTCCGTGCTCCTTAAGCATGACAGGGAGTCACTGAATGAATGGAGCAGATGGGCTCTCTGCTCATAACCCAGCTGAGAACTGCCAAGCAGTGTTGGTTTTAAGGAGGTGAATTTGCAAGGTGCTAGCAAGTCACCATGTGTGAAATTGCAAAAGGGTCAAGTGAGGCCAAGCTAGAAGTTTTATGAGACTGGCAAGGGCACATTCTTGTGACCAAAGCTCTCAGACACRAAGCTCACAATTCATAGCAGCTTCCTACAGTCCGAAGGTGGGTGGAATTGCATAATACAAGCAAAATGATTTTGCCAAATAAACTTAGGAAGCTTTTTACTTTGTCTTTTTTTTTTTTTTTTCCTGACTGCATTCTCTTGAAAATAACCCTGTTAGACAGAAAAATCAGGATTTATCTTACTAAACCCTTTCTGGATATCGTGTAGATTTCTACAGCTGAATTAGCCTGTCAGTGGACAAACTTGTACAAATAACATGACCTGTTCATGAAAATCTGTCTCAGAGTAGTATGAACCTCACTCTGTAAACGAGATGGGATTCATCTTCTCACTCACTTRTATGTAAAGATAAATACACTGTAGATCTTCAAGCTGGTTGTGCAGACTTTCTTTACAGACAGTGGAGATACAGTCAATATGTTCAAGAATGTTTAAGGAGAACCCACCTTGCAAAATGTGGGTGTCTACATAAGGGTAAAATATGAAATGTCCTGATCTCCACTGCATAACCTGCTCAGCACTCCATACCTATATGGGAGCACAGGCTCAGTTGCCCAGAGTAGGTGCCCACATTTAGGCAGTGAATTCCCCCCTAGATAACTAGGCTGATGCAGACATATAAACCTGCATGAGATCCATCTCCCRAACAGTGATACCCTGAGATGAATCCCTGATTTTTTTTTTCTGTCATGATTTTCACTTGCCTATTTTTAGCTGGTTTTACCATTTTAAATCAGTTTCCTAAACATCCAGAGACACCACATCAAGGAATGGCTCTATGTTCCTTATTCTGSGTTTTGCATATAATTAGGGCAAGAAGACTTAGTCAAAGTAAATCTTTTCAGCTTGCTCCAAAACTGATGGATCTTGTATACTGAAGAGAGGTAAAACTTCAGAGTTTGTTTGGAAAAGCATATTGAAAAGCTGCCATGGAAACTACTTTTCCTATAGCCCATAAGAATTAAAGAAAGATGGGCTTTATCTCAGCTACCTATATAAAAGTCATTTACCTACATTTAAGCGTAGTATTTAGGCCCTCTCTGTAGCCAGTGGAGAGAAACAGGCACTTTCAGAGGGAAACTCATTCTTATCTTTGGATGAGTAACCATCTGGAAACTATGTTGTTTCCATTGACTATGGAAGGAATGCAAATAAGCAGTTTAGACATATGCTCCTCTGCTTTAAATAAAGTTCATTTCCTCTGTCTTTCTCTACTTAAATACTTAAAATTAGTGAACAAATTGAACATAGAATAATGCATCACTAGATGCAAGGGACTGTAAGGAACATTGAATGAGTTTCATATAGTTTAGCTCCCCAACCAAAATAATAAGAAACAGGTGCAATGTATTAAGTAAAACATGCTGTTATGCTGTGTAYTCAGTTTTGCTTCTATCATTGTATTTTGCAGGAACAAAATCTACTGGTGTCATTGACTTCAAGAGTAAAAACATTCCTGATGACAAGGACAAAGAAGATGAAGAAAATGAAGTATTGGATTTCTTCAAAGAGGAGAAGAAACCTGATGTAATCTCACAGCTTATGTCAGTGAAAAATGCTGAAAAAGGGCACAAAATAGAAGAGGAAGAGCAGGAAGAAGACGAAGAAGCTTTAGACCCTCTTGGTATAATGAGGTATGATTGACAGTGCCTTTGTTATATAGTTTTTAGCCCGTAGTCTCAGCTCCAGTATGTACTTTGCTGGATACTGAAGCATGCAACCACAAAATAGAAAGCTGACAGATTTCATTAGATTTGTTTCTCTGGCGCTCGCCAGTGTGCGTGCAATGTCTGAAACTTGCATCTAGAAAGAGGTGAAGTTAAAGCAACGTAAAGACCAGATGAATAGCATTTCAATTATGACATCCACGTGCAACCTTTCCTTTTCTTCTTCCTGTATCTGAAGAGATGACATGCCAGATGCCTCCAAGGCATARGCAAAAATAGCTTGAGAACCAAAATAATTGAATCAAACCTTGCTGAAGCTGGTCTCTGGCTTTGCTTACCTGTCCAATAGTTCTCAGACGATTATTTTATTCACTTCCTGTTGGAATTTGTCATTTTCCCAAGCCACCTCTAAATATAGAAGCCTGGAAACAAGCTTARTTTCTTGGTGACTGGGTTTATGAGTACTGGCTACATTTTTAGGGTGTCCTAAGCTTAAATGACCAAAGAAAAAGGCTTTATTGTTCTTAATCTTCAGCAAGCATTGAAGTTACCAGCATCCTCTGATTTATACTTTTTTTTTTTTTTTTTGCTTTGGACCCTTCCAGTGCTTCTAACATTCTCCTTCATAGCAATAGCCAGTAACTGATAGGAACAAGACAGAACCCTCTCTTCATATTTACTAATTACCTTGAATCRTTTACATAAGGATCATTCATCCAAGGTTGTTTTCTAAGCCTGAGTCTCCCACACTAAAGTCTAGGTCAACCTAGGTCTTCCACTAAAGTTCTAGGTCAACCTAGAATGATTAATACTGGAAGCACCATTTGGACATTTTGCATGCTGTATAATCTCATGTAATGGTTGCCTTCCAAATTTAATCTTTTGTACTTAAGGCTTTTCATCCTTTCCATGTTACTAGAAAACTTTAAATATTATTCTTTTGACAACGCATGTGCTTAATTACTCAACATCAAAATTATTCCCTTGTTGAAGAAAGATTTTTAAAAAGTTAAATAACTATTTACAATGAGAAGATAGATAAAACAGTACTTCCCGCAAAGTGGTCCTTAGTTGGTAAGCTTACAGAAGAAGCTGTCCTTTTTTGGATAGGAAAATGATCTATTGAGTTAGAAAATGCAATGTTGTATTTTCCCACTTCAAACAAGTATAAGCTGTAAAGAATTTGCCATGCCAAAACAAGCMAGAAGTTGGCTTTTCTGCTCTGCAGTTTGACATAGCACTTGAAAGTCTGATTATTTTGGTGTTTTAGTGCATTGAAGGTGAACAGATCTTGTATGTAATCCTCATTCAGTTTATTGCTTCTATTCTTCCTGTGAACATAATTCATACTGAATCAGAGTAACCTGGTTTCAATAAGAGAGTCTTTACTGATATGGAGTTGCAGTACAATGCATGCAATAAGATTTCTTCTCCTTTCTAAACCCATGCTTGGCTATATTAAAAAAAAATATATGATTTTTTTTTTGTGAATCTCACAGGCAGAAATGTGACAGTGGAAATGGGAATCCTGAGTCTGATTTTACATTTTCTCTATACTCATCTATTTAACACGGCTTTCATGGAAGATATTCCTAATTCCAATCAGTGGAGACTGATAGGACTTAAACACTTTTTCCCAGCTTTATGCTACCTAGTAATAGGTGTCCAGGTGAGAGGCAGAAGATTGAAGTCAAGACGTCCTCAGTGTGAGGGTGACAGAGCCCTGGAACAGGCTGCCCAGGGAGGTTGTAGAGTCTCCTTCTCTGGAGGTCTTCAAAACCCGCCTGGATGCCGCCCTGTGCCCYGTGCTCTGGGTGTCCCTGCTTGAGCAGAGGGGTTGGACTAGATGATCTCTAGAGGTCTGTTCCAACCTCAACCATTCTGTGATTCTCAGTGGATGGGCATCTCTAGGGTCTATTTTAAAGTGTCTTCTATGCCCATTACAATCATAGGTGCTGGCCTGAAGAGGGAGTTTACATGGCTGACAGGTTCTGTGCTTCAGACATGGTTGAAGGGAGTTTGAACTGCAGAATAAAGTGAGTTGACACAGGCTAGATAAAGATATTTCGTAGTTAACTTCTTCCTAATACATAGGACGGGGTGTTCCAAGGGTTAGTAGTGTCGTCACCCTTTGAAAAGGCCATTCAGCTGGAGAAGAACAAAGAAACAACCACAAAAAAAGCTTCCATGACCCTTTTCCGTTGTGAAAAACATTTGAGAAGATGCAAAGTCAGCAGTGCAGGAAGCCAGCCCATTGCCAGCRCCATCAGTGCCTGCGGTGTTTTGAGCAGGAGTTCAGACCTACACTGAATCATGCATTTGGCAGAATCTTACAGCTTTTTCTTCCTTTTGGATGGAGATGAAAATGACTCTGGCAGCACAAGCTCCGTGCGTTTTCCTTGCACCTCKTTTGGAAACAACTTTCTGCTCCCGGCCCAAAAGGCAGTGACTTGGTTTTGCTCCAGCACTGTCACGGTGCTGCTGAACCACCACATACACAGTCAAATACACTGGCTAATACAGCTAAGTAGGGTCTTTTTTAAAAAAGAAATAGGGTTTGTCTGCTAAATAAATATTACTAAATTAGGGTCTTTTTTGTATTACTGTTGGTAATCCACATGCAGGCTCATGATGGCCTGGTGCCTGCTGCCCGGAGGAGATATCCCAGTTGTTCAAATTCCCATCTCCACGTTCAAGGCTATGTCTGAGTTGCTTTTGCACGTCTGCTGGGTGACTCACTGGCCAGTTTGGTGCTCTTGTGAGCATAAATGGAGGTCAACAAACCCACCATGTTTCTCTGATACATGATCCTTAGGCCCAAAAGCTTGCTCTCTGTATTTGCAGAGTGCTCCTGAGCCATGTCTTAGCAACAGGAAGGGTTTTTTGTTTGTCCCTTGCCCAAACTCAGGGACATTTCCAAAACCACACACACACAGCATGTCACAGTGTGTGGTTTTGGAAATGTATGTGCCACAGTGTGGCACTTTCAAGTTCCCTTGCCTATGTTTAGCTCTTTTGTGGAATGGAAGGTGCTCAAATTTAGCTCTGTGGTGCAGTGATATAATTCAAATGAAATATGATTTCTGGGAATGACTTTTTTTCTCCTTGTCTCTTGCTTCCATCTSCATAGTTTGGAGTTTTGTTATTCTGATGTACAGTTGCCAGCTGCTCTGCATTTTTTTTCTGCACATCTGTAGAAATCCCTTCATCTTTGGACAGAATTATGCAGGTCCTGTGGGAATAACCACTCCTAACACTTTGTAACCTGGTCCTTTGACATCAGCTGTGTCATGGAAGTTGAACATAGTATACTCCTTGCTGTATCAGTGGCACATTTTTAGCTCTGATCCATTTTTCTTTAAACAGTTAAAATCTCTTTAATTAACAGTTTAAATAGTTAAAAATCTCTTTCTCTTCTGGTGAACCCTTTGAATATCCCTTTGCTGAAAAGTTAAAATTCCCTTATGGTGTGAGCTCACCCCACACATTTCACCCCATAACACAGGCAAAACATTAGGTATGTTATATATTGACTCATCTTTTCTCCCTTATTGTTCTCCTTAAAACAAATGCAATACTACTGTTTATCAATCTTTTTAGATCCATGTATCTCAACATTTGTAGGTAGGTGTTTTTAAGTACTTACCAGACTATCATAGCACTTTAATAACACATCTAGGTTTTTAGAGAGGCAGTGTCCTTTAATGGCTGGCTCTTAAAGGACTTCCCTGGCAAGGGAATTCTTTGATTCTGTGATTGCAAGGAGTTCTTTACCTGGAATACCTTCAAGGATAAAAGAAGCAAGAGCAGTAGATCCAGAAGTGAAAGGCATCCAAGAGAGTCAYGAGGTAGAGGAGCTATTTTGATGATACTTCCAAAATTTCTGCCATGGAAAAAGATGTAATTTGGTGGTTGTTTGAGAAAAGTTTTGCATGGCTTGAGGTGTATGAAACCAGATCCTTTTATCAGTGCTAGTGCATTAACCAATGCCCAGGGCTGTGGTCAGAGGCCAACAGGCTCTGTGTGGCCCTGTCGAGAATGGTGCATTCCCCATGCTCCAGGTTAGGTCTGTGATTTCCAGACTGCCCCCTGGAAGTGGCTGCTGGCCCGGGCCAGCTCCTGGGCTGTAGTTGGGACAGTTTAGGAGAGGGCTGGATGGCTAGTCCTAGGGGAGCACCCGAGGCTCTTCTAACAGCTGATCTGTAGCACTGGTTTTGCTGGTGGTCATAAGATGCCTGAGCGTGACCAAGTGCGACTTTCTAGCTCTAAATCTTACAGCAGCTCGATTGAAAAATATATCAGGGGAGCTGAATGAGCTGGGTTTTGTCTCTTACCTCTGTGGATGAACTGTGCAGTTTTCCCCTTTGTAGGGCCTTCAGCATCTCTCTTCTCTCACTTGGTGTGTAACACCGAATTTAGTACCTGCCATCAGTTTACTGCAAGAACCCGCAGGCCCCAGCATCCCTGAGCAAAGCAGCACTGACTTTTTTTGCAAAAGGAACAACCCAACGAGTACCCAACGAGTTAAAACACACAGCAGCCCTCCACATGTCTTTTTATAGAAATGATTAAATTTTGAAGTAATTGGCGTTCACCAGCTTGAAAGCACCCACCTTTT
Organism: Nothoprocta perdicaria; assembly: GCF_003342845.1. Taxonomy (NCBI): domain Eukaryota; kingdom Metazoa; phylum Chordata; class Aves; order Tinamiformes; family Tinamidae; genus Nothoprocta; species Nothoprocta perdicaria. The sequence goes on from NW_020455632.1 coordinate 3,341,521, forward strand.
CCTGTACTTTCCTGCATCCATCAGCAATTAGCACCCATCACGACAGCTTCTTTACACGCGGCCTTCCCTCCTTTCCGTCCTTTTTCCTTTGCTGCTCTAAATCTTTCCAATGACTGCATATCCATATCCTCCCTCAGTCCTTTTCTTTTCCTGGAAAACTGTACGGAGGGAGGAGGTCGGTATTCCYCGAGCAGAGCCCTTCTGTCTCCTCGTGCATCCTTGGCAGCTCTCGCCTCCGCTCTGGCCTTTGCTGTTGTTTCAGTGGATTTCCCCCCATGACTTATCTTCATCCAGGTCTGTGCACGTGGCGAGGCTGCAGCTTTGCATCTGTGGTGGGTAAACACAAACGCAGCTAACTCCTAACAACAGCCCGGAAAGGATGAGGCCAGCGAGAGCAGACTTCTTGAGGGCCCCCTGCCAGAAGTATTTTTAAAATCCCTGTCACTGGTTGTTGCTGAGATCAAGCTCAGCCATTGCTGGTGCCAAAGGTTTGTGATCTCTTGGTTTAGTCATTTAGGGGATTAATAAAGGACTCGGGGCCAATTCTGGCTGCAAAGCAGGTGATTGCCCTGAGCATTGGAGTGGTGGGGAGGGAGCAGGCAGCTGGTGCTGGCCTTGCCAAGCCCTGCAGAGCCAGGCAGGCTGCGGGAGGAGGCACCTCGGGACACGGACCAGCAGTTAGTGCTGGAGAGCTACCCACCGAACAGATGGTCTGCAGTAAAGCTGCCAAAGTGTGTGTTTAGCTGCTCACCTGCTGGTCTTGGTCAGCAGAGTTGTTACTCCTGAGCTGTCTCTCATGCTCCTCAGGCATCCTCCTGCTCTTCAGTGACTCCTCTCGCCCTGGCCAGCTAAGCACATAGCTCCTGCTCTGGATCCAGGAGGATTCACATACAGCTGCAGGAACACCTATGTCTCCTGATGGGCTGAGAGAGGGCGGAGGTGCCCCCATAGCAAAGTGAGAGGATCCAGGTTATGTTTTCTCTGATGAATTTCAATACTTAGAACAATGAACAAGGCGGGGAAGAAGCAAGAGCTTTGTTTCCCTAGCCTGCTGGTTTAGGGCACCCCGTGCTCACAGCTGCGAGGCCTTCAGAGTTTGAACAGGCAGATCTTTATGTTCTGACAGTTGTTGAGTCACAGTTTTAGGTTGCCAGGCATGCTCGGCTGTCGCTTCTGCCAAGTGACACAAATATTTGTCGCAATTCCAGTCCAGCTGCTGTCAGATTGGCGACTTGTGAAACCTCAGTAAACAACCCTGTTGGTCGTYCCCTGAAACATTTTTGGTGGTTGAAACTTTTCCTAAAAAGCAGGAACCTAGTTAGTCTCTTGTAGTGTTCTTCTCCATAAAAGAAAGGAAAAAGAAGAAAATGCAAATAAGTAAAATGCARTACTCCTGCCTTGCAATCAGGAGTCTTGTTATGGATATGAAAAGGATTTAGGCCTCTTTTTTCATTCCTGTCCTTTCGCAGTTGCTAACGTCGTGCTCAAGAAAACATGGGATTTTCTGGAACTCTTGGGTTTCTGCCTGAATTCTCCAAGTTATATAAATGTTTCTTCTTTATTTGGCAGGTGAATGCAAACAAACAAACAAACCCACCCTGTGGCTGTATCCATTTCCAGCAATTAGAAAGAACTGTAGGTGGTAAATCAGGGCTAGGACACTCGGACCAACAGACAGGTCTGGAGAGGAGTGGATGCCCTGGGATAACTTAGGGAGCTGAATTTGGCTGCTCCCTTGTTTTCTTTCAGTTTAGACCTAGTCACTTCCCTGACTCAAGGGAAACTTAGGAGAGTCGCTTTCTCCCTCGTGCCAGCATTGTCCTTAGCTGCCTTCCTATTTCCTGCCTAGTGTTTCTGGTCCTAAAATATTATGCAGTCATTATTTCCCTCTTTATTTACCTTGAAGCAATTGCCTTGCTTAAACTTCAGTTTGTGAGTTGTTTTTATGCCTGGCTTGAGTGATTCCAGTATGTTTGCAGCTGCAACCTGAGGATCTTCAGGGAAGGAATTTAAGTAATTATTTTAATGGTCTTCATTTTCTCTCTGATTAGAACACCAAATATAATTTTATGGGATTTATGATTGGTGATTTTGAGTTGATACCATCATCGTGCACCCAAAGGACTGAGTAATTGTGCAGTGCTCTAGCTGTGAGTGCCATCCAGCAGTGCTGTCAGGCAGAACCCAAATGTGACTGCACCTGGGATAAAACACAGGAAGAAGCTCACACCGTAATGCTGCACCTCATTGCAGCATCAGGCAGTAAGGGAAAAACGTGCAACTCATTTGGTAACACAGAGGTAATTGCACCAATGTAAATTTAACTACCCAGTTTGTAATTTCACCAGCTCAGGAGAGTCTGCTGTTAAGAAGCTCATGGGATTTTCAGTGGGCCTGGTGCMTTATTTGCAATATATTAAAGCAAGAAAACTTGCCACACACCCACATTTTTCTGTATATACGAGTCTTATAAAACCATGTCAGAGAAGTGGAATGAAATCACATTGCCACTAGCTGGCACCAGTTTTCAAGCAATTCCTATAGTGCTTTAAGTGAACTCTCTGCCTTCGTTTTTTTCATGCTCAACAGCAGCATGTGGTCATTTGCAGCACTGAGGAGCTAAACAGCAGTGAAGGCAGAGGCTGCCGTGAGGCATTTTGCTGGCACATTAAGTAAGTCCTAATCTAGCAGACAGATAAGTAGGAAGCAGTGGATTCTTAAAGGGCACAGGATAAATTTACAGCTACAGAGAATGAAAAGTTAGGGTTTTTGTTTTGTTTTTACTATTATGATTCCTGCTTTGGAAGAGCGTTGAGCATGAGGTAATTGGGCAGATCTAAACATGCTTTGTTTCATGGACTTTAGAATAATAGGATGACTCAGGTCCTTAATTAGAATAAAAAAGCATTACCTCATCGATTAGCCTGCTCCTTTCACTGAGGCAGGGGAAATCTTTAGTCAGTAGATCCAAAGAACTGTTTGTAAACGAGACACTGTTCATGTGGGACAGATTCAGAACTGCCCTGTTTTTGTTTTTATGTTTTTGGGTTTTTTTTCCTGTTCACTGTGTTTAGCAGAATTGCTTGCTCTGGTAGTTGTCTGTAGGGCTGAATATGTGCTCAGCTAAATCAAGATGAGGGAACTTGCTTTTCCGTTCATCCAATGCTGTCAAGTTCCCAACTTAGCAGACTTTAATAAAGACATTGTTACTGCTTTGCTTTCAAAATAGCTTTTGAAAAACTGTTTTTGGAAATGAACTATATAATCTTTCCAAAAACACGTGAATTGGCCATTGTAACTGTGGGCTGGTACTAACTAACATACCTGGGGGATCAGAGCCCCTTGGTACAATGCCCCTTGCAGCATTTAACTGGATCAGGGAACACCCGAAGTGCCCACAGAGGGAGGTTTGTTCAGAAGCACAGACATAAAGCTGGGATTTGGCAGGTTTTGCTGCTGCTCTTGAAACCTCAGAAAGGTTGCTTCTTGGGTAGAGTATTTAAAAGCTAGATTTCTCCATTATGTCTTTGGTAAAAGCAGTAAAACTAATTTCATAAGTCTGCCTTGAAAAAGTTCATTTTTGCTTAGAGGTCCGAGGTCTTGCAGKGGAACATCTATTAGAAATATTGAGATCATTTTGATGACAGTTGTCACTAAAGTTAAAGAATGCTTCCTATTACCTTTCATATCTTTTGGACAAGGCTCCAAACCCTTTTTATCGTATTGCCTGACATCACCATGTCTGTCCAGGTCAGAAAGGGATAAGATTTATCATCACAGTGAACTGTACAGCTGTGGAAGATGTTTGAACTGTGACTTAACTAGGGAATAAAACTGGACAGGAACTGTAGTCTTGCTCTGTGCCAACTAGAATGATGTAGCCCCTGACCGTGCATCAAAAACCTTTTGCCCTCTGGGGCAAGGTGACCACATCCGAAGTGGAAAAGACTCTGAGCTTATACTGATTTCTAACCTATGTCCAGGCATTATTTGAAATTCAGTAATTAGCTTATGCCAAATACACGCCAAGAAGCATGTTAACAGTTCACAAGAAGGTCATTGTGGGCAAGCAGCTAAGTTGAGGCCCTGACCATGTTGTTTGCAAGTAGAGATGTTGGCTTTCCATTCTGCACAACGTGTCTGGAGAAGGAGCACATGTAGGAGCACATGTACAGGACCCTGTAGAGAGGCTTTTCTCCATGCAGACTGCAATGAGTCTGGCACTTGAGGATGTTCCATGAGCATGAAATGCCAGGGATGATTGTAGCTTTTATCATTGTTCAGTTTAATTGTTGGCCGGGGAGCTTGGGAGGGCAGAGTCCCTTTCACCTCAACCTTGCTCATGCCAGAAGTGTTTGCTGAACCCACCAAATAAATCCTGGCAATTAAAGGACTACTTAAAATATGTATCCAGTTCTTGGAGGACATTTCTACACAAGGAAACTGAACAGCAGGGCTGGGACATGGGCCCAAACAGTCATCCATATAGTTAAATTAGCTGCCTGGTTACAGTGACCTGTTCCAGCCAGTTATCTTTTAGACAGTGAGAGGCAAAGCTTGGGCGTTAGCCTACGACTGGACACACAGCCTATATTTTGAAGTATRATGCAAGATCAGCTGCATGGATGTGAGTGATGCCCTGTCAGTTGGCATCAGGGCTAGGGAAAGGTCTTGGCCTGGTTTATTTACTAGTATATGCTGTTGCTCTGGGGTCTGTTCTATGACCATGCATGACTTTCTGTAATAACTTCAACTGACTTGGCACAATATACAGAGTGGTCAGAGTGGCTGGTATGGGAGATTTCCAAGACTTTTCTCTGTTCTATTTTTTTTTCTTTTTGCCTATAATAGGATGTTGGGCATTCTTGAAGGCATCATTAAACACAGAAGAGAGCGTCTTGGCCTCAAAGCCACTCTACTAGCCCCATTTGCTAAAAAATTCTTGTTTTTCACTTATGTGATGGGTTATCTGCCAGCATAGGTGGCTCCTCTGTATAACAGTCTTGCCATAGAAGCCCTTTTTCCCCGACTCATCCTTGTTTCTTGTCTTGGCAGTGAGTGACAGAGAGGCAATTCCTGTAATAGAATAAAACAAATATGTTCTTAAGAGGCTCTTGAGGGCTAACCCTCCCTCCCTCCCTTGGGGCTGTTACAGCAAACCCTTGATTCATTAGGGTTGTTTTTATTTGCTCAGTGATGGTGCCAGGAGACAAGGGCAGAGTCGCACCATTCAGGATGCTCAAACAGGAAGGAGAAGAGTGTGGTCCCACTTGGTGTTGCCGGCCAAGATCGTAAGGGAATTAGTTTCAGTTCCCCGTTTCRAAGGCTTCCTGTTTAGATTTGCGGGCAAGTCACTTCTGTTTTTCAGCACCTAGTTTTAGTTCCCTATCTGTTGAAGCGGGGTGTTGGCATTCCCTGCCACGCAGGGGTGCAGCGAGGGTGACTTTGGAAGGTTCCTTTCTGCATCATCACCCCTCCTGCCCTCTGCTATCTTGCCTATCTCTTCTCCTGGGATCTGCTGGGACTTGCAGCTCCTTGCAGGGGCCTTGCCCAAGAGGCAGCACGGAGGAGACTGCATCAAGCTCATCCCTGTGCACAGTGGCAGGATCTCCTCAGGCCTGCGCCTTCCAGAAGCAGCCCTGCCTTCCTCCCACACGCGTGTCCCAGGTGCCTTGCTTTTCAGGCTGTCACTTCGCTGGGCTCCAGCAGACCCCTCGCTTCCTTTCTCTCTTGTCAGCTAAAACTCAGATACAGAGTCGTAATTCTAGGAATCCCATCCAAGGCTAGGGAAAACCTGGGACCAAGTGCAAGACAGCAGTAATACAGCCCTGTTCCAGGATGCTCTCATTCAGCAGCACAGCTGTATGTGCTGCCTCCTGCTTTTATGGCATCTCTGCTATGGGGTTTGGTGACAGAGCCCTGGAACAGGCTGCCCAGGGAGGTTGTGGAGTCTCCTTCTCTGGAGGTCTTCAAAACCCGCCTGGATGCCACCCTGTGCCCCGTGCCCTGAGTGTTGGACTAGATGATCTCTAGAGGTCCCTTCCAACCTCAACCCTTCTGTGATTCTGTGGTGGCCGTGGTGGCTAGGGAGCCGCAAAACCCTTCCCTTCACAACATGTAAATAGGAATCCAATTAAGAAAGAAAAAAAAAATGGTGAAAGAAAAAAAAMCAGCTCTTTTTCTGTTGGCTGCAGAAAGCAGCTCCTTGGCAGCTGCCTTTGCAGAGCCCCAGTGTCTTGTGCAGGAGGGCGAGTTTTGTCTCTCCGGTGCTTCCTCCTGTGCCGCTTCCTGCAGGCTGAACAACAGCAGCCGCTGCAAGAGCACAAGTAGCATTTGCTTCGTGCAGTAAGCCATATGCATGGCCTGGAGAATATTTCACCAGGGCAATTTTAACTGCCCTCTCCAAAAATAAATATCCAAAGGCAAGAAAGCTGCACTTTTATTTTTGTGGAAGCAGGCTTGATTTTGGGATTGGCAGGAGGAGGTRGCAGTAGCATTCAGCTCCAGCACTGTCACACCGTGTCCTTCTAGAATTTCATTCCTGCGGCGCCGTCTCTGTGTTGTGACCATAGGTTTATTTTCCCTGGGTGCAGCAGGCAGAACAGCAACGAGGAAGAAGTGACCCCTGCAGAGCGCGTGGTGAGGGAGGGACCCTGGCTGAGGAAGAGGATGGAAAAACGGGCTCAGCTTTGTCTTCCTTCCTCAGGTTGTGCCAAGACACCACTCTTTTAAAGCAGTCAGTGTCCGAGCAAGGACACCGCYTGGCCGCTGCAGGAGTCTGCTCACCACCTTGGTAACTTCTCCAGCTTTTAATAAGCGGTCTAGATGTAGCGTGACAGGTATGTCGAGCAAGATTGTAGACTGGAACATGATTTGTATTTTGCCAGTGGTTTTYGTGGACTCTGCAGGTACTAGGCAAAAAAAGGAAGGGGGCTAGAGGCAGCGTTTCCCACAGAGCCCCTAGAATTAGAGATTTTTAGAATTAGGGAGAGACCAGAGGTTTTCAGAGGCAAACATCCTCTTTTGTTGATTTAGGAATTAGAGGCTTGTCTGTTCACAGGAAACTAGCAGCCAGAGCTGGGCCCACCTTCCTCCTTCTTGTAGCCGTTGGATGAGGTGAGGAGCGGCAGCACTGTGGGAATCATCTCCTGCTGAGGAGCCCAGTGTGAGGCCAGGAGATGTGGTGATACCAACAGTTGCAAATCTTATTAAATTTGACTTAACAGCTGTGAATGTCCCMCTGGAAATGTGCCATCAACTAATCACATGTTCAAACATATTTATCTATTCAACATTTCTCCAAAAATTGCTCAAAAGTGACTAACAAAAAACTAAGTTATATGKTTTTTTTTTTTTYAMCAWTTCAGTATTGAAGGAACCAGTCATTTTTCTCCAAAATGGTTGCTGTTTGCATTTGTCACTTGTAAGTTATAGTTGTAAGAACTCTTACTAAAACATTTAAGGTAATTGTTGCTCTAAGTGCATGCATTTGGAGACCTTTAAATGTCACATCTGTCTTTTTCCAGAATGTTATGTCTATGGAAGGTAAAATGGAAAAGGAAGARTCTGAATAAAAAGATGAATCGAATCCATGTTAGCTGTGGGCCAATATTTTAAGGGCTGTCATACTGTAGAACAAACAGCTTAGGGTTATCACTGAAACCTTAGACATTTTCATTACTATAAATTTCTGATCTGTAAAGCCTTCCTTTTTGTGTTTGTTCCTTAGTCTTTTGAGCAGGTAGCAGATACATATTCAGTACAGAGCTTTTTTACACTACCTTTATTTCTGCTTGGTTGACTTTATTGGTAAAGCTGCTCAGATATTTTGTGAAGAATGTCTCATAAAAGGACAATGTTTATAGGTTGATTTCATTACAGTTGTCATATTCGTATTCTTGTCATGTTCCACATTTTATCGCCTGGTTACTCAGCATGGAGACAACACTTTACAGATATGCAACACAACACTTTACAGATATGCAACACAGTCCTTGTCCGCTGACTTCACTGTCTTAGGTGCTACAGACCTATAGCAATCATTAATTAGTGTAAAAGAATGATTTTTTTTTCCTTGGGGTATAATTTTCATAGGGTCAAGCCGTAAAACTGGAGCCTGTGTTCATAAGTAGATCTATTCACATGGATAGTGACCTTGAAGGACTGATCAAAGATTAACGTGTTAGAATTAATACTAGGTCTCAACTCTCCTTCCTAATTCTTTCCTGATAAAGCTTCCTTTACTCAAAGAAAAAAATATAAAAGAGCAAAGAAAAAAATATAAAAGAGAGAAGTTTAATATGTGTTTTTTATTTCATATCAAAAGTAACTGTTAAAAATCCATGTTTATTTTTGATGGTCAGCTATTATAACTGTTTATCGTTTCTGATGAGGTGCAACCTCTTCCCTTTCTTTCCTTCTCTAACTTGCTTATTGCTACTTCTCAATTTCATCCTCTTTTTTTTTCTCCTTTTTTTTTTCACTTTCCTATTTGCAGTTTCATGTTGCTCCTCCAGTGGCAGCCTGTAAACTTTTTCAGAAGAATAAAAACAATAATAACCTAGAGACTTAAAAGCAGGAGCAAAATGATTCTAGAGTAAAGGTAGGAGAGTAGCAGATGCATGATGCTAGTGCAGGGGAGGAGAGGGCTAAAGAGGACCAAGAGCTTCCAGTGATAGTCAAGGAAAGCAGGCAGTAGTGCAGATGCTGGAGAGCAAGCTAAAAGTATCTGATATTGGCGAGAAATCTGGGAAGCAAAGCCAAGAGGGATGAGAAATGGGAGGAAGGTGGTATGGAAAAGGCAAAGACTAGGCACAAGAAGAGAAGGTGCTGCAGAAGAGGGAAGCAGAGCCAGGATCAGCGTTTTACTTCACAGCTTAAAGTTCAGTCTTATCAAGCATACAAATAAAGAAAGAGAACTAGAGATGATATCCTGTGAGCGCAGATCTTGTCATCATCGTTCCTGCTGTGATGCTGTTTTTCGAGTCCCTAGCACAAACAGCAAGACACGAGTGTCACTCCACGGCTGCAAAAATGAAAAATGGTTCTCGTTTCATCCCTCCTGGCCTAAGGCATCTAAGGGGCCTAAGGTACAGATACATCTGCTCTCTCTGTGTGAGAAACAAATACAGTGCAATCCCKGTCAGCAGGAGACAGGACATAGGAGCTTCCATTCTGCCAGTCCCATTTTTAGGAAAAAAAGTGTGAATTTTCACGTCTGTTTGTCAGCCTTTGATAAACCCTTAGTATTAACCAAGCCTGTAGTCTTATAAACAGAGGAAAAAAGAAAAACAAACCAGTATGATTCTGACAAGACTTCAGCAGTGATCACTCAATCACTCTCTTAATTATTTTCTGATTGCATCCACTATCTACCTTTCCCTGACTTGAGCAGTATTAGCACAAAGCTCCCCAGCCCCTGGTTCTTGGCATTGTACTTTTCTAACACTAGATTTATTTTTAGCTGTCTGGAAGGAAACTTCCCTGAAATTCAGAAATGTGTTGAATAGGTAGCTGCAGGGTGCAGAAAGACATTTGGCCTTTTCTTCTCAAACACATTAGTGCATGTTATATGGTTTTGCATATTTGAAAACATGTATTATTAATGTGAGTATCAGGGTAAGAGCTATTTTGCTGCCATCAGAAATCCTAAAAGGGCCATTCTGCTTCTTTATAGGCAATTCCCCAAATACTTGGAACTATTTCTGGCTTTTTCACGTTCTATTGGCAACTCTATTATGCCTGTCTTCTGTGGATCAGTGTCTTTGCTGTAGTTTAACTCAGACCTGATTATATTTTAAAATTCTTCTTCCTGTCTGTCCTTAAGTTGTTTCAGCAGATCTCACATTCTGTTTTAATTTAGAAAATCAAAGGAAAATGATAAAGACTTTTCCTACATGGTAATGTTCTTCTTTGCAAGCTACCGTGCGAGTCTTGTTCTCTTGCTGAGCTTATTAATGCCTGTGTGTTTCATTAGTTGTTAAAATGAAAGCTTTACAGGAAATGTTCCTATATTATGATTATTGCTAATGAGCTGTATACTAAAGAAAATTTGTCAGTCTATGGTCATGTTTTCTGTTTTTAAATGACATTGGAAGGATATCATCAGAAAGTTTAAGATCCAATTTTAACACTTTTTAGCTTCTTTTAGGAATAAGAAGTATTCTAGAGTGCTGAACCCTTAAAAACAAAACAAAACAAAAATAACAGATTTTCCACTAAAGCAGGTCCTTAGGTGGGAAATGAACTCTTAAAGTTCTGTTCCTTTATGCTTTCTTTCATTTTGTTTTTCTGTTGGAACAACTAATCCAAAGATTGCAGCATAACAAATTTTCCCTGCAATTTAATATTCTTACTTTAAATGATTTCTAATATTTAGTTTTCAGCTCTTACGGGGCATCTTATTTTGGGGTTTGCCAAGGCCATCTAAAACACTGTAAGCTGCTGTGAGATCTAACAGGAAGAAAGCCGATGGTGTGAGATAAGGTATCCGTGTGGCCAGCACTTGTCTCTCAATGCTTAGCAGTCAGGCTGCGTGGCGTTGAGTTAGATTTTTCTGTTCTGCATCCCTGGCCCAAAGCAGATGAGAATGACCCCTTTTGTTGTGCCTGTTGTTATCAGACGGCTTGGGAAAATGAGCACTGCTGAATGAAAASAAAGCAGCAGATGACATTTTGTTTTCTGCATGAACTGCTGTATAGGATCTTTGTTTTTCAGAAACAGTTTTCAAGAAGATATGCTAATATTACTGCTATATTAATAGCAGTTCTTCCGTGCAAGCCAGAACATAGAGGTGTTGTGGGAGCTGGGATGCCTCTTTGTGTTAGTGAGCTCTGTCTGTGTAAAACTTGTGACAATCCTAAAATATACACATGTGTATTTTGAATAATTCTTCTCTGTATTATTAGAACATTCTTTTCCCAGAGCATTTCCTAGAAAAAAAGAGGTGGCCGTGTTTTCAGGATAATGAATGCTAAAATATTTGTCTGGCTGGGCATTGAGATTGCAATTACTCTGGATAATTACATAAACAGAAGTGAGTATTTATTATGTGTCTTTTAAACCAGCTGTGAGTGTGGTTTAGGGTCTCCTGTCTTACTAAATATGATAGAGAGCCTGGGCTCTTTCCTTCAAGCTATATGGCACTACATGCTAGATCTGGAGGTCCAGTGGTTCACAGCATAGGTATCACACATGCAGATCTGAAAATCTTATCCTCCCGCTTTGGAGAGTCTTAGTCCTCCCCAATGCAGTTTTCTACAGCTGATCAAGAAGAGAATTCCTGCGTTATTGATGTGCCYGTGAGCTCTGGAGGCCTCCGTGGGAGTGCCCAACACTGTGTAAGCAGCAAAAGGAGAATTGCTTTGCAGAATGGGCTTGTTTTGAAGGTGGTTGCATCTGCATGCAGGGTTTTATGGACATTTTCACAGGTGATTGAGAGTCTTTGGGGAGCCAGGAATTTCCACTTCRTTTTCAAGTGAGTCTGCAGGCTGACTAGGCAAATTTATACTCACTAGTTTTTGGACGCCTCTTTTTGATCCAGACTTCTTCAGTGAAGACTGAAGGCTCTAAAATCGGTCTTCATTTACAGGCACACATGATGGCTCACAATGTTTCATGTATAGAAACCAATAGATTCAACTGGGTAAATGGGTAAGTTTTCAGAAAGCTCTTCAGCCGAACAAAGCATACATCAATTTTACGGTTTGATAATTTTTTAAAATTCACTGAAAAGTCCACTTGTTTCATGGCAAGGGAAGAAGCAATGACATGGGTCATCTTAGGCCAGGTGCAGGTAGCTTCAGGATGTCACGTGCCAACATTGCAAGTGTGATGTTCAGAGATCTACTGCATGAGGAAAGCACTGGTGCCTTAATGAGAGACTCCTTTCAAGTTAATTCCCTGATGCTACTGAATGTGGTTTTTCTTCCCTCTTTTCGCCCTTGCATGCTTTGTGCTCTTCCTRTGTGCTATATCTAGCACTTGTGGAATCTCCTGACCATCCAGCTTGGTTCTCAGTTCATGGGGAGGTGACAGATACATGGAGGGGCCAAAGGGACAAGCAGAGCTACCTCTTTCAACACTGTCCCAGGCCAGCTGAAGCTGATTATGAAACCAGAACCTCAGACAGACTCCGAAACTTCTTACACACCCTTTCCCATCTCTTAACCTCTGCTCAGCAGAGCACAGGCTCAACCAGCACAGCTAAATACGGAACCGTGGGAACTGTGTTTCGCAGTTGGAGACTGACCTCAACGGAGGCCCTCTATGGATACGCTGGAATTATTTGGCAGTTCAGCTGTGCCTTCCTTAGAAGGGCAGTGAGGGGAAACGACTTGAAGACAGAAAAACAACTTCTTCATGTTCCTACTGGTAGCAGTCAGACCCTGTGGGTTTGGCCCCGTGCCCTGGAACTGCCAATGGAGTCCCTTGGCAAAACAGAAAGCCAGTCGGTGTAAGTGGGCTGGTTTGATGGCTAGACTAAACAGAGGTTTAATACCAAGGCTTTTCAGTTCATTTAGTTTTGCATACTGTTTGTTATGACATTGTTTTTATGGTTCTTTTCCCTTTACTTGATGTTTCCCAGCATTCTGYGACTCCTTGTGGCAGATATTTCCAGCTAATTTTACTAATAGCCATAGCTAATAATGCTAATAGTGAACCCCTTGCTAACTTTGCAAGGGTGGAGAGCTGTTGCTCCTATATATCCAGCTGTTGGATCTATAGGTTCATGAACAAGCTCCTGTGTTGTAACAAGCCCTCGTGCGTCAGGAGAGCTGTTGTAACCCTCTGCATGGACAGGGATCTTGTCGAAGGCTTTGGACACTGTGGATTTGCAATCCTTAYCTACATGTTGATTCAGTTCTCCAAAGAGCACTAGTGCTTTGAAGGACAGGAATTCTGTAGATAAAAGTTGCTCCCTCCTCAATAGATCTTACTTATCCTCCCCAATAGATCTTACTTATTTGTGCCTACTAATTCTATTTAATAAGTTTGCCAACTCTGTAAGACTCTGCCTTATTGTTCTTCTCTTCCTGTCTTTTAAGTAATGGCCCTCATTTGTTACCATTTGTTACCTGTTCCTTTAGTGCTCAGGCTCAATTTGAGTGTCAGATTGCTTACTGCAGCTAACAAAGCAGTAACTTTGTGTAGAAGTCCTCTGTGAAAACAGTCTAGTTTGTATGTAGCGTTACTTCAGATTTTGTCAATACGTGGAAGAAGCCTCTTTTTCTCTTAGTTTTTTTGCATGAGACTCTTGGGTTGCTGAAGGGCAGCATTTCTTGTTGCAAAGAGGTGAAATACTGATAGCAAGACACTATGATACAGAAGGTCTATTTTGTTGTGAAAATGGAAGTAACAGGTCRCTGTGTGCACGGCTGGAGTTGGAAGAGGTTCCTCGGTGTAGCTGGAATGTGTGTGTAATCTTTTGACCTCAGTTCTGAGCTTTTAATGACTGCAGCATGTTAAATGATGATAATTGGGTTTGCCCTAGGCTGAAACCTGACCTGCTCTCTGCAGAGGAGAAAATCAGATCCTCTAATGTAAGAGGTGCTCGAAGGCGCTGACTTAGTAGTTGCCAAGCTGTGCCTGGTAAGAGGAAAAAATCTCTAAAATCTGGAGATTTTTTTAGGAAGGACATGTTGCCCTAAGGAATTATTTTCTTTCTACTTAGTTTGAATTAGACTTTCCATCCAAAGGCTTTTGAATGCTCTAAATTCTTTTTTTTTTYYTTTTTTTTAATGCCATTTTCTGCCWCATAACTCAAACTCAAGCTGCCCTCCTGTGAAATCTGCCTTTTAGCTTCATCTCATAGAACACAACTCTTAGGTATGAGGGCATGAGACATGTACTTTTCCCTCTGTTCTTGGAAGGAGATTAATCTTTCCTAGTTTAAGCCATCAGCAAATGGCCTTTAATCCAAAGCAGTTTTTAGCCTCCTCCTGTACCCACTGGAGAGACATGCAGAGAAATCTGCAGAGATTTATTGCATCCAGATGTCAGCGTTCAAAATAGATGGGATTAATTGTCCTATAGAGATATGTCTCTTTCCATTGACTAGAAAAGTCTAAAAATTAACTTTGTGGCACTGTCAAACTTTTAGAAGGCTAAATTTAGAGCAAATTAATCTTACTCTCAGTACCAGAAARTCTTGGCTGACTTTTGTAAATGCCGTCTGTCCAACATAGTCTCTACCAGTCTCTGCTCACTTCATCTTAAGGGTACAGTAGACTTCGTASTGTGTCTCCTTTGGGACGTATGAGGATGTTCTCATACACTAACTAGCACCTTCATGCATCAATCAAAAACTGCAGCAGTCGGTGGTGAGGGAATAGAACCAAGGAAACCTTTTAAAACCCTTCCAAAGGGATCAGTGCAATGGTTCAGCCTACATGTTATTTTCAAGCCATCCCTTTTCTATCTGTCTGTAACAGTGTTGTTGGAACAACTGTTCTTTCTTATTTTAAGCTTTCTGCGGGGGAGGAGTAAAAGTGTTAACAACAAATGTGATAGGTGGTTTTCACAGTACGGCGCTGCTAGCACTGCTCCTCCAGTTCCCATTGGCTTCCTTTATAGGTCTTAAGAATACAAAGTGTGAGTACAGTTAGAGTACATCAGAGCAAAAGTTCATCTAGCTCAATATCCTGCCAGTGACTGTAACSGATGCCTGCGTACCTTTCCATGATGCTTTCCCAGCCTCCATCTATTTTCAGTTTATGGGACTTTGCAAGCCATAAATCTTTGTTAAATGTAGGATTGCAGCTGATTTTCTTGTCTCTTATGTTTTTAGAACTAAAAAAACAAGGAAGGTATCTGCTTCACCAGCCAAGAAAGAAGAGGAGCCTAAGTTAACCCTTTTTGAAGAGGAAGTTGATCCAGAGGAAGGACTGTTTGGCCCAGAGAAAGATTTCTCATCAGTTGGTACCAGAAAGAAGATGAAACAAAGTAAACCTGTTCTCCATTTGTTTATATACACAGATGGATTTTTCTAAAGCATTTTGCATAAGTGAGCTTTTAAAATATAGTGATACAGGTTAAAGAATGACTTGAGAATGTTAAGAGAAATCTTAGAGGTAGAATCATATAGAGGAAATAAATATGGAACTTTGTGGATTGGAAGTCGTTGTGTAAAAATAATTTCTTTTTTTCCAACTCATCACCGGATTCCCTAGCTAGTGTTAATGTGGATAATGTATTATGAAGCATTATTTGACTCTTCTGGTTCCTTTTTATAGATCTGAAACTATTTGAAGACCCAGACCTTGGTGGGATGGTAAGACTGGGCGACTCACTACTGCTTCCAGCTGCTGTTGAGAGCAGGGAGTTTGTGCTGAACAGGAGTCCAGAGGAGGACATTGAGGAACTGCTGAGGTACTCATCTCAAATCTGTCCYGTAGCACGAAGATCCTTTGAGTATGGCATTAGACGGTTTAGATCTTAAATTTGAGGGCAAAGCTTGAATACTGTTGAATGCTAACTGTGATTTGGTGCTTAACTAAAAAGGGAGGGAATATCTGTGTCATGAAGCTTGGGATTTAAAGCTATTAAAAGGGAAAAATAGTAGGGTCCTTTGTGAAGAGTAGGGTGTGGGGTGTTATCCTGTGACTCCTAATGAATGGTCTTGTAAACCCAAGACATGCCATCCAGTCCCAGGTGTTTAACGTGGCAGTTCCAGTTTCTGTCACAATGATCCACGGAACGGTAGAGACTTCCCTGCCTTACGAAAAGTGAGGAATTCCCAAGTCCAGAAATTAAGATGAATTCTCCTTCAATGCTCTGAGATCAGGGTTTCTCTCTTCCTACTAGAGTAATGATTTTCTGCTGCTGGCTCAGAAAAGTCCGTGCCACTTCCAGGAGAATTTCTGTGCCCGCCTCCACAGTCATAAAGGACTTGTATTAAAAGCTCCATTGCTCTGCATTTAATCTTCAGCACAGTAAAGGGGAGGGATGGAGCTCACAATTTCAGAAAGGAATAATATACTTGGTGTCAGACTTAAATTGCCCCCTTGTTAGTGTAGCTCTGGACATATCATGACCTAACATGTTTTATTCCCAATCTCAGTCTCACAAAGCTAGTCTGCCTGTACTGCTAATGCTCATGAGATCAAAGAGGGAGGCAATGCTCGGACACCAGCATCACTAGGGAATCTGTGCTGCAGTGAAGAGTCAAAACTTGCACCTTCGGGATCTCAACAGGGATTTGGAAGATGAAGTCAACCTGTTCTAAGTGCTAATTCTTGCAAGCCAGCTCCTGTTAGCATGTATGGCTTCAACAACTGGTGCTAAACACAGGAATGAGAAGCTGTGTTTGGATTTCTTGGAAGCAGGTGGTTTTGCAGCTATTGTTTTCTACCTGTGCAGAAGCACTTCCCTATCGGAGTGGTAATACTTGATTTAATTTAAACACATGTTAAATTGGATTAGGTATCACCTCCCATTACAACTTGACAGCCCCCCCCCCAATGTTTATAAAAGCAAGTGGAGGAGGATATGACTTGATGGCGTGCTGTGGTACAGTGATAGTAACCTCCTAAGTGCTTGTAATATTTTCATATCTGCCTTCTCCTGTGCTAGCAATCTCAGCATAAAGTGCTTGGCCCAGATTGTTTATATGGATGGAAAAGAAGTGCCTGTTTTAGTGGAGCCACCAGAGGAGAGAGCTTTTCCATCTGTTGTGTTAATGTCGCTTGGATTATATGGTTGCCCTTTCTTCATTGCAGAGAAAGATCTCTGAAGTTTGCTTTGAGAGCACCAGACCATGCCTTCCCCATCAGATTGGGGTCATCAGTGCTAGCAGAACACCCAGATGATAATGGAAAACTGGAAAAAGATTCCACTTCTTTTAAATTACAATCATTTTCACTTGTTCCTGATGCATTCCAGTGCTTTCAGCAGTTGGCAAATGATCAAGATCCATGTGGATATGAATATATAACGAAGCAGAAAGTCTTGTCTGTGGCCCAGTGCAGGAGTTCTTGAGGCAATCTAGAGCCAATTCAGGGCTATTCCAGAGGCAGAGGCAGATAAGTCAGGATCTGTCCACTTGTTTAGGTGCCCAAGGCTCTCTGTAATCCCTGTGTTAAACCTCGCCCAGGGTGTTATCTGCACATCACTGGGAGCAGAGAGATTGAATCACAAGCAGACCCCGAAAAGCTGTTAAAGGGGAGAAAGGGAGAGTTCTGCTTTAACCTAACAGAGTGCTTTATCTCACCTATAGGTACTTTAACAGCAGACATCTGAGAGCCTGTAGCAGAACTGTCAGGTCCATATATATGGAGGCAGCCTCTGAATCAGCTTCCACCTTCCCTTACCAGCAGGCTGGTCTTGCAGGTGCTTGCAGTGCTAGAGTGTCTTTCCCAGTCAGGGACCCTTTATGTGGAAAAGGGCATGAGCTGAGCCTTGCTGCCTGTCTGGGATAGGAGTGTGAGTATATCTTGAGGCTTGAGAGTAAATCTAGCCTTTACCATGTAGATGCCACCGTCCTTGTCATCTCTCAGAGGGGACTGGAGAACTCTTTTCCCAGCTCCCAGACCAATATGAGAGCTGTGACAATCCACTTTTTAGTGGTCTAGAGCTGGGTGGGCTACTAGAGGCAGCTAGCAAATACCTTGGTCCCTGTTTAACCACACAGAAAATTTGCCTGGAGATTTGTTGTCTAGACTTAAGACCAGCCAAGCTATTATGTGCCAACAGGGTGGTGGTAGGTGAGGAAATCTTAGACATGTTCACTGTACATAGATGGATTAGGTGAATGATGCTGCTATGATAACTCTTGACCTATGTGACACACATCAGTGCTCCTGCAGTCTTCTCACATTCATGTGGTAGATCCGAGAAGTGCATGACTTGCTGGAAGCAGTACTACACAGCATCTCCATGGGCATTCCTTCAGGGAATCATGAACAGCAATAAAAAGCACTGCATAAGGCAGAGAAGGGCAGCACCTTCTCCATCCAGAGAGGAGAGCAGTGTGTTGGTCAGAGCAGAATGCAGGAGCAACCAAATCCTTCATGATCTTCGTGGTAAGCAAGCACTTGTAGCAGCAGTAGCACCACATCACTGTTGGCACAGCAGTGATTCCCCTGCAGTGACTTGTAACTCTTGAGGAAGAGACTGTTACAGAGACAAACGAGTCTGCAAAATGTATGTGGGCTGTACGTGTCACAACATGAGGGAGAAAAGATTATGATAAATGCTTTCATTGTGAACTGTGAAGAGTCTGCTCCTCTGGATACCTGCTCAAATGAAATGAGAATTACTATTTTAATACGCTTCACATAAGCACTTGAAAAGGACCAGATGCTCTGTTAGAATAATACAATGTTTATTACAGTGTTTTAATGGCCAAACTCCCACATCCACTCAAACAAATACTTTTCCCCTGCCAGTCCACTGACCAGCCTCCTACTGGTTTCTAATTTCTTGGCCTATGGCCAAAATGTAGTGGTGGTAGTGAAGAAACTAGGTGAGTTACCTTGCTGATCTTTGGCACTGTAGCTCCAGGCACTCTTTGCTACCCCTTGGTCTGCCAGAAATCTTTGGTGAGGTTCCTATAGGGGACTGTACTGGCATGTCCCTACAGAATATGTAGACCAGCGCAGGACTATGAGGATCATCAGGGGCCTGGAACATCTGCCCTCTGGCAGGCCTCTGAGCTGGGCCTGTTCAGCCTGGAGAAGAGAAGGCTAAGGGGGGATCTGATCAGTGTCTACAAATACCTCAAGGGAGGCAGTGAGGAGGAGGGGGCCGGCCTCTTTTCAGTGGTGGCCAGCGACAGGACTAGAGGAGACAGACACAAACTGAAGCACCAAAAGATCCACAGGAACTTAAGGAAACATTTCTTAACAGTGAGGGTGACAGAGCCCTGGAACAGGCTGCCCAGGGAGGTTGTGGAGTCCTTTCTGAAGATCTTCAACACCCACTTGAATGCAGTCCTGTACCACATGCTCTAGGTGACCCTGCATGTGCAGGAGGGTTGGACTGGATGATTTCTAAAGGTCCCTTCCAGCCTTTTTTGTGATTTTGTGATTTTAGGCTAGTGATAGAAGCCAAACTGTTAAAATCAGTGCCCTGCAAATTCTCCTGTCATGGCCTCTCATATCGTCTTAACTTCCTTGGCTCCACTCATCCAGTGGCTGCAGATTTGCAAATTAAGTTTTCATGCAGTTGGACTGCAGATGACCTCCTCTGCCTCATTAATCTAAATTGTGCCTGCATGGTGTGATGGATCAGGTTTTTATGGAAAACCAATGCTAGAATTGATCCTGTGAATGTCACAGCAGGTCTGTGGGCTCACAGAATTACAGAAATTACCACACATCCTAGGCTGGAATAATTACTGTGGTTGTGTGAGCAGCCTTTTCAGGAGGGAATTAATTAGTTTCACCTGTGATAATGAATAGGGAGTTGAACTAGAAGGAAGCAGCTGGCAGCACAAGATTTTTCTGCTCTTATTGAAAGGCACAATCCAGCTTTTACCTCTTTGCTGCTGCCTACTCTGCTGCATCCTCTTAAAAGATGAATGTTACCTGTATTTGCAAGCAGAAATATATCTACAGGTGCAAGATGTGCCATCAGCAGTGCCAGGGATGACCCTTTCAGCAGCACAATGTTGATAGAGAAGCTGAAGCTGTTTGTGAAACTGCCTCCTAACAACGGCCAACAACTGTTCAGTCCATGCAGCCTCCTGAGGAAGTTGCTCGTTTCAGTTTGGCAAGAGAGCTTTGCTACCCTTGAAGTGGAGGAAGTTTCTCTGTTCTTCAGTCAGCCACTGGTGGCTGCTGGATTCAGAGGACAACATTTGTGCTTTCAGACCAGCCACATGGACCAGTAGCTCCAGCACTGCCTGTTGGGAAGTGCTTTCTCACTGTGCTGAGGACATCAAGGAAAGGGGAGAAGAAACTCCAGAGGGCTGTTTGGATGATGGGCAGGTGGAATGCAGCAAAAGTTGGGAAAACTAAGTCAGGAATTTCCTGACTGCTCCTGAGCAGTTTTTCTTTCTTGTTGTGACCTGACTGTGGGGAAGGAACCTTGATTTGTCTGTAGTTTTCAGTAAACAACTATTCTTCCTCTGTTTACATGTCTAGTGGGTTTTGTTTTGTTTGTTTATTTTCATTTTTTTTGTTTTTGTTTTGATGCCCAAGAGGACTTTCTGTGCTTTAAGCATTTATTTTATATATTTTTTATTTTTATTCTTTACTGTGAGGGTGATGGAGCCTGGGAACAGGCTGCCCAGAGAGGTTGTAGAGTCTTCTTCTCTGGAGGTCTTCAAACCCACCTGGATCCCACCCTGTGCCACATGCTCTAGGTCGTCCCTGCTCGAGCAGGGGGGTTGGACTGGATGATCTGTGGAGGTTCCTTCTAACCTCAACCCTTCTGTGATTCTGTGATTTTTTTTTCTGTGAGTTACAGGGATATTGTTCCAAGCACCTCAAGAGCTGCAAAGTAAAGTTGGCTTTTACTAGGAAGATGGGAAACACAAGGTTTTGCCTCATCTTGGGAACATGTATGGGTTGTATGGAATAATGCAGGGAGTTTACCCAGAGTCCTGGTCTCTCTCGGTCTAGCAAGGAGTTCATAGGCTTGAGGGTTACCAGATTTCAGCATCTTTGCCCCCATTTCTGGCATTTTGAACAGCGAATGCTACATCTTCTGCCTGCTCCACTTTGCCCCAACTGCTCCATTTGCTGGTGACCAAGCAACTCTGAGTAAGGCATAGAGACTTGAACGTCCTCAGACTGGGGAGGTGCTCCAGGCAGAAGGCTGTGACTCTTGGGGGTTTCTAGTGGGCATGTGCGTGTATCCATTCCCATCCATACCCATCCGCCTGCTTGAACAGTCCCTGGCCCATGCCAGCTCCTGGATCATGCCTGGGAGTCTTTTCAGCAAAAGGCTGATCTGACCCAGACCAAAACTCCTGTACCAGGAGCTCTTCTGCAGTTTAGCCACGCAGACTCTCATATTTCAGTGTCCAGACATATTTCCTGCCACTGTCTAAAGTACCAGGATGAATTTATCCATAATGGATTGTAAGGGAAATGAGGGGCAGCATGGAGGATGCCTGCCACACATCACTCATTTTGCTCCCCTTCAGACTCCATCCTGTATTATTTCCATAGGCCCCTGTTAGATGTCTGGCTGTCTCTGCTGACCAGGCCAACAGTAAGGGCCAACAGCCACTTTGAGTCTGCTGTGCCTTTTTAGATACAAGACTTTTCCCAAGTCATGTGTGATATTACAGCTATAATATTTCTACACTTTGCTAAGGTGTCTCTTGCTGTTAGAATCAATACCAGACTAAATAAATACACTGGTAATAAGATAGGGAAAGATAAAAGTCTACTCTACAAGTGCTGGCATGAATGGCAAAACCTGGTTTCTAGCACAATCCTTTCGAATACTTCACTGAATTATGGGGCCCCCAGCAAGGTGATTTTCCTCATAGGGCTAGGTGCTATACACACACATAGACATTCCTGTCCCAAAGACCTTGTCCACACCCACACACAGGGCAGAATTCAGAAGAGTGACATCTAAAATTTGTTATTCTGATGGCAGCTGAGTCTTTTTCCTGTGAATAAGAAGCYTTTCACTCTCTTGAAGCCCACAGCCTGTCAGTCGTATCACAGGGCTTTGGGACAAGCTTTCTTTCATAGTAAATAGCATTTTTTTGTTACTTCTGCGTCTGGAAACAATGAGATTTTCCACAAATACTGAAAGTCCATTAATCAGCACATCAGTATGGCAGGAATTTTAAGCAACATGGTACTGCTTAAAAGAGACTAATTACAAAATGATTAATTACATGGATTCTGTGCCCGAATGCCTTTAACAAGAAGCGGGGTGGGGAAGGGAAGGTTCTTCCTTTAATCTCCTTGTTATTTCAGAATAGTTGCTAGATTTTTTCCCCCTCCTTCTGACCTAGAGGTAAATGGGGTGGTAGTTATGCACTGTAACAATTCATTCCCTCCTCAAGATATAGAGGAYCTTGTTTCCATCTCTGCCTGAGGCATTTTGCCTTTTACCGCTTCACTTTCCCAAAGACAGTTGTGTCTCACAGGATCAGACATCAGTAGATCAAACAGCTTGCCTTGCACCACTGCAGAATGAACAGGTTTTAAGATAAAGACCACATGTTTTCTGACGTTTTCTCTGTAAAAGACCCTTTTCTAACCAGAGTCTTTCAAAGATGTAGGAAAAAAACCCCAACTTCATATGATCAGTCTCTAGACTTTGAAAAATCAGATCTTCTGGAAAATATTTGTCCTGAGTAGCCACCACCACCAAAAGGCACCTGCTGAACTGCATTGTGTTTGTGACTGTGCTGGGGGTTCTTGTTGCTGGGGTTAGCACAGAAATTACTGCAGAGCTGGGCARGTTCAGGAAGCTACAGTGTCTGATCAGGTGAATGTAGTTGCTACTGACCCTGCTGGGTAGATCAGCTGCCCTTCTCAAGCACTGCCCCTAGTTCAAAATGATGCTTCTTCCATATAACCCGTGCGTTACATATGCCTTGGTCATCTTGGTCATTGCTTTTTGTTGCCTGTGACCAGAGCTTTAAAACATGCTCACTGACTCATTCCGTATYTGTTTATGGCAAGTAGAGAGGCATCAGATCAGCTGAAGAAAGCTGGGCTTCAGAAATACCAGCCCTAACGTGTTTTGTTTATTGCACAGCAAAGGGAATAGGGAGCATGTCCTGGCAACGTGATCACAGGTGTGAAATCTCAGCTTTGGAGCAAACAAAAATGCCAAGTTAATTTCATGTCCGTAGATGAGGTATTCGGAAAGCAAGAACATGCTGACAATGTGTTAGGTGGGATATGACACCCACGGGAAATCTTGAAGCCAGAAGACATCAGAAATCTTACAGTCTACATAAAAGAAAATATGGGCCTCAGAGTTACTTGGGGGGATGAGATTTGAGATAACAGCAGGAGCTCTCTGCTAAACACAAAGTCCGAGGTGTTGAGTTCTGGGGTACTCTCCCTGCTCTATCGCTTGGACATTTTAGGTATTTCCTAGTTTTAGATGTTGGCATTCAAGCACTTGATTTTAAAAGATGAGTCTTGGTTAGGACTGACCCTTTTTACATTTCATCATGGAAAATCTTAAAGCATTCTGGTCTGCTGTGCAGAATGCAGAAAGTTCGGGTTGATCCTTGGCTGTTCCCTTTACGGTCATTCAGGGTGAACATAGCTTGTCTCAGCCTGGGCAGTGCACTCATAAGCTCTTCATGCGTTTTAATAAGGACAAATGTAAAAGAAAACCCTGAAATCATGGAGCACACCCCCCTCCCCACCCCGAAATCATACAGATCCTTAACCCTGGATCTGGAGCCTCGATCTTTTCAAGCACCTGCTGTGCTAGCATTGATGGAATATACRCCAGGGGTAGAGGAACAGTGTCAGTAAATATTGATTCTTCTCATGTTGATCATGTTCTGCCCCCTTAACCCAGCCAGTTGCTTCCCAAGCTATGGAACAGCTCAGCTTTGATTGAACTGTCTGCTTTTTTGAGCTGTGGAAAGCTCCTCCAGCTGCTCTGCTGTGTTACAATTTCTCTCTTAAGATTACCAGTAAACAAACAGAGGAAGGAAGAAATCATGGCCCCATTTCGTCAACAGAAGTTATTCCAGTGACTTCATTGAGATCTGGATGATCTGCCAAGGTAGCTTCATTGGCTGGCACAAAATAAGTTGATGTGTCGATGAAGGAGATATGAATTACAAACAGCAAATGAGAGGAAAGATGAAAAAATACTTTACGTAAATGAGATGAGACTCACTCCAACTGCAAGGACTGCCTACCCACGCGGCTTATGGAAGGACAGACTAGAAAAACACCATCCTTAGGCTCCCTGCATACTTTTCTATTCCAGTGAGGGGAGTTACTGGAGTGGACTTGCTCCTCTCCCAAGTCTCTTTCAGTTGCCAGGGGCTGAAATGAGGAGTTTCAGTGGTAAGCAGCCATTGTGTGTTCCCTGGGTTATGTCTCTATTTAGTCCTCACCATTTGCCACGAGATGGTTGCTGCTGCTCTGCCTGACTTAGAACATCCAGCCCGTTCCTCCTGGGTGGAGGAACTGTGTCACCTCTGGATGTAGCACTCTGGCAGAGGACAGAGAGAGGACGAGCTGCACAGAGGCAGCCAACTGCTTTCTTAAGAATCACTTTACCAGACTATCTTCTCATAGAATCAATAATCCTTAAGGTTGAAAGGGACCTTTAGTCCCCCATCTAGTCCAACCCCCTGCTCCAGCAGGGACACCTAGAGCATGTGGCACAGGGTGACACCCAGACGGGTTTGGAAGATCTCCAGWGAAGGAGACTTCACAACCTCCCTGGGCAGCTTGTTCCAGGGCTCTATCACCCTCATCATTCCTTATCATTCCAAGTTCTCTTCAAATTAATTAAGTAAAACTATTAGAGGGTATATTCAGCACAGAAGATAATTCCAGTCCCCTTGGAATAACTGCTGCACCTTAATTTTATCTCCTAGTTCATTAGCAGCTTTTCTGCCAGGCTCCCCTTTGGCTGAAGCAAAGGGAGTTTCACTGCTGGCACTGTGTTAAATGTGTTCATTCAGCCCGTCTCAGATCAGCTGACACTGAAGTGTATTAAAAACAGCTCTTAGGTTAGTGTTTGTAAACAAATTGTTAAATCACTTTGTTGCTTGAGACGCCACAGTCAYAGAGTCCCACTAGAGCTGAGGTTTGGCAGGTAGATAACCCCTACTTATGAAACTGCTATTTCTCTTGATCTTCGGCTCCTTGTCCCCCATGTAAAGATTACGTTCACACTTACTATGCCTCAACTTTCTTATTTTTGCATGCTACAATTAGGGGCATGACTTTTGTAAGTCATCTATTTTCTAAGTATMAATGAGGTAGCTGTTTTATCAGATTCTCTTCTGTAGGTGGTCATTACACAACTGACTATCTGCATGTGTTGCTCTTTGGGTTTTAACTACTTAAAAAGAGTTGATCAACAAAGACTTTGGCAAGTTAATAACTGTGTTTACTCCTTATAGTATTTTGTTTGACCACTYTGCTCAGATGACTGAAATAAAAGGCTTTAATTCAGAACAAAAATTACTCTGGCCTATAAACACTTCTCCAGCTATTCTAATTTTTAGTCTCCCATCTCTGCTTTATCTTCAGGAGATGTGATGTGTCACAACCTCATTCCCTTTCTTTCACAAACTCACTTTTCAAAGGCAGGTGCCTCTTGGAGTCACTCAGCACTTTTTTGGGGGAAAAAGGTTGCCCAAAAAAAGAATCCTTAAATATGCTCACAGATTGCAAAGCACCTTCAGTTTATTGGGAGCAAGTGTGAACTTGTTTATTCTAAAGGCATGACATCTTCCAGTTTCTTATGATTATGTCTACCTTGAGAGGGGAAGCAAAGATGAGTTTAAAAAGATTCTACCATTTAAAATGTCTGAGTTCCTGGAAAAATGAAGCATCCTGCCACAGACGCAAAGCACTTTTTTTTTTTCCGCAAAAATAAAATGAAGGTCATTTTATTTTGATAATTGCAAACTGTTTTTAACTTAGACATTTGAAAACACATAGTAAAGTGCATTCTGTTGGACAGTGAATTGCAAAATGTCATAAAAACACAGTTCTTTTGTAATGCTGAAACTTTTTTGAAAACTTTCTAAAGCAAATTCGTTGAAGTTGATCCTTTTCTACAGAAAGTTTCTTTTTCCCAAATTGTGTTTTTCACCAAAGCAATGCAGAAATTGCCAAGCAGTGTCACTGAGGACTAACTGATGTTTTCCTTTCATTCCAGAGTTGAAGATGATATAGAGAAACTCTTGAAAATAACCTCCAAACCCAAACCTAAGGTACCACCAAAACCACCTTTACCTCAGAAGCCAGTAGTTTCACCCAGGAAGAACATGAATTCATCACAACTGGCAAAGACAAAGGAAGACAAGATTCAAACAATGAACGAAGTGGACATCCTCCAGTATATCCAGGAAAATGAATCTATTGACAATGAAGATGCAAGTCTCTTCTGAATATACATAGTTTTAAAATGTAGTGTTGCCTTCTTGGTCCAAACTCCCACTGAGCTCAAGTGATGGTAGGAAGAATTGGCCAGGTCACTTTACTCTCACAGTGTCTGCTTATGTATCATGATTCAGAGATCAGCAAGTTTGACTTGCACAAGAATGACTTGACGCTTTTAAAACAGAGCAACTGTGGTGTAACATTGCCTTAGATTTTCAGGGCTTTACAGAGGATGTGTACAAGGACATGGCACCATCAATTATGTCTAGTAGAGTCACATAACAAGTTATTTTAGTATCAACAGCACAGTTTGGGGCAGCTTAGTCCTAATTGAAAACGACAAGCATGCAGCRCATGTGGCAAGTATGGATAGTGTCCAACAAATGGTCTGAAGCAGGACAGAGTTCTGTTTCTGCCATTTTACACAATATATTTCATCTCACCAGAAAGGTTATTTTCATCTTCTCCTATGCATTATTTTATCAGCTCTTTCTTCTCTCACTGGTATTTCAGTATTCATAACCCATAACTGTCAAGTATGGGTAAAAGTTCCTTTGTAGTTCAGAGGAATACTGAAATGCCTGACTGTTCTGCTGACTTTGTAGTTGCACAACTGCCAGCTTGTAGGAGAGATTAGAAGAGATGGTAGGACTGCAAACACTAGGCACTGTGCATCTGTGGCTCTTGGGGAGAATWGTGTCTGGCTGAACACAGCTAAGAGTGCAGCTCCAGAACTACAAATAGATTGCCATGAGTAGATTTGGATGCTGGAGGATTCAAGATTCACAAGGCCAACTTTTGCCAGGCAAGTTTTCCTGGATTTATCCCTATAGTCATTGGAGAGAGAGAGAGAGTCCTCCAGAAGATGATTTAGGGCMGACATCCTAATTGAGGAACTCTGAATGGGTTTCTCGAGTCCCTCTCTCTCTCTCCCTCCCTCTCCCTTCTATAATTTAAAGAAGGAGCCATGATGATTAATTCCACTAAGCCAAAACGAGTCTTCTGTTAAAAAAAAAAATCCCTCATTACTGTGGTAATCCTTTTAACAAGGCCAGAACAACTTTGGAATTAGCCAGAGGGGAAGAAAAGAAAATGGAAGGAAATATACCGAAGAAATATTAATATTCAAGAAAAGTGAGAACTACCTGTTAGAACAGGCAACCTGGTCTATTTGTTTTCTTCCAGGACTCAGGCTCACTGGCTCAGTGTATTAAATTTACATGTTACGTGGGTTGATAACTGCTGTTATATAGGAAGAAACTCCTGAATTCCTGCTACCTGTGATCTATACAACTGTGGAGAAAAGCTCCCCAGAGAAAAAAATACTAATATATATAAGTCATATCACTATCTCTAAATCTAGCTTTTTAATATAGAACAGAATGAATAGAAAGCTTTATATATATATCTATATTTTTAATAATGAAATTATTTCTTTAGGTCTTTTTGCTTTACGACAATGAAAGTTATGGTAAAGATACTTTGGGTTGATGGGACTAGTAAAATAGAACCATTGGCTCTGCTTTATGTAAAACAGGTTTCAGTATAATAAAACATTTTGCTAACCTGCCGGCGTTGTTGGTATTGTTGCTTTCTAGGTTGTAGAGTAGCAGCGGATGGGAGTTAAAAGGATGGTTTTTGAGACATGAGCAGCATTACTTGGTGTTAAAGCACAAGCTCAGCGAAAACCCTACGTAAATACACATCACACCGGGAACACAGCTGAGGTCATATTCCCTTTGAGAGCAGCCAGAGGTAAAATTATACATGGGCCAAGATGGTATCTGCCCCACTCTCTGTTAACAACATGCCCTGGTGCAGCTAGGAGGTTTGTTTATATCCATTCTGCTAAAGGGGAACAAAGGTACTGAAGGGGGAAAAAAAAATAAAGGGACTGGTCAGAGGCCACACAGAGAAGAGCAGACAGGGGCCATGCAGGACAGCCTTCCTGTGGCACTAGCTGTGTCCTGAATAGCCAGTCTGTTTGCAGTCTTGGTCTCCCCTTTCTTCTGCCTTGCTTGGGAGCCTGTTTTGGTATTTTTGGCCTGCTGCCGAGCACATGGCTTGAGCACTGCTGAAACTACCATTCCAAAGGTCAATGTGAATTTAATGATTAATAGTCTGACTGCAGATCGACGCCTCTAAACACAAAGGGGAAAATATTAAAGTTCCARACGATAATTTAGAGAAATAATAGGACAGAGCTAGAATAGACCTGGGAAGACCTGTTTGTCCGTGGTTCTGCACTAAGCAGGAACACTTAGTCCATGTCCTTCTGTCCGGGATGAGGTGTTACTGGGGTGAGCTAGGAGAGACRACTGGTGCCAGAGGACTGCATGTGGTTGAGTGCAGTTAGGCTGCAGCGATGCCTGATTATGGARACTGAATTCATTATGCACGGGCTCTAATTATGTCTGTGTTATTTCTCGTAGATGCTTTTCTAGGCTGCCCTGAGAAGCTTGGCAGGCTGCGGTGCAGTGCTGGGTACATCGCAGCCTCTCAGTGTGCTCTTACAGTACTTCGCTATCCYGATTATTGTTCTTCCAGTGTCTAATTGTCCTCACAGCTATACACAGAGAACAAGGTATCCCCTTCCTCTTCTCATTCCCACTTCTTTCCTCTGAGGAACCTTGATATGTTCCTTTGGGTCTCTTTTCTAGACTGAACAACTCCTTGCAGTGAGACAAGCAGCAAGATACTTAGAAMATCACTGGGGTATCAGCTTCTCAGAGCTTGATGTCTCCTAGCTAGTTGCTGTCACTTTACATTGATCTTCTCTGTTTTTAGAAGAATTACTTTCTCTACACATACCAGTTTATCTGGGGCACCCCACATCTTTTCGTTAACACCTTGGTGCATTGACACAATTTGCAGCCTCTGTGTCACTGAGCTCCCCCACTTCCCATTCCTCATAGCAATGACATCTGTCCACCTTCCACTGCTCTCAGGTGCTCTGTTCAGAAACAGCCCATGCTTTCAGAGAGAAGAAGAACAGACATGATATATTATGATTATAACCGTGGGAACATTCCCCATTCCACTGAGCTGTGTCCATTCTGAATGGTCAAGGAATACTTCACCTTTGACCCTTCCCAGAATYGACTAATTAAGGAAACAAGGCAGGGAAGGAAGAACCAGCGATTGTTGCCTGAGGTAGATTTGTAGGATGATTTTAAGATGAGTATTCTGCATCAGAAAAATCTATCTTTCCTGTCAAGTAACTAACATAAAAAGACCCTTCATAAATCCCAGCACCATGCATTTGTTTTACAATGCAAATGTCTAGCTCCAGTAATATTTATAGGCACTTGGAGGTGACTTACAGTCCTTGAATAAATTATATATAATGAATCATTATTATACAACAGGAGAATGTCAGGCAAATGCAGCCCAGAAAAATTGCACATATTATTTGAAATGACATCAGGAAACCACACAACAAACTTTGGATCCTGCTAGACTAGATGATTTTTTTTGTATACATACATCACTCCTAGTAGCAACTATTTTATTAGCCTGCTCCTGACAACCCTTGAAATTCAATTATGGACTCTAATGTAGTTCTTGGCTGACAAGCGTCACCTTTCAGCATCAGTAATAACTAGCTCACCAGAAGATTTGAAAAGCAATAGAATTAAATTTAAACCTTTACAGCAGATGTTTTGTTTAGGGATTAGAACTCATAATAGGTATCTCTACTGCTTTAGAAACTGCTTCTTGTTCTGCATAACCTTCTTCTGCTTGCTGGGTGGTACAGGACTAATTAATGAATAATACTATATACTTCATTATCCAGGTTATAATTTAAAATGTTGATTCCATGGACTGGGCATAAAAGCTCTCTGTYGGGTAGGTCAGCTGTTCTGTGCTATATTTTAAGGAAAAGTAATCGCCACAGCAATTATGGCATGGTTCATCCTTTGACACTGTGAATGGGTCTAAAAATGCATTAAACAAAACTGATATTTCTGCATTTCAGCCACCAAAGTTTGCTGCTCTTGAATACATTGTTTTGATTATGAAGTACATARGAATCCTAGTGCCAGATTTTGAGCRCTGGGGAATGGGAAAAACATGGGGGCAGAGGGAAAGAAGATACCTGCCTAATTTATGCACAGGACTTACTTCCATCTTTTACCTCCCTTGAAGGACCAAGACTGTAGAGTAGAAAAGAACAGTTTATTTAATGGCTGTTTTGGCAAGATGAGCTCCATGGTATTTCAAATAAACATAAAAGAAAAAAAAATCCTGGTGTGTTTACTGAACACTTTTCTTATTTCTCTACTAATTTCTATCTGTTTTTTTAAAATTTGCCCAGGGAATTGGTGCAAATGATCATGAACTTCTCAGATTATTTTGTTTGTAATAATAATTAAGGACCGCTAATTTCACCTCAGAGGGGCTTATAGAAATGACTCAGCTTATTAATGTCTGGGTATGTTAACAAGCTCTTACTGTGAACAAAAATACTTTCTTTACTTTGAATAGTAAGAATCACAGCTTGCCAGTGCTTTCCTCCCTCAAGCAAGCAAACCTGCCAGGTTCCATGATCAGTTTTCCTGCTTATACCTTCCTGAGTCTTGACCTTTAATAGCATACATATTTAAACTTGAGTACACTCCCTGAAAAGAATCTCTTGTGTTCAGAATTCCTGACTAGTTATAGGTGTAATGCCAACCTGGAAAGAAAACCAAATTCTACATGGAATTATCTTTTTGATGAGGAATGAAAAACAAATCTAGGGCTGGTCTTCACGAGTGATGTAGTTTAGATTAGAGGAACATTTTCATAGTAGGTCTCTTGATAGCTCCACTGACCATGTGTTGGTTTCCATYATAGACCCCCTTTGGAGTAAACTGGATCTTTGGCATGAAGCTCAACTGGCAGCTGTGSTCCCGGAGCACATCCAATGTGTTCAGGCACTAACAGCCACCCAGTCCCGAGGAGCTGACAAAAAAAATAGGAGTCATTTGCCCAAAATGTGTACAAATGGGTCCTGAACACTCGCTGCTATCTGTTTTACTTTATAAATCCTTTCCTGCTGTGCTACTGCCCATGCAGATGTAGAGAGTAACCATTCGGTGTTGTATCAAACCCAAGGTTCAGTTGGGCATCTTCCGCCTTTGCAGAAAGGTGTTGTAGTGGGACAGCACAGGGAAGAAGGGGCGAAACTGCATGTTCAGGGCTCCCAGTGTCTGGGTGATGGAGTGGATTTCACAATGCACAGCTGGGTACCTGCAATATAACAGCCTAGTGCTGCTGGTCTCAGCTCTCCGGGCTGTTAATGAGTTTGGCATTAAGCAAACAGTGGCTGAACTAAAGGAACATTGTCGTATTGTGTGGGAGAGGTGGGGGAGAAAACAAGCTCCTACGTCTCCTTCTCCCAAGGAAATGTCCTCATTTCTGACTAAAAAAAAATCTTTTATTCTTCTTCCAGGAATCCTGCTTTCTTTCCAGTTTTAGTGGGGGAGATAAAGTGATTTCAGCACCGCCTTGCTTCCTGCATGCTGGAGAAATAGGAGATGGGGATTCAAAAGCTCCCTATGCTGAGAAAGGCAAAATGTCCACATTTCCCRGAGCCTGTGGGTATTTGTTTGCCTGTGGAGGAAGTGGTTGAAGGTTTGCATTGCAGGACTTACCTGTGTCCTGCTGCAGCCTCACTGCTTTGAGTCTGAGTGAGCCTTGATGAGCGTGGACCCTCAGAGGAGGCACTAGGAGCTACGGTTCCTCCTGTGCACTGAGCATTGCACWTTGCATTGCTCCTGTGTTACACAGGTCCACATTGACCTCTTGCCCGTTTATGGATCCAGCTGCCTCCATACCGGTCCCAGGCTGGTTTGGATGGGGAAAATGCACATAGGAGGCAGGGAATTCCCACGCAGAAGATCATATTTGAGTCTCTGCCTTTTTTACAGTGGGCTCAGCAGATCACAGAATCACAGACTCACAGAATGGTTAAGGTTGGAAGGGACCTCTAGAGATCACTTAGTCCAACCCCCCTGCTAGATTCCTAGGATAAATAGTTAAACTTTGTGTGCCAGTTTGCCTTGTTATGGTATTGATGTTTTGCATTCTACAAAGCAAAAATTTCCTTAACCCAGTGCAATAGGAGTCTATCTGTCACAAGTCCATCTCCAGAAGTAGTGACTGGGTGGGGGTCAGTATGAGAGACCATTGCCTCCTCCCTCTTACATGTTGGTTTTCCACAAGTCAGCTCAGGTTGGGAAGTAATTGCACGGCTGTGCCCCGTGCTGTGCTGGGAGCAGCACTCAAGGCTAAGATAAACGAGCAACAAGGCTATTCTGAACTCGGTTGCACTTGATTTATTTACCAGCTTCATTTTCCCCAGAATTGCAAGTCTTTCCAACGTGCTCAGTGTGCAAAGTAGTGGTGAACTGACCCATTTCCTTCCAGTGCTGCATTTACCGGATTGACTGCCTTCGCCTTCAGGGTACTGGCCTACATTGCCTTATGCTGTAATTACTGTGGATGATATCTGTACTGCCTGCATTTAACAAGGCTCTTTTAATCCATTTCTGTAGCTGGATGTTTCCTTTTTATGTTCCCTTTCCTTTTGCTTTTCTCTTTCTCATTCACGCTTGACCTGCAAATAGGTAGGTGTTTAGAAAACTAACACATCAAATGTATATTAATATATTTCGATCCCTTTGTGGTGTATTCACCTCCTTTTCCTCTTCCACTGACTATTTTAATGATAGACATTTCATGAAAACAATATCCATTTGTACTAGACATTGTAGCAGGGACCGAGATTCAAGACCTTGGAGTCATTTGTAGGCTCTCTGTTTCTCKCTCTGTCTGATAAAACATATATATACACACATATATTTATAAAATGTCAGCTTTACATATGGGAACATGGCAAAAATAGAGAGGCTTATTAATCTTCCTACAGCTAAACAGAAACTCTGTATGAGAGCCAGAAAGAAAAAAATCTGCTAGCTTCCTATCTTGGCCATGAACCTCAAGGCTAGCCTAAAAAATACAAATAAAATAAKCTTGTCAGTTGAGGGGATTTTCTGATAAGCCTTTACTTTTATATATATATTAAAAAAAAAAAAAAAAGAACAGAAATATTCTCCTTAAGAATTTAGGCATTTAGCTTGCCTTTTCTCCTTCTGTTAGGAATTCAGGGAGGTAATGTGGCTGCTCAACAGTCAGGAAATATATGATATCACAAAAGAAAAAAAAAGTGAGCARTAAGGTAGGATTTTTGCTATTATAATTTTTCATTTATTTTCCAGTTCAATTCCTATTTCAACACCTGAAGTTCATGAGAAAAGCAGTGTTTTTAGGATGTGTTTACCCACTATGAAGGGTGTGAGAATCTGAATTTCCGGCTTTTTTTTTTACAATTAAATATAAGGAGGAAATTAATAACCTTTAGAAATAAAAGAAGAAAAGTTGAAGTGTTTTCTTTATTATRTCATGCACACGGCAAAATAGGAACAAACTTTGAATCCCTTTAAAAGTCATGKTTTTTTTCCTTTCATATTCAGTGTCCAGCCTGTGAACTAGTCACACCCAGGTCACCACAGGAGTGACCAGTCACTCAGAAGGACTTACTGGATTTGTGTCAGAACAATGTAAGAAGGAACATTTTAAGAGGAAACTTTTCAGAAGAGTGATTAATTGTCACGGCAAAAAATGAGAGATGCCTTCAAAGGCATGTGCTTTAGATATCTGCTTGTGTGGTTTTCTCCACAATTAAGCATTGGGAGTACAGCCACTGTGGTCTACCAAAAAAAATTAACGTTGTAGGCACAAATATGGGCAAGGCCCCAAATTTAAGCATTTTGAACGTCTTCTCTGAATTAGGACTGATGTCTTACAAAAACAGAACAACAGTACTATTGTTTTAGCATGGTCGTGGACTTGCCGTGCTCCAAGTG
This sequence comes from Nothoprocta perdicaria, assembly GCF_003342845.1. NCBI lineage: Eukaryota > Metazoa > Chordata > Aves > Tinamiformes > Tinamidae > Nothoprocta > Nothoprocta perdicaria. Next base: position 3,375,449 of record NW_020455632.1, read on the forward strand.
GAAGTGATGCAGAGCTGAGTGTTCTTTTGCAGCCTGGCAGCACTGCAGCAACAGTCGTCCTGAGTCTTAGAGACAGGGTTACGAAAATAATTGAAGAGTGATGAAACACTAACGAGCGGTTATGTAAGAGCGTGACTGTGCACTCAAGAGCAGAGGGAGCAGCGTCAGTGAGCCCAGGAGCATTTGGGTCACTGCGGGTTGGTTGCAGCTGGGCTTGGTGCCATCGCTGCACCTTGTTATGGGGACATAGGACTGAGACTTGCAGAAAGAGGGAGAAAAAACATTTTGGAAAATGGATGAAAACTTCGCTTTGCTGCTATCTGAGCTCCTTCTACTTATTTGAGATATATTGTTACTATTTACTTTTTTACTACGTACTACTAACTATTCTAACTTGCAAATAAAAGAGTAATCCCATTTGGCATCTGGTTAAACCAGTAGAAACAAGATCATTATTTGTATTAACCGCCAAGTTATTCACACTGCAAATAAAGTTGCCTGGTCATTGCCTTTATAAGACATTGCTATAGTTTGCCAGATTTTAATTGTTCAGACTGACATTTCACATGCTCGGTTATTTGGCTCCGGCTGAAGTATTAGGAAAGTTTTGTCTCAAATAGCTTAGCAATCTYTAGACAACGAAGTTGCAGAAAATCCCATGATTTAGTCCATATAGCTTTTCCTTTAAACTGTGTAGGCAAGAGTACTTTATAATCCTATGTCTTCACAGAAGATTGGCATAGAAATCAYTGTATCTTGAGAATTGGCATAGAAATCACTTGGTTATCAGAGATACACCTTTTGCCATATTAACTGGAAACAGACAAGAAAAACCTATCCCTTTCCATGTATCTGAATGATAAAAGGCAAAGTGGAAAAAAATCCACACACCGCCCACACCCCTAACTGTACATACCGCCAGTAGTGCTGTTTTATGGGCAATGCTGTCAGTTCTTTCATGAATGGGATCTCCCCCCACAGTGCTCATTTGCAGCCCCACACACTGCATCTGCCCCCTATAAACCTGGTGTAGAAGGAGGCTGAGCCAGTCTTTTCTCTGCAAATGTGTCTCAGAAGCTGATGTCCAACTGCAAAAGGGCTATAGAGCAGCGTGCCTGCACACTGAGGGATTGTAGCTGCCATATGGGACACCTAGAAGAAAGACTATTTGGGGCCAACAAGACTAACTAGCCCAAAAATGTGTGGGCAGTGACTATGCAAGGGGATTCCTGTCTATGGGAAAGTGGAGTGGTATCATTGGTCGTAGTGGGACTTGTCCCCTCTTGGGGATCATGATGAACAAACATCTCCTGTGGGTAAGCAGAGCTCTGTCCCTATCTCCTGTTTGCCCCCCTCATGGCGRAAGGTATTTTCATGCCAGATATGCTAGGAATTTATAAGATCAATCCAACAAGAACTGTAATTGGAAGAGCTGAACCCACTCTTATGGAAATTCTAGGATTTCAGAAAACATCTTAATTTCAAAGAGATACCAAAAGGCAAAACTTCAAACAGACAAACAAAAACTTCTCCCAAAAGCATACAATGAAGCACTAACCAGAAACAWCAGGAGAGGATTTCATTCAGGATTCCTATTTGTTTTCTATAAAATTAAAATTTAATTTCTATCTAGAAGCCGGAAATATGTATGGGAACAATTGTGAAAGCTTTTAGTTTAGGCTTTTTTTTCCCCTTTCTTTTAAAGAAAGCAGAAGTTCATTCAGAAAGACACTCCCCATGGAGGATAAAAGTATTATCTTTCAAAACAGTTTCCTTTTTGGATGTTAAAATACTAGTTGACCAACATCCTCACCTGCTCCAGACCTAGGTGGTGATGTACCCAGTGACAGGTACCTCTTGAAAGGAAATAAATAAATTCCCTCCTCCTCGTGCCTGCCTGTCCTGGGCATGTGTGCTATGCTGTGCTCCCTGTGCCCAGGAAGAGCCATCAGAGCATCAGAAACTCTCCTGAGGTTCTGCTTTCACTTCCATGGGCAGAGCTGCTGCAGGGCAGGTTTGGGGCACTCGCTGGGCTTGCCAGCGTGAGCAGAAGGTGCTGCAGAGCAGGGCCCTGCACAACCACCCAGAGCAGCAACTAGCAGATGTCTTGGCAGGACTGATGCCTCCTTTGGTACTGCATGAATGCAGAAATATGCTGTTGCCGTGTCACTGGTGTCCGAATGCGCAAGGATGGGAGATGCTGGATGTTGGTCCAGCATGAGCTGTGCGGAGTGATTGCTTCCTCAGAAGSGTATTTAATGCTAGCTCTGTTTTAGCCCAAGGAGAGGAGCTGAGCATCATCTCTGAATTGACAGCTCATGTGAAGAGCTAAGTAGAAAAACAGCAGCCTCTTAGGCTTCCTATCAGCTGTAAAAAAGCACATTCTCTGGCTATGAAGCCATTAAATATTTACAGCCTCACACTGCAGACCAGGCCTGTGGAGTGATGCAGGCAGATTATTTGCCCATCATGAAGGGGATATGCCAAGAATGAAGCTGAAGCCAGGCTTGTTGCATTATGTTTTGCTAACTCTACTTGCATTTCCATGTCGGAATGACACGGCTAAGGGGCTAGGAATACCAGTGGAGTGCATGACAAGCTGCTCCAAACACTGCATAGACAAGGAGTGTTYGCACATCCAGAAATGGAGAGGAGATAAGGTGGCAGCAAGAGGAGACTCTTTTGGGTTCTGTGCTGGAAGGTTGTCACTCTGCAGTTTGTCACACTTGCATGAAAGTGATGGGAAAATCTTTACAGAAGATTTTCTCCCTRTACTTGCACAAAGTCCATATTCAGTCCAAGTTCCTTTCAAATCTGAGTAAAGAATATTTCAAAATCCACATGGCAGGAGAAAGGGAAAAAGAGAAAAAATATCTTTTGCTCTCTTGCAACCTGTTGGATTATCAGTGGAAAGGTTGAGTGATAAGTATTTCAGGAATGGTAAAAGGGAATTGTACCTGCAGCTGGGTTGTGTGATTTTACCAGAAAATCTCTTTCATTTGCAATATAGCATTTGCATCCAAAAAATAAACATCCTTCTGACTTCCCTGTGTAAGCTCCAGGCCGGCAAGAGTCCCTTCTCTTTCATTCCTCTAAAGGACTGGTTTTCTTTGCTGTTTGCAGATGGTGCATTTCGTGCCACCTCATGCAGTCACCAGTAACAGCTGCTGTGATGCAATTTTTCATTTGTGAATTACAACGGTCTAACAGCTACATAAAATCTAACTTGTGTAGAATTTAGATCTTTCCTTTCTTTCTTACCTTTCTTTCACCTGCTGCAGACACTCCAGGTTCTCCACAAGCAGCAACTAAGCTCTGTTTCTCAAAAGGAGCACTAGGTGAAAATAGCCTTACATGTCTTTAAAACAAATATAATTCAATGTTAAATGCTATTCTTTATAAAACAAAACCTCTCCACCCAGCAGCAAGGAAGACAGAGAGTGTAGCAGAGTACCCTGACCTTCTCTGGGTGCTTCATCTATTGCCTCCACAGTTAACCAGAGACAACAGTGCTGGACTGAGGTATTAAACCCAGTTACAAATCCATGTCCGAAATCAGGCTTCTGTAGTTTTGTTGCCCAAGCTGGGACAGCAGAAGTTATGCTAAGCAGTGGACACAGAGGGAGCCCTTGGCCAATTATTCGACTTCTATGTGTGTGCAGAAAAAAACAACCCAATGCCATCCTGCCTTTGCAAACAGTAACAGGAGTTTGGAAATCAATTAGTGGGGTTTGTTCTGACAGAAGCTAATGAAGAGCCTGCATTTGCCAGCTCCCTCTTGGCCTCCATGGGTGTCACAATAAGGCAGGCACCCAGCCCTGGAGGTACCTATCTCCTTCTGCCATAGAAGAGACATTGAAAACAAAGTTCTCTTGCAAGTCTATACTCTGTGCACAAAAGGAATGATATTGGGGTGAGGTAGGTGGGAGAAAAGGAGGCAAGGAGGGAGGAGAGTGRGGAGGAAGGGAAATGCCCCTGCGTTACCATACAGCCTGGCACGGCTCCAAGTTCAAGCGTTCAAGTGTTGCTGACTCTGTGGACTACACTGGACTAGCTCCAGCCTGGCCCTTCTGGAGCACCTAGTTTGTTTCACCTGTAAGAATCTAGTTATTTGCCCCAAAACTGCTTCTCGGTGTAATTTGAAGCAGCAAGTGAGGAGAACAGCTAGAACCTCTCCCAAACCCAAAGTCAGGTTCAAACCTGCATCTCCAGGAGGTGCACCCAGGTTTCCTTTGCCGGTCGCACCAGAAAAGCTCACATGGGCACAGATGTGGACTGGGTGTTGCCTTGTAAACTGGATGAGRAAAGAAAATATTTCAATAACTTATAAAGTATCAGTTGCTGCTAACACCAATGCAGTGCCAAAGAGAGACAACTTGGAAGCAACACTRCTCATGTGTGCTACGAAAAGAGTGAAATGCCATTTCAGGCCAAAGCATTTCTACCACTGTGTGGATGCCTCTGCCTTTAGGCCTTTAGGACTGAGTGGAGATGGATGCTGGTTTGAGGGTTGCCTTATCTGCTGCAGCAGTCACTTATTTGTTAGTTGTTTCCTTGTTTTTAATGACTACGCTGCTTCTGACCTAATTTACTATTTGATGTTTTTCACACAAGTAAACAGCTCTTAATTATTTGATCTCCTTGTATGCATAGAAAAAAAGTAAATATTCATTAGGCTACTGAGTGTGTGTAAATGAGTGAGACTTGATAATATTGACCTGAAGGTATATATCTGATTCTATTCACTCCTAAAATGAATGAAAAATATACATTTTATACTAGATATTCCTTTAAGTGGGGATTGAGACTGTCTCCCCATGCCCAGTATTTGGTACATTAGGGGCAAGGCAAGTGCTGATGAAGTTTTCAGGAGTCAGATTTTGTGTGCTTGATGTGGCTTTAGAAAACCCAATATTCTGTAAGACTTCCTTTTGTGTGTCATATTAAAAGAAAAAAAGATTTTCTATTCTTTTCTTTTACTTGGCATTCATTATGATAAGGTCTGCCTAGAAGTGGATGATGATTGAGTTGAAAGCTTATGGGTGTGGATTAAAGATCCTACTAACATGGATGAGACTGTAGTGGATGCCTACTAAAGGTCACCTAATCAGGAAGAGGAATTAGATAAGACTTTCTACAGAAAAGTGGAAGTAGTCTCAAGATCACAGGCCCTAGTTCTGAGGGGAACTTTAACTGCTCTGATGTCTGCTGGTCTTCTTCAAGACCTAAACAATCCAGGAAGTTTCTAGACAGCATTGAGGATAACTTCCTGACACAAGTCATGGATAAGCCAAGTAGGAGCTGCTCAACCTTTTACTAACAAACAAGGTAGGGCARGTTGCAGATGTGAAGGTTGGCTGCAGTAACCATGAGATGGTGGATCCCTCTTCCTCCTGAGAGGAGGGAGCAGGGCAATAAGTAGCATCACAACTATGGACTTCAGGAGAATTAACTTTGGCCTTTTCAAGCATCTYCTTGGAAGCATCCCATGAGAGAGGGCAATAGAAGGGAGATCCAAAAGAGATGGTTAGTATTCAAGGGTCACTTTCTCCCAACTCAAGAAATGCAAGTCCTTTTCTATGCACCCCAATGAGAAAGAAGTCAAGCAAAGGGGCAGGAGACCTGCATGGATGGACAAGGAGTCCTAAGCAAAACTCAGAAGAAGTGCACAGAAGGTGGAAGTAGGGACAAGACAATTGCAAGGAACATAGGAATATTGTCAGATTATGTAAGGATGCAATTTGGAAGATTCATTTGGAGTTAAAGCTGGCAAAGGATGTCAGGGTCAGAAAGAAGGGCTTCTTCAAATACATCAGTAACAAAAGGAAGACTAGGGAAAATGTGGGCCCACTGCTAAATGGGGCAGGGAATCTGGTGATGAATAATGCAGAAAAGGCAGATATACTGAATATTGTCTTTACTTCAGTCTTACTGCWAAGATCAGCCCTCATGGGAGAAAATGAAAAGTTCTTAAAAACCTGAAAAGCTGCAGAGTATCYATTTTCCTGGAATCAAAATCCATCTCTATAGGGACTTGCCTTAGGGATTGTGCAGCATATTTTAGTGCCCAAGGACAAGGAATACATTGTATCCATTCGTTTCTTATGTGATTCTGGTGCCTTTTCACCCTTTTCATCATGTAAATCACTCCATCCCTTTTTAAGGGTGTTTTGTGTATGGTGTGAGTAGCTGAGGATGTATTATGCAAAACCCAATGGAATGAATGCAAAGACTGGCCCCTTATCCTTTTAATATCAGGGCCTTTGATAAATTCTACAACAATTGGTCACCTGTAGGAAAGATGAGGGTGTGAACGCCAGGGAACCCTGAAGAAAACAACTGMAGAAGCTGAAAGGAAAGTGTGCTCTGTTCTCTGGTTTCAACGCCCTGGGTTTTCCAGCAACGACCTTTGACTGACACAAAATACCTCAGTCTGGCAGCTGGGGAGCAGCAATTAGCAGCTGCTGGCACTGTTTTGGGATGAAATGTGGTATATGTGGCACTGAAGGTGATGCCCTACTGGGGAACACAAGTTATTTTCACAGGAGTCAGCTGTTTTGCCTTCTCTAGCCCAACATACATAAACACAAGCTGCCATAATAAGACTTGGCTGCTCTCTTTCTGACACCAGCTTGATAGCTCTATAAAAAAAAATTGATAAAATAAAGCAGAAACTTTAAAAAAAATGAAATTTGTGGCTGCTTTGAAAGAAAATCTCCACAGATATTTTGATCTTAAAGGGCTTACAGTGTGGCTTCTGCATCTCAAGTAGTTATTTGGCATCAGCTTCACTAAGTCATAGAGGGATTGGTATTCAATTTAGTTAAAGTGTTTGGTAGTGAATTTAAGAACAAAGGGACAGATCTATATCTCTGTTCCCAGGTTTTACCGAGTGTTGCACTGCTGAGATATTTCTGCTTTACAGAGGCTGGTAGAAAGCCAGAATCCAATCCCAAGCATTCCACATGGATAGATACAATACTTCTGTGATTTTGAGTGTTACGCAGTTAAAATGGTATGGAATGACTTGCTGGATATTACTATTGTTCATTTTCATTTGTTATTGTTATTGTTCATTTGGAGGAGCCAACTTCCATTTTCCCATAGAAAGAGCTAACAGTAGAGAATGTAATAAGTTTTCAAATATTTCCTTGCCTTCAGGATAAAAGTGCTGGATTTAGAGGTTAGATTAAAGGAGTCAGAGGTTAGATTAAAGGAGTCATTGCTTAAAAGAGCTATTACTTCAATAAGGTGAAATTTTTGTTGGTCTAGAAACTTTCAGAAAGATTTGCTACATTCTGTGAATTTTGCCCCTAATTTGAGTAACTTCTCTATTTGAGTAACCTCTACTGGGGTTAAAGCAARCAGGTTGAGATTAATGTGGTCTTTCCTGAAGCTAACAAAAAAAAAAAAATAGCTTTGAGGCTGGCTTGGGAGCTAAACGTTAACTTTTTGCAAATAATGAGCGAGGCTGGGGAGCACTAAAGAGGCAAAATCCATAAGCACCTTCAAGTGACAGCAAATGCCCCATGGGGCCCACGGGAGCTGGTGGCAAGTCCTCTTCTCCACCAGAGCATGTGAGCAGGGAAAAATTTTATCTCTGAGCTTCAGAGTGTAGACCTGAACTGCTGCAGATGGTGCTGTTGCATGGAATGAGTTTGCAACTAAGTTGTCCCTTCTCATGAAATTATGTGTTACTACAAATGTCTACAGCAAAAGTGCTTTTGTTCCCATGTTGCCACTTATTTCTTCCACCTACAGGAAGACACTTGCAGCCATGGTATCTTTTAGTAATGAGAAAGGGCCTCCTTGTTCATAGCTCCAGAATTTCTGATCATTTGGAAAAATCCTTTCCCAGGCCTGATCCTTTAACTTGGCAATGTTTTGCCTCTGTGAACAATGACAGCAGAACAAAATGATGGAAAAAAACGGAGTTTTCACTGACTCATGTATGAAAAGGCCTCTCTGCGTTGGCAACACCACTCTTGGAGGTCTGATCACATTCCTGTCCCTACCTGGACTGGCCAGATTTTGTAGCATTACAGGCTGATCAATCCAGGGCACAGGGTGGCTTCCAAAGCACTATTGCTTTGGTCTTTCAGTCTGAATTCAAATCTCTGAATTCAAATTCTGAAGTTTTGAGATGGGATTCTAGATGGTGGATCAACCACTAAGGTCACCATGTCTCTGAGCCCCCTCTATGCAGTAGCTGGCAAGGCAGAGGTAAGACAGAAAATTATACTGTTGGTCTCTTGAAACCAAGCTTGCTTGGCCTGAAGGCTCTTTTTGCAATGGACTGTGTGCATCTGTTCCTTGTAGACACTCTGTTCTCTCACAGCATGACCAGACTGCAATGTCAAGGCCTTCTTTCTTTTCAGAAATGTTGTATGAAAGAGTCGCTCTAGAGAAAGACTGGAAGTTAAAAATAACCCTGTGAGCAATGACAAATGTGCTGGCACACACAGATCTGCCTTCCTTTGTCTTTTGCTGATGGTCACAATTTCCTCCTGTCACGCATGTGTGGTTTGTGACCTTGCAGGGGACTGTAATGCATGGGATGTATTTACATTCATATGGGGAACATCAGTTACAGTAGCAGCACCAACTTTAAAATTCTTCATTTCACTAACTTCATAACTGCTATAATCTCGTGGGAAAAGTACTGTGGATTCCAATGAACATTCTACTAAAAGCCACRGTAACGACTGGCCTGTAATGCCAGCTGGTCTTGTGAAGGACTTCCAACCTACGAAAGAAAGAACCATTAGCTAAAGATCGATTTGTGTGTATTATAGAAGAGAACACTTCACATCCTTTGGCAGTCACACTTCTCTATATCTCTGTATTTCAGAGGTCTTATTCCCCTCTCTTGGGGAGTGACATTTTAATAATGCAGCCTATAAGACAGCCAGCTGAGATGGTGAAATCTCAGCCTCTGTAGTGGAAAGCTTGACAAAGTATTATAAGGCTCAGACATGGTGTAAGAAACACCACAGGCTCCCTCTTGGTCTCTCACACTCTCTTCATTGAAGACTAATACAAGGACTAAACTAATAGTTATTAATAACAACACTAAACTAACACAAGGATATTTGTCTGCTCACCTGGAACATGCATGGGGCAGGTATGCTGGCTCAGGGCAGACTTTCTTCSGGGTGAACCTTTCAAAATCAGACTGGAGCACTGCAGCTAGGAAGTCAACAACTCCTGTCTCTCTACAATCTGACAAGAGCATTTGCCATGGCAGGGTCTCTTTGCCCCTTTCCTGGGCAAGATGTCAGTAAAAAAACCTTGAATGATGAAACCCAAGGTGAGTTCCAGGACTTAGAAGTTTTTGGTGAAGAAAGAAAACAAAGAGGATGGGACTGACAAATAGCCTCATTACAGTGCATTAATGTKGACAAGGAAAGTTCCTGATAAGGGGAACTTCTTACGCTACTCAGGGCCCTGGATGCTGGCTCACTGTCTGAGAAGCTGATACCAATATAGACCACTGTGGTACAAACATGTCTATGTGTTTTTTTATAAGGCATCTTGTTAGGTTCCTGATGGCTTTGCCGGTGCATTTGCTGGAATTCACAGCACATGATGTGYGTGCAGTAGTTCTCGTAACTGCCTTCTTTTCTCATCATACTACACAAGCTCTTTACATTGACTCAATCCACAGGAAAGATGTTTCCCAAATAAGAAAATTCCTGAAGCTATCCATGACCTCCCAAAGGATGCTAGTAAAAATATATGACAAGAGATGACTGGCAAGGCCACTCAATAGATGGTAAAACTATTTMGTTTTGTGTGTGTGTTCAGAAAGAAGGATTTGTTTCCCATTTCATGGCCCATTTCCCATAAATCTTAGCTCAAAGCAGTTATTTTAATATGTGTCAACCAGACTTTTTTTTTCTTTTTTTTTTTAGTACAGTTTGAGTAACTGATGACTAACTAGGCTGTCTGATAAGTGCACAGAGGGCTTGATTCTGATCTGGTGGGGCTGACTTTAAAGGTGTTGCCTATGATTTATGCTAGTAAAGAGGTTCTGACACATGATCATGTTATGGCAGATTGGCAAGTTACCACAAAGTGCCTCCGCAGTRGTAAGTGCCCAAGTGTGATCTGAGCCTCTGGCAGCAGAGGTTAAATTTGACATCATTTAGCTTGAAGTGAAAGAGCTAAGCTGAATTGCCTCATATCTCCTGAAGGCTTGAAATGCTGATGCAGACAGTCATCATGTCTCTCTCTAAGCATGGGAACACGTGTGCCTGACTGCGTCCCTGGCAAAATATGCCTCCAGTTCCTGGGTGTGCTCTCTGCACTCCTGCATTTCTCCTGGCTCCTGTAGGATRCTGCTTCCAATGGCATCCATCAGTGCTAGATCCAGCCATGCTACATATCCTGCCATGGTCACGTCTCTTGGCATATGTGCTTGAGCTTTACTGTGGTCAGCACTCATGAGGGTTTCATGGCTATGTAGCTTTGGCCATAAATCCATGCCTTTCAAGTACTGCTGTATCCAACTACCCCAACAGGGAAGTACTAGCCTGGATACGGGAGCTCCTCAGGCTTGTGCAGTGGCAATGCAGAGGTTGTCATCACCAAGACCTGCATCCAGTCACACTGTGTATGGAAACCAGGTGTCCCCACTGAAACCAACAGGGCCATAGAGTAGCAAATGCTGGTTTTGGGAGAGGTTAGTGTTACAGATGGCTCCTATGGCTAGAAGGAGAAAAAAACTTAGGCATGCTTGCCTGATGTCAATGAGAAATCAGTACCTGGTGCAGTGTAGTGCTAACCAGGTACTGGGACCTGCTGTAAAACCCTCTTGCCTGCTACCTGACCCAGAATGTCCTGGAAACTATGATGCAAAGAGAAAAGAGCAGGAAACTGCAAAGATTGGTATGATAGGAATGGTCAGAGCTCCTTGCAGGCAAGRGAAGAGTTGCTAGTGAAAAAGGCTAAACTTTTGAATGTTCCTGGCAATATAGTTAGTTTGAAATCTCCAGCAAAATAATACATTTTAAAATACTGTGTGTTACATGTAGATTTTATACAAGGCAGTTTTTCAAACAGTCCCAAGTGTCTAATAAATTGTATTTTATCTGTCTTTTAATCTGCCCCTTTGTTCATGAACTGACTCAGTGAGGTCAGAGAGAAAGCAAAGGAAAGCGCATTTTTGGCAAAAAGAAACTTTCAATATGTCACATTTAATAGAACTAATAAGTACACAAAATCCCAGGATCTATAAAAGCCTTTGTACAGGCAGGCTAATTCATGTCTCCATTGGATATTTTTCCTCAATTATCTTTGTTTGGTCTTACTTTATTTACTGTGTGGATGAGTATCAAGGCATTTCCTCTGTCAAGTGGGGAATGGCTAACATACTTCATTAAAGAGCCTGGACCCTGGTGAACGGACCAGTCAACAAAAGTGCTGCAAACTCAGTGTCATGCCAGAAAAGAATCATTAAGGAAAGATATTCATAGGGAATTTAATATCTTTTTTTAACCCCTGTCTTTTCACTTATAATATTATAACCTGTGAGAACCCCAGAGCAGAGGAACATGAGATGCTGTTTGTGAATCCATGGATGGAGTYGAAACAGATAATGTTGGAGTCAGAATAAGCCTAAATCCAGTTTCCGAGGCACCCTTCATCTCTGGAATATTTACAAGCGCGGAAGTCTGATCTCTACAAGCAAGGCCAGGTTGAGGGTTGTTCCGGGAGTACAAAGCTGTGTCCAGAAACATCCCTTCCAACTCAGTCTCTTCAGGGGTGATGTGGTTTTCCCAGAACTTAATAAGAACATTTTTTTCTCCTAATGTAGGAAGGATCAGATGCTCAAGGACATTTTCTTCTCTAACAGGTCCATAGCAAACAGAGATTGCCTCCAGACGCAGGACTGACCCACTTTCATACTTGTGCAGTAAGTCTTCAGGAAGCCAAATGAGTGCAAAGCATCATGCACTGCACTCAGCCTACTTCTTGCTGCTTAGGGCATGGAGCTGGGCGGTTCTGCTCTTTTTATTTAAAAGAAGGCAGGAGTGGGGGCATTGGAGGTGGGGAGGGGAATGTGRGCTCAGGGGAGCCACATCTGCTGCCTCCCTCATTTCCCTGAGAGCCCTGATATGGACCCAGGTGAGTCTGTCCTGCCCTCAGTGTCCATGAAGCCTCTTCCAGGGCATGGAGGAGAAATGGCTCTGAACAAGTACCTGTCTACCTACCAGTCAGGACACATCCTCATCCTCAGGGCAGGGACCAAGGAATCAAATGGGTAAATCTCTTGTGCACGCAGCAAGACCTTCCTTGTGGAGCAAAGGACCAAACCCAGATCTTCTGGCAATGAGTCAGAAGCCCTAATTGCAAGGGGATCCTGAGAGCAACRTGACAGAATCCAAACAAGCGGATCAGAAATGCCCCAGCAGCTGCTGACTCAGTGTGTGATGAGAAGTTCCTGTGGTCTGTGACAGCTTCAAGGCGGAAGCGTTAGAGCAGCTTCCTTTATGTCTGGGAACAATTAAACTTGATTTATGGTTTATTTACAAAAAGGACAGTTGTCTAAAGTACCCTGCCATGTGGGTAGAGGTTAAGGAGCGAAGGTACGGCACTTGAAGTTGTCCCTGTCACAGCTGCTCTAAGTACTACTATGTGCAGCTAAAGTAGGAAGAGATGMCACCAAGCTTTGCAGCTGACATACAAAAAGCTTGGCTTTGTGCTTGAAGGAAGGGTACTGCTGAAGAAATGCAGGAATGGGTGATTTCCTGGAAATGCAGGGATTCCTGCAAGTTCAGAGATTCTTGGAAATGCTGACATGTCAAGACTCAGGCCATCCCACTTGGAGCCTAGTCCCAGRGAAATCTCAAACCAATAGCCCGCAATGGCAGGAAAATCACATTAAAGTAGTTTGACCAGCTTTTGAGCTGGAGGAAGAGTGATGAATTGCCACAAAACGAGCCTCTGCCAGCTGTAAACAGACACTCCTTGCCTTTGAAGAGCAGGTCACTGAGGTTTCCACTTCATTTTGGAGATGGTGGGTCCCCATTTCTTGCATTACTCTCAAATTCATTTCAAATGAAGAGGCTGCCTGTTATCACAAATCGCTTGACTTGAGCTACTGCATCTTGCCTGCCAACTTATACTCATATCCCACACTGTTTATCAGTGTGCCTATTTCCTCTGGAGGAAGGTGGGCAATTTGATTAACATTGAATTTCAGCTTGTGGAAAAAAAAAAAAAAAAGCAGGCTCTTTCACTAACAGATGAAGATTAATGCAGATCCTTTTCCTTTCTCAAGACTTTATACTTGGCTGGCTTAACTCCTTGCATGGATGTAGCCTGCGTGTTTGAACAGAGAGCAACTGTTTTTCAGGCATCCTTGGTTCATGTTCTGCTGAGATCTCCTTTGTTTTCTGCACCACCGTGGTGACTGATGTATCTTGCACGCATGCCAGTGCCTGAAGCTGAGCAGTTGAGGATGCTAAGGCAGACCAGAGCTGGTGAGCTGCAGGCAGATCAGCRCACCGCTCTTTGCACCCTCCAGCCATCTGCAGTAGGGAAAGGAAGAAGCACAAAACTGGAGTTTTCTTGAAATACTAAGACAAACAATTTAAATGCTAGCTATTTTCCAGCAGTAGTTTCTATGCTGCAGTTTGGACACATGCCCAAACACTCTACTGCTCCTAATATTATATCTACAAAAGAAGACCACCCTAGACTCAGCTGTCAGCTTAAGGTGACATTTGGTTGAGCAGAAAAAATGGCCATGAGGTCCTTATTGGGTGGATCTACATGGACAGCTGGATTTTATAGATATCTTCATCTTCAATTGCTTTTAAAACACTATAGATTTGACTCATTTCCATTTTGGCCATCCAAAACAGACAGTACAAATCCTGATCACTGATATGACTCCTCACAGATATGTGTTGTGATCAATGAGAACACTGTGTCATCTGAACTGGAGATCTGCACCATCCTTTCCCAGTTATGCTTATACCTGTCTGCCTCTCCCTCCAAACCTTTGAGAAGACATTCTGTTGGAAGTAGGTTCTGCTTTGGGGATGTGAGATATGAGCTGTTCTGATACTCTCAGATGTCACAGCAGGCTGAAGGAGGAGAATAATAACAGCAATGCAAGTTTATCCTTTTCCTTTGAGGCCTCTCTGCTTTAAGCAGCTCCTGGTTACCAAGGCCTGCTGACAGGTTCCTGTAGTACAGAAGGGATCCTTCCGCTGCATAGCCTTTAGTTATCACATCTTATAGGAAAGATTGACAGAGCGAGTCACAGAAATGAGGAAACTCCTCATGAACCTCATGAGTCTATTCTAAAAAGTAAGGCAGAGCTCATTCTAATTGTTTTAGCAGCTAAGCATTAGAAGTTGGTTTAGAAAAGAGGCAAAAGCTTGAGAAAATTAACAGAAAACTATTAAATGGAAGTCCGCCAAGGTTACTGTTGCTCAGAGAATCAGTAAAGGCTTCTGTTGACCATCACCTTAGAGAAGCAGTGGAGAGGACACTCCACTCCACTCCAGACACCAGCAGAGCTCAGCAGATCCACAGGACTGCTGGATCCTTTGCCTGCTCTTTGCCATCCCTGAAAGGAGAAAGTCAGCAGAAAAACATTTGCAACTTAGATTGAGTCTATTCTAGTAAAAATCACGTATCCAGATCAGTGCTCTGGCCTTGAGGCCTGCTGGTGAGGAAAGTCTGTTTAACCTTCAGCTTCTGAAACAGGGTAGCTACTGCTTAATGAGATGGCCCAAGGCTGTGTTAACATCTGAACTGTGCCTGAGAATTGCTCAAGAAATGACTAATTAACACCCAGCAGAGCTCTGCTGGGGGCCAAGCTAGCAGTTCAGCAGTAGGAGTGTCTGGACTCCAGTGACCTGGAAAGTAGCTGGATTCTGCTTAATTTGCTAGTGTAGAAGTAGACACAGGAGATGCAAGCATCCATGGATTCACTTTCCTTATCCCTTAAAAGATGAGATTCTATGTAGAGAGGGGTCTCAACCTGTCCTGACAGCTGGGGATGCTCTGCTATCAATGCCAGACCTTCAATGACCACAAAACCATACTTGTAATAGTTCAATTCTTCCTCTTTTCTTGCAGTTTTCCTTGTTTGCTCTTCCCTGCTCCTCTCTCTCTTGCTCTCTTTCATCTTTTCCCCAATCCTGAGGCCAGATACTCTGCACAGTACACAGAAAATGGGATAAAAACAGCCCACACAGTGAAGAAGATGTGATTCAGTTAGCTACTAGGGAGATCCTTGTCCAAAAAAAATGACCTGCAGCAATGAGGGCTTATCCTGTCTGAACTCAGTGATACCAAACCTCTTTATTCCTTTCCCTTTTTTCCATAAAAAGGAAAATAGGTAAGTAGATGGAAACATAGATACCAAGTACTGTGGCATACTGCGGCTGGATTTATCAGCAGGGATAAATGCATGAAAGTCAGAGAAATCTCTTTAATTCCCCTCTTTAATGCCACCTCGCCTCACAGACACAATTCTTTTCTAACCCCTCCTCACTAAGGAGGTACTTTATTTTCAGCAGGGACAGTATGATTTGATTGACTTTGCATTGCCTAATCATCTATTTCAACATGCTTTATGCTCTGTGCTGGTTCCTTTTCCTCTGCACCTCCTGGATGTTTCTGCTCTTGGCATGAGTCAGGTCTCATTTTGCCTTGTTTAAGTGTTTAAAGTTTTGGTAATAGCCTGTTCAAGACAAGTCTTTATTAACACTAGGAAGTGGCCAAATTACATTGCAGCCTTGCAAGCCTCTGGGGCTGACCAGCATTAACAGAGCAGCATTGAGGGCAGCATGCTGTAAACCAAAGTCTATCCCTGTGACACAGTCTTTTTGGCCCCAGACATTCAGGCTCAGCTTTCTATAGGGATTCAAGCACCAGGGATGGCCTTGGCTGATGTTTAACGTTTTGTGTGAGGTGACTCTGTACTGAGTGATGGATAAAGMCACAGATCTGGGCTCAGTCCTGCATTCAGCAAAGCACCCATGTTCAAGAGGGTCACGAACAACTTGCACTCACATGCTCAGAGAAAAGCAGTCCTGGCACTTACACAAAGCAGGAAAAGTAAGTGTACAGTTCTAGCTGACCACCAGAGCACAGCTTGGCAGCACATAATCCACGGGGAGTGATGGGAACCTCTAGAAGACGATTCATGCTTCTTGAGAACAGTTCCATTCTCTGTTTGCCTCCACTGACTCGATCTCATCTTGTTTATCTTCCTGAACTTTTCAACAGTATTTAAATTTTGTTCAAGGTGGCATTTAAGGTAAAATATTCATGCAAATTAGATTAGTTCTGGATCATTAGATCCTTTCCTAGTTTCTGAACAAACAGTGCCAACCATTTTCAGAAGTGCCAACATCCGATGAACAAACTACTGTCATCCTCGCAGTTGCAGTCCTCTGCTGAGATGTAAACAAATAGCCAGCATTATTCCATACCAGCTAAATAACATAATTTCACAGAAAATTTACACTACAGGAAATCATATCAACAGATGTTCTAAAACCTGTGACTGTAATTTCCACTTCACTCTGAGAGGTGGCATAAGCAAAGTCATCGATGCAGCTAAAGGGCAGTCTGCACTAAAACKCAAAGAGGAATCAAAAGAAGAGCCCAAGGTTGCTTTTCCAGGTCCCATATCATATCACAGCTGCTTGCAGTTCATGGACCAAGTCGATATTCCTGACTCCAGGGCCTCATCAGCTTCTACCTGGGCATGTCAATGCAATGCAAATCACAACACAATGCCCTGTGTTGTGTTAGCATCCATTGTCTTCATTCATGGAGGTAGTAGCAAAGATACTAGAAGCAAAAGAAAGAAAAAGAAGGCTTTTGCCTTCTGAGTGACAGTCCCAAAGTCAGAGCTTTCACATGGGGGGTAAAAATCTATTAGCCAGAATTCCTTTACTCCCACCACCCAGAGCTTAAATCATAGCTCTTGTATGCAACAGTGCTCTAACCTGCTACAGTATGAGGATGTTTCAGGTGAAAAATCTCCTCACTCCTGCAGAGACGGTGGGAGCAAGACTTGATTCCCAGGCCTGTCAACAACAGAGGCATTCCCAACTCCCTGAGTTTGCAGAGGACTAGATGAGAAAATGTTTTGCTCAGCAGGACTAAAGGAGTAAAAGTCTATCATTAGCATGCTTTCCTTAACAGGGTTGCAAGGATAAGAACAAGGCTGGCTGATAGTAGGAAAGCTTTTCTTACTAAGACAATTTAAAATACATCATCAGTTATCTAGGGTGAAAATGAAACATGTCCCAGGCGTGTGCAGCCTTGCCTACATAATTACTGTGAGTGGATGTGCTTCCGTTTTCGAAACCAGGCAGCTTCTCGTAACATAGGAGCAAAATCAGTGATCAAAGTCGCACTGTCAGAGTCTGCATAGAGCCAGATGCCATGTTCAAATATGCATATTCGATGCTGTATTGCTTTCCATGATCCCAGAAGACACACAAATATTGGCTACTGATAGAAAATCTCAGGACATAAGGTCACATAAATCCTAGTTCTACAGTGAAAACCCATCAGCTGAGTCAGACTGCTGTAACAAACCTGCAGTTCTTGACATTTACTATTTTCTGACAATGCAGCCTTAGATGTTCAACTCTGGCTTTGAATGGCTTTTAAATCCAAACCAACTTCCCTGAAYCAGGTGATTCCTGAAACAAAAGTGAGGTCAGATTCAGATACATAGATGCATGGGTGCCTGGCAGTTAACTCAGTGTCAGTCTTCTTACCTGCTAAGAATATGTGAAACTCAGCTTACCAGATTTACCAGAAGTCTAGAAGGGCTGAATTATTCATGACTATTTGTGGAAAAGGCCACTAAATTCAAAGTACCCTCCATCAACCCAGTGTGGAGAAAGCTACCCTTGCCCAAAAGAGGAGGCACTAGCCATGATGCTAAATCCAGCTGGCCTCAGAGTTGCCTCTAACTCTGAAAAGTCACCAKCAAAAACAGATATTTTGCTTTCTGGGTTCAGGAAAACATGGGAGAAAGATGCAAGGGGGCTGACACTTGTCATGCTAAGACAGTGCCTTGTTGTGTCCCTCATTCATAGGAGCCTGCAGGTTCTGGACAGGGTCTCACCAAGGGAGCACCATTCCTGCCTGGAGCTTGGCAGAACAAGAAGTCTTTCAATCGGTGACTTAACTAGTATTTTTGCAAACACCGACTATCTCTGTTTTGCCTTTGGCATGGATAACGGTTTGTTGGTCTTTTCTTATAAGCTGTTTTTAGCATAAGCATTTTCATCTTACTGAGCTCTTTTTAATTAAATACTTTGTTCTTATTGTACCGATGGCCTGGCTCGTCTGAAGGCAGTTTGATTTCTATTCCATTATTAATGTGCCTAACTAAGTATTATAAACAAAGGGAAGATGTGTAAAGGCACTTCCAACACAGCAAATTGATTACGATTTAATTCCACTTTGAATCTTCAGTCATTGCAGCAGAAAAATTAATCTTCCCTGTGAAACTGAAACAYAAGAATCCAGTTTTCTTTATGAGATTGCTATCCTCAAAAACAAGGTGGCGATGACTGGAACTGAAGAAAGAACCGGCTCTCCTTTGATCCCAGTAAAATGCAGCTTGGAGACAGGGAGGAGAAAAGGAGCAGCACTGAACCTGGAAATCTGAAAATGAGAAAATAATGTGAAACTTGTGGCCCTTAAAGAGTGTAAGCCTGTAGTCAGAGGCAGAAAAATTAAAAGACAGTAAGGCAACAGTGCTATAGATACTGGAGAAATGCTGCCAAGCAGGGACTGGAGCAGTGGGCAGGGTATTCCCAGTGCCTGCACTGGGCACCAGCTTCCTCAGGTTTCCACCATCGGCAGTGGGGCTGACAACTGCCAGGACCATGAGTGTCTTCCTTAAACCTTCCCATTGGCCCCTGGGCTGCTAGGCCACACTCTTGGCTAAGGAGATGCTCAGCTTTCTTTTCTGCACCGTGAAAGAAGAGCAGGCAATACAGCCTAGATCTARGACTTTGCTTTGTGCTGTAAAGGCAAACCAAATGAAGGGAAAGTCATTCTTGATATTCAAAAGAGTAGCCTGGGCTGAAGCAGGACTTTCTCATTTAATGACAATTAGAAGAGGAAGACAGTCTTTCAAAACATATATTTTCTTTTTAGTTTGCTGAAAAGCTCAGCTCTGTGATAGAGCTTCTTTGCCAAGAATGGAAGACAGAACAAGGCAGTACTGGCAGAGAAGTTCTTACTGTGCCATTTACTGCATTGCTGTGAGCGATCCCACACTGGGATCCACACTAGTGCCTGGAAGGACCCACAACTGCTGACTGTTAAGGGTAAAATCACAGAAAGAAGCTTCTGATCAAAGAGATTTTTATGAGATGAKCAAGCTTAAATAGCGGGCTGGGGTTGCAAGAGTGTGTGCCCTGGCTTCTCCTTACATCAGCTGGAAAGCACTCAGTTTCTGGGCATCAGGAATCAGATCCATCGGCRATCTGGAGGCAGTTCTTAGAAACTCATCCCAGTGATGCACATCCACTGCTTCCCAGAAAACCTTTGGCTTTTCAGTGTTTAACCAGGAAAATACACAACCAGGATAGCTCATACGGTAGCAAGTCACATTTCTGAGCTCAGGACTCAGTGCTGAATGGGTTGGTGTCCTCTGCCCTGCGAGAAGCAGCAGCCCACTCTGTCTGCAGACCTCCCTCCCACGAGACACAGCTCAGGCCTTTAACTTGCAGCCAGCACCCATCTCCCCCCTGAAAATTGCTTTGCTATTTTCAAAACCATTAAGCTTTGACAGAATCCAGCAGGGATCAAACTTTGAAGAGAATACAGTGAGGCCAGAACAATGTATTGCTGGAGACGTAAATGTAACATACAGTATACAACAGAAATACTATAAACAGTATTCTTGGATCTCTACGAGTGAAAAACATGATATAAACATAAGGGCTTGTTATTGAAAGCAATCCCATCCACCTTTCACCCACAGAGGCAATTTTTTTTCTTTGCAAGTATTTTTTTTAGCCTTCAACTTGCTATTACCACAAACAGGAAAGCTTCACATTGCTTGGAACAAGCATCCTTGGTTCACTTGCAGCCAGTCTGCCCCTGACCTCCTTACAAYGGACAACATGATTTAAATTAGCAAAAAGAACACATAAACATGAGTTTGAGTTTCTTCTGAAAGGCTGTGTGCATTCCAAGTGACTTTTAAGAGCATTTTTGACACTAGCTTTTAAGAGAAACTTTATCATGCTGAGATTAAAGGATTAGAATTTAAAAAAGAGTTTCCAGACAGGTCTGCAAAATTACAAAAAAGGAAGAAACATCTTAGAAGAAGAAAAGATCCATTGTGAAGGCAATGCAGTGTCTGTTTCTAAAAATTGCACAGAAGAGTTATATTCTCTGCAACCCGGTAAGTTGCCTCTTCCTTGATCCATGATGATCTGAGAAATGGAAATCAYCCAAAATGAATTTCATCTGGCTGGATTAAATGGGCTCCATAGGAAGTTCTGTTTCCAGTCGTGTAACTACAGGGATTACACAGCATGCATGTTCCTAGCTGGTCCTTTTCCTAAGTCTTGATTACCTTACAGCAGGAAAGCTCCATCAGTGATTTTGCCCCAAAACCAYGGTACTCTCATAAAAAGACATAATATTAAGCAATTACACCGGCATAATACAGAATTCATGATGGCTGAATCAGCAGGGATCAGATTAGGTGCTCAGATACTTCAAGGGAGTTTTTTAGTGAACAAAACTCCAAGTAAACACTGATAGCACSTCAGGAAGGCACCAGGCAAACTTGGCCTTGCTACTGGCACTACTCTTCCTTCTCTGAGCCCAGTTAAACAAAGTCCATAAGCATATATTAAATGAAAAGCAAATCTAGATCCTCTCCAATGAAGGCTCTCCTAACCTACTTCTAAAAGCTCCAGTGAAAGACGTTCAGGAGCTACCTGGGCAGTTCATTCCACTGCTTTACTGCTTTATGGTTAGAAATTTTTTTCCTCCTATCTAATCCAAACACCGTTTGCAGTAACCTAAACCAAATGTTTTGTTAAATGCTACCAGATGGACATAAAAACTGATTGCCACCCTCCCTATCATTATCAGTGAGATTGATACCTTTTCATCTYCTCTCAGGCCTCTTTTTTCTAGAGTAGTTTTTCTACCAGTCCTCAGATTTCTTAAAATCTCCATATGATTCCTTTTCTGGAAAGGAGTCTGGATTTTTTTAAAGGATGTCTAGTCTTTCTTTAAGTAGATTTAGCACACAAGCCCAAGCTTCATCATCAAAGAACGGAGCAAAATTACAGCCTATGATATTCCTATTGCTGCAACCCAAAACGTAGTTTCTCTTTTAGATAACATTTCATCTGTAATCTAATATTACTTTTTTGTCCCACTGTTTTTTGCAGCCTACTTTATRCAATTGATTCTCCCTTCCCAAGTTTGACATTACACTGAATTTTACTTCATGAATTGCATTTTACCCCACACTTAGAGAATGGTAGTAATTCTAGCATCAGTCCTCAAGAAAGCTTGCAAACTTCCCTCCCAGGGGCCTCATCAGCAAATTAAACTATATCCTCCATTCCATTGCCTGAAGTACTAGTGAAAATATTGACTATAATCTCAGAGAACTCTTGTAAAGAAAATCTCCATCTAGAAAGTAAATGATTGACAGCTTGTCTTTGGGTGTTATTTGTCAAGCAATTCAGCACCTACCTCGTCAGGATTTAATCTTTTTCACATCCTCTTAGACTGCGTATAAGAACAACAAATGGCAAYGTGAAAAGCTTTTCTTTAGTCAAGATATAACATATCAGCTACTTCCTCCCCTATTCATTACACCAGTTATCCTGTCAAAGAAAGGAATTAAACTGAACTTACATGACTTGTTTTTGAAAAATCCACTTTTCATACATTCTCATTTTATCCTTCTGGTGCTTATAAAGTTGTTAATAATTCACTCCAGGCTCTTTTAGGTACCAATGTGGGGCTGGCAGCTCTGTAAGTCTCTCAGTCCGCACCCCTCTCCCTTCCCTTCTGTTGTTTGCTCTTTCCCAGTCTGCTGGGATCTCCGCGTCCATCCTCATTGTGCACTCAGAGATAATTGCTAATGTTTCAAAGAGTGTTTCAGTTGGTTCTTCACATGCCCTAGGGTGAATGTCATCTGTCCTTGCTGGCTTATCTACTTTCGCTAACTTATGCCTTACACTTAAAACATGCAACTCCTCTAAACATTTCAATGTTGAGAAAATTACAGGAGAATGCAAAGTAATATTTAATATGTATTGATTTATCAATCCACTGAGTCTGGAGAAGTAATGGAAGTTTTATGTCCCATTACTTTGAAAGATACTTTTAGGTAAAGACAGAAGTTAGATTTATTAGGTCTGATGTTAGCCTGTTTATGACCCCTTTCTGAAAAAAACGGTTTTGCTACAAAGAAATAATAGAAGATTACATTTGAATTTCCTTGTTAAACAGCTGTGATTCTTTCAAAGGCTATAACTTATTTTTAATGAACCCCCAAACTGCTATATTTTTGCTTTAAAAATCAAACTCATTTTTTTACTTTATTGGGTAACAGAAGTTCATAATTTTATTTCATTCTAAAATCACTCAAGCTGTTACCATGGAAATAATTCTATATGGAGATAGGTCAAGAGAAAATAATCTCTCAGAGAAGATTGCTACTTGAAAAGCACATAAATTATAATAATTTAATCAAAAGCATAAAGTAGTCAATCTAAAGACCTCTGAAAGTATAATATTTCAATTCAACTGTCTGATCTTACTCTCCTATGCCTATCTTCTGCACTATTGTTAAAAATCCATTACTAATTAATCTGCTAATACCGTTTTCCAGGACACAACCCAGTTGGCCACTGAAAGTATTCTGCAGAGGCGATGAGAAAGGATTGCTGTTCTATAAAATAAAGAGCATTGTTCTCTCACTTGCTTGTCACTTGGAGATAAATGTGATTTCTCCTGGATATAGAATCTTTTATCTTCCCCCTTTCTGTCCTGCCTTCCTGCAGTGGGAAAGCTTGCTACATTTAATTCCTGTCACAGTGGTGGCTTCATATCCATTGTGTGTATTTTATCTCGGGGAACCTGATCCCAAGCTCACCAAAAAAAAAATAAAAAATAAAAAAAATAAAAATAAAAAATTGCAGAAATTTTGGGAAAGAATTCCAAGAAATGAATGCAGATACCTGTTTAATTGCAAGCAATTGTTGCCACTGAAACTTTTTTCCTGTTAAAGTAAGGCAATCAATATCATAAATGAAAGTTCAGAACATTTTAGGCAAAAAGAACAGATGACAGAAGTTTCAATTTACTTTACTTTTGCTCTTCCCTACTCGTTTATTCTCCTGTGAACACTTGCAATGTATTTGCCGCATTTAAAYCTGTGAGGTCTATTAGTGGAAGCTTTCCTTGGACATTGTGCTGACAGATCACACTGTCTTTCCTATCATCCAGCTCACTATTTATTCCCTTCATACTTTTTTTCCAGGCCCAGCTATGTTTTTAGCTGAGAATTATCCAGTGCTCTTTACCTATGTCTGTTCAAGGTGCTACATCTGAAACGAGCAGCAAAAAGAGCTTGACAAACATGTTTCTCCTTTCAAAGATAGGCAAAACAAGGTGAATTTGTTGAGTGATTTGGTCCTTCCGCAGAGGAGGCTCGACCAGAAGTGGGAAGAAAAGCCAAAACACCGTATGCTGATGCTCTCCTTTGCTTCAGGCACTAAATCCCACATCATCTGCACTTCAGGGGTGAGAATGTGGGAGACCTATTTTCATTTGAAAGCTTTGAAAAAGGAAAAAAAAAAACTTAAATAAAGTTCCAACAGAACAGAAAAAGAAAAATGATAAAAGTTCAAGTATCTCAGAATAGCAGGATAAATCAAAAAAAAAAAAAATTAAAGGCTTACAATTAATGCAGCTAACAAAGAAGTGATTTTTCCTTGAAGGAATGATACCAAGGAAAGTATAAACTAAAAATAATGGAATAGCAGAGTTATTAGGCCATTGCTTATCTGCTTTTAAGGCTGAAAGGGACAAGCTTTTACCTAAACTTGGTGATAAGATTTATAGAGAGAGAAGCAGGAAAATAAGGAAGTCTGCAGATGAATCCCAGAATAGCCTGTGAAGGCTTAGAGCCTCTTGGTATTGACAAGTCATTAAGTGCAGGCAACATCTGTCCTCGAGTGCACACGGAAGCGGGGCAGGACAGGAGAGGTCCGGGCAGACCTTTTTCCAAGGTCACACGCTGTCGGAGTGACTTCCAGAGGAAGGGAAAGACCAGATAAACACGGGGGAATGAAAGCCACAGGCAGCTTCTAAGCCTGTTTGATAGGAGCAGCGGGGAAAACCTCAAAGTTTGAAGGGAAACCTTTAGAGAGGCTGGAGAAGAGGAGGATAGTTGGTGCAAGAAGGCAAATTAAACATAATTATTCCGACTGGTTTCTTCTTGAGAAYGACACAGTGATTGCAGGACCTCATGTGCTGGAGGCCTCCCTGAACCCTTGCCAGCAACCCCATCTCTCTCTGTTAATGACATGGGCACCATCAGGAAACAGCTTTCTAAAGGAGATGCCTAAACTGTGACAGCACGAATATGTTTTTCTTCTTTGCTTTTCCTTCTGTGCCTAAGCAAGGGTAGCCAAAATGAATGATTACTTACAAATTCCAGTGTGGGAAGTATTCRCTTTTAGGATGAAGCCTGGGCATGTCTTTCAGTCTCACTGAAGTTTAAGGAAGGAGACAGGCATTATAAATCAGGAAAAGTTTTATATTCTTTCTCAAATTGGAGTCGGATTAATGAAGCTGATGATTTTTTCAATCAAGCAAAGCATTGCTGAGCTAATCAAAAAATGTCATTTATTGCTAATAAGAATTTACTGGAGAATTTCAGTTGTTTCAGGTTTTCAGTATGATTTTAAATTAATACTTATTCTCACATGACAAGTTTGAATATTGTCAGGTAAGTTTAGCAACAGGTTAATTTAGCACCTATGGGATGTCTTGC
Source organism: Nothoprocta perdicaria (assembly GCF_003342845.1). Classification (NCBI taxonomy): domain Eukaryota; kingdom Metazoa; phylum Chordata; class Aves; order Tinamiformes; family Tinamidae; genus Nothoprocta; species Nothoprocta perdicaria. Next base: position 3,400,500 of record NW_020455632.1, read on the forward strand.
TATTCTTATTCATGAGCTGGTTTTRGCTTTCAATCACAGTAAAAAAAAATAACATGAACTGCTGTAAAGACACAGAATATGTGCTGTAATTATTAAACTCTTCAGACCTCCAAATAATTCATCGATACCCTTGATCAATTTAATTACCCAAAGGATCAAATATTACAACTCTCTGAAGCATGCAATGTCATGGTGATATCTCCTCCAAAATATGCACAAATTCATTGTTTTTTTTTTTTAACTGAGTTTTCTCATATAAAAACAGCAGTTTGGGTAAAAAGTGGTTTCATCCCCAGAGCTTTGGATTTTTCTTCCTTATGAACCTGTTGTTGTAAAGAGCTATTGCTCTGAAGCAGTGCCAYTGTTTTTCAGCAGCTGTTTGGGAAAGCTGTATCTTAGCTTCATTAAAAAATAGAACAGAACAGAACAGTAATACATCTCAAAGAGCACTAAGATGATCTGCACTCAGGCTCCAACTGCACACAAAAAAAAAGAAGATAACACTCCAAAAAAGACATAGGAATCCAAGTGGAATTTTGGATTTTGCCACTTAACCTTCCTTCATATATATAAGATCTCTAGAGCTCTCTCTTCAGAGTTTCATGTCAAGTGTTGCAGTATCTTGCAGTAGTGCTGAGCATCCCATCAGGATGTTTTATTGAATGCACTCATCATTCTTGTCTTTACTACTGATTTCTGGCACCTGCAGGGTTTAGGCAGTCCTTAAAAGAAGTTCGCAACTGTTTTCTTAAACTCTTGTTCTTAAACAGTTCTGGTGCCGGATCTAGGATTTATGATAAATCAATTTAGCTTTAGATTTGCAACTTGGCCCCTGAGTGACTTGGAAGTTCTTGATGTTTACTGTCCTGTCTAGCGGGTAAGGCTATAGGAATGCTTCATAAACCTCAGAGGTAAAGAACAAAGACGAAGTCTCAGACAGGATTTCTGAAAGTTTTGAATTTTTTTCATCAGGCTGTTCCCAGCAGGCAGAAAAATCCTGGATGAAGACTAAAGGCTTCTGAAATGAAGAGCATAAAAACATGTCTTTTATTATCTTGCTTCAAAGTATAGATCAAGACCATTAATTTCTTCAAGGCTACAAGTTCCAGACCTTCTTTTTCCTTCTTTCATCTAACCAGTGGAGGAAATGGACCAAAAAAACTTCAGCATTTTATACAACTAACACATCTTATTCAAGCACAAAATATAACCACTTAAAGAAAACTCAACCATTTCCCTCCACCCCCCCAGTTAATCTTATTTCAGCATCTGTGTAATGTGTCTAATGACAGACCAGAGACAGTGGTATCTGTGTGCTGCCTCCTGACTGACCTTTAGATAAAAGCAGCCTTCCCCATTTCTGGTCAACAGAAATTAAAAAAATAAATAAAATCCAGTGCTCAAAATAGGCCTGAGTTGGGCCACAGAGCAATGGGTACAGCCATGCTTGGGCATGCAGCCATATGCCCAAGCAGATGCTCGAGCATATGATGTGCGAAGCTCAAAGAGTGTGTGCACTGTTTGTGTGCTCCCCACCAAGACAACCTACCTGGACAGCAGCAGTCAAAAATAGTTCTGATGTTGAGGAAAGGGTGGGAAGCAGATTCAGCCAGTCAAAGAGTAGYATGTAGAAGTTAAACTGGCTTGAGTGTAAGGACATTTAGTCCTCCTCTGGGATCCCACAGGGCATCTGGAACAATCTCAGGGCCTCAGATAAGTCATAGCCCAAGGAATCAAGCTAGTGGCAGATACCTGCTTTGAGGTAATATATATATAAAGAATATATTCTTCTCCCAGTGGCAACTCTGCCGACATATTCTAGGTGCACTGACTGGGCACCTGAACACCAAAAACACTYGCTTGCCCCAACCAAATCACAGTCAAGTTGAAATGCAAATGGCCTTTATTCTGGGGAGTTGATCTCCCTCTCTTCTGCTGCTCTGCTTTCATTCAAGTTACTGAGAACCAGCACCTTAAAGCCTGTTCCTCAGACTGTGCCAAATTTGGCTGCAACTACTGGCCAAAGGTCTCAGAAACTGCTATGGCAAAACTGATSCACACACACACATGCACATATATACAAAAGACTGCCAAAAGTGCTCTGTTTTCCCCAGTCTTACATCTTTTCCACATGCTGGGGAGCACTGTGATTCCTTCGTTCCCAGAGAGCTGCAGTGATTGAACTGTGCCCCACTCTCGAGAGAAAGGACCCACTGGGAGCAAAAGAAAGGAGCAGATCAGAGTTGTGTCGGTGCCGCCCATGAAAAATGCCTTAGACTGTATGGCAGGAAGGAATGTGATGAGGCAAGACAGCAAATTCAGGAGCTAAGAGAAGAAATCTCACTGCCTATGTTCAGCTCCTCTAGTACTCATGCTATTTCACGGCATCCCGAGTGGGTCCCACTRAAGCCTTCCCCTCTCCTTAGTTCTGGAGATCCTCAGGCTTTTCAGTGCACTAATCTACCCAAAAAAATAAGTGGGTAGCCATAGTGTTAACACTCTGCAACGGCCCAGTGCAGGGCTGCAGTGAAAGCTGGAGTGAGGGAGAAAATGGAAGTGCATTATTGGGTAAAGTAGAGAGCAGGACCATGGAAGTCAGCAGTTAAACTGGGAGAAATGGCGGGGGAGCTGGCCTGCAAAGCGAACGTGCACGGGTGTGTGCAGCAAGCAKCCGCACTGGTCTCACCCCAGCGGATTTCTCTTGACAGTTACAGAATTGCTGCCCTTAGCCAAGGAGCAAGAAGCTTCCTGTGAGATAGTTTTATGCTTCTTGCAGCAGCCGACTTTCCACTTTAAATGAGAGCTAACTTGATTTTTTACTTCAGGCAGGCTATAGTCTGTTGGGCTCAACAGCAGTGGCATGCACATGGAAATGCAGACAAGTACAGATGAAATATAAAGTATCTGATCTAATAAATGAACGTATTTTTGAGTGATGAATCGCCTCTGTCTTGTGAACAGCTTGCTGCTCAGGCAGCCTTCTGCAGCAGCAAATATATAATACGCCAGTGTTTGCTCACAGTGTACTCAGGTTTTGTCTGCACTTGCTGCAATCATGTAGTATTCCTGATAATCTGGAACAAGCAATATTTCACCTTCAAGCACCCCTAATGCTGGGTTAAGCAGGTGACAGTGACAATCAGCCCTGCTTTTGCTCTTTTTTTTTTTTTTTGTTTGTTTTTGCAGATTTTTGCTCCCGTTTTGTGGATGACCGTTGAGCATAGATGAGCCTTTTGGAGCAGGGACTGCAGCGTGCCAGCTGGCTTGCCCCCCTTGGGGCACTTGTCACCAGGAGGTGACAGGGCTGGTGACGCCAAACAGATGGCCCTCCCYGCACGGCTGCCTGCGAGGCAGCGTCCACTGTGGTGCTTTTAAGGAAAGTAATTGGTGAGGAAAGTGCTGGCGTGTGTCCGCGGCACCACCCCCACCCCTGATGCCATCAGCCAACACCTTGTGTAACGAGCTCATTACAGGGGCAGGGATGGTGGAAGAGGCAGCATGTCCTGGCCCTGTCACCACTGTGAAGGGCCTCAGGGTGCAAGGGAGGTCCCAGAGCGCTCCCTGAGCCCAGGGCAGTTGGTGGATGGTCCAAGCTCCTCTGCACCATGGGAATCACATCAGACATCCAAGCCTGCATTCATGAGTGTCGGCAGCTTCGTAGACCTTGGGCACAGCATGGTTTGGGGGAAAGCAAGCTCTGAGTGCCAGGGAGCCCAAGAAAAGAGGCACTTGCTGGCTTACGCCTCTGTTCTTGATGCACCATAGCCAGGAAAGCGGATATTTCCACCAGCTTCTGTCTTGGGTCTTTATCATTGCCATGTACTTCGGGATTGCTTTGGCCAGGCCAAAAGCAGAGAGGGTAGACTTTTGGTGTTATCACTCTCAAAGGTCAAAAGCAACCTCTAATTTTACTAGAATGTTCCTGAAAGAATGATATATGCAAATAGAATGTAGAGAGAAGAGGAAACACCACCTGCAGTTCACAAAGAGGTTGACCTTCAGACCTTGACGCTGGAGCCCATCTCCCTGGGGCTGATGTAGTTGTGTTCTCCACAGCCTTCCCCATTGCAGCACTGTGGACAAAGCCCRGGAGTCCCAAGTGTGAATCCCCCCCAAGCTCCTTTGCCCAGAGCCACGGCTCAAGCGAGGACTTCCTGAGCTGCCGCAGAGGTGCCTCTGACAAGCTGTGCAGGCAGCGATGGTCTCACGTGGAGCTGCAGTGGCTGAGCGTGAGTTCCCGGCACGTGGAAGCTAMGCAGGCCTGGCAAATGCAGCCTTCGCACAAGCAAAGGCCATGTTTCCAGTGAGAGGCAGGGCAGACTGATATGGACGACTTGTGTGTGGCAAAAGACCACTCACTGGAGATATAAAAAAAAAGGAAAATGCAGAGTGCGGTTTTCCCAGGCAGACAAGTCGTAACTCAGAGCCCTTCTGCTGTCGGCTGCAAGGAGCCTCCCTCAGGCTGCAGCCTCATTCACTTCCAGCCCTCCCTCCTGGCTGCTCCTTTCACTGCCTGTGAAGAGGCTGTTCACAGAGCTTGCCTGAAATGCTCTGCCTGTCAGCGGCTGCTGCTCTCACCTTCGCTTCCAGCCGCGGGATGTTCCCATTTGGGGRCCCAGCACTAGGGAACAGCGCAGCCTTTGTGAAAACGAAGCCCAGTTAAAGTACCAGCAAACGGGGTCCGTCTCTTAGAGCAGGGCCGGGCCAGGCCTCGCCTGCTATTGAGGCCTCTTTGTGCTGCGTTGCCACAGCTACACTCTGGCGGAGCAGGGAAAAGGCTCCTTTGTCCCAGATTTAGACAGGGTTTTGGAGCGGAGCCTGGCAGCGGCCGCGGGGAAGGCGCTGCCGGCAGCTGCCACGGCTGTTGCGTTGCCGTTGTGTGTGCAGGGAGCCAGCGGGCTGAGCCGGAGCACAGGCCGGGGCCGCTGGAAATAAAGAGATGGAACACATACATAAACACACATATATATATTCATATATTCACATATTTATTTATTTATACATGTATATATTTATACACACATATGTAYAAAGAAGGCTGTTGAATGGTAATGGTTGAGGGATGATTTGCCAGCAGAAGAGGTGATATCTGAAATGCAGAGTATTTGAAATAACATCAAGCAGCAACCTTTATGGTTGAAGCTGAAAACTCACCTTCAGTGCAAGCACAGGGAAACACCATGTGCAGATGTTATTGTTTTCCTGAGCCTCCTGAATGAGGGGATGTTGTCCAGAGAACTAATTTGTTGTCATTAAGATGTCTTCAAAGAAGTAATTAACAACCTCAAGATTGACGTGCTAGACCCAGATCCATCTTTAGGTTTCATTTTGTCCTTTGATAGACTTCCTAAAGCCAGCCTTTTTCTTGAGGATACTATAAAAGCAGGGAGGATTTTGGACCTCCTAAAGCTGGAATATACTATTCCTATTCTTTAAATAATGCAAGCTGCTTTGGGACTGAATCCCTGTTCAAGAGTGCTGATCTCCAGAGAAAAGTCCTGGGTACATTCAGTGCAGTTTGAATGACATGTAAACTGTCTCCAAAGGAAGGACCAGAGACATGGAGCTAAAGGAAAAAATAGGATAAAAATACAACAGGGTTTTACCAAGGTCACTTGAGTCAGACTAGCTTGATAGTTTCTGCTGATAAAAAAAAAGAAAAAAATAATAAATAAAAGAGYAAACAAAGTAGTCCATGGGCTTTTTTAGACATGGGAAGTGCTTTAGATCTAATCTGTCTGGACTTCAGCAACACTTTTGATAAAAGAGCCACATGGGAAATTATTGTTTATGTTGGGTGAAGTGAGGACTAGAGTTCGAAGTGCAAGGTCTGTCAGGAAATAGCCAAGAACAAACACGACAGGTTTAGCTGAAAGGAAAATGAAGCAGTGAGGGGGGACATAATTGGYAAAATTCCGTGGAGCCAGTTTTAGTTAGTTTTCTTGTGGAACAAAAAATAAGCTAATAAGTACTAATGATATTTGCAGGCAACACACTGAAGGAATCAGTGATAGAAAGGTTTGGAATATCATAAAGGAAAAGTAAGATAAGTCTGAGAACTGGACTAGCGGACATACAGCAAAGAGTTCAAAGTGCCCTTCATGCACTAATGTTTCTTCTACACTAATTAATTAAACAGAGCTAAGGCAGGTTTATGAACTGCCCTGTGACCATCTACACTGATAAATGTTTATGTGCTTCCTGGCATTGCCTGACCGAGGTCGACTTGTGCTTTGCTAGACAATGCCCAGGCACGGTTCAAGGATTAGCACCGGCCAGGGACTGTTTCCAACAGACTGTTTGGATGAGGTCATTCTGGTTTAGAGATTATGAGCATTTAGCTGCGTGGATGTGAGCCATGCCATGCCATCAGGCCCTGGCTCATTTTACTGATCTGCTGTAGATGTGGCCAGAGAAATTACATTGTTTTGTTGCGAGGTGTTGATGAACTGCAGAAGCACTGAGTACTCATGCAACACGTTTGCACAATGAAGCAGCTACACCACAGTTTGCACCAAGTGAGAGGCTTCCAAAAGAAATGAGACACATTCATGCTTCTTTACGAAGCAAAGCTATACAACCTTTTCTGAAAAAAAATGTGTGTTGTCCTGGTGTCCCCTAGCCCAGAAAGATTAATTCCAACAGGAGCAGGTCAGAGCACAAAGAAGGCCGCTGAGATGTTGGGAGGAGCAGCAAACATGTCCAGTGAGAGGAAATAGAGTGGTTTTGGCTGATTCAGTCTAGCAAAACAAAAGTTGTACAGCAATTCACTCACATTCGCTATAAATATATCAAGGAGTTTAAACAATAGAAAAAGGCAAGAGCTATGTAAGCTAAAGGCAAATATTGGCACCAGTGCAAATATGCATTAACCATCCACAAATGACTTTATACTAGAAATTAAAAGGATTTTTCTGAGCATTGGAGGTGTGTGCTTTGGCAATAGCCTGGGAGGAGTATTGAAGCCAGAAGCTTGGTTGAGGATCCGATGCCTGAATGCATGGGGTTATGTGCATGGTGGTTTGTCACGGTGGAAATTTGCATCACTGACCTACAAGGGCCACCTTGGCCCAGCTTCTTCTCTTCCTAAATAATGTATGGAAAAGCCAGCCAGTAATAACCATGATAAAGGATGCTGAGCCTAAGTGTTCTCACCACCCATACAGCTCTTTCACTGACCACAGTCCTTTCATACAACTGAATGAGGTTGGGGTGCTAATGGAAACCGGCATTACAATATGCACAAATACCAAATGCAGTGCTCAGCCCTGGTTAACTGTTTGGGCATATTGCTTCCTCAAAGACTTGGCCTCACACTCCCCATTAGAAATGAAAACATGGAAAAAAAAAAAGAAATGTAGATGAAAAAAAAAATAAGGATGTTTCCATTGTGTATTTAMTAAAGCACAACCTGAAGATTGTTTGGAAGGCAAGAAAGTCTGATAATTGCACTAATAACTGCACATCTACTTTATTTCCTTATGTTTTTGTCTTCACTGCTTGCTTGTCCTAGCTCTTAGTAGTACTCAGCATATTGAACCAGTGCTTTTCAACTTCCACCCACAGATTCTAGGAAGTGTCTGGGCTACTTCTAGGAAGTTGTGCAAAAACTAATTAATGAAAGAAAACCTAGTGTCAAGAACCTTACATTTGCTCTGCAGAAGCCTCTGTTGTAAAACAGCCTGCAAACAAAAGAGGCAGAAAAGCACCATGCTTGCTATAAACATTTTGGGATGGGATATCCCATGATACATAGACTAAACATAGTAGAAACTTGTATGTATTTATCACTAAAATAATATTATTTCCAAGAAAGGTGCTTGATATTCAGATAACGTCAATACCAGAAAAGAAGAGTGGTAAAAGCATCTTATACTAATATGATTAGCTGAAGCACTTGTACCTCTGTTTTTATTTAAAAGAACATCCTGTTGCTCCCTAGGTCAGCTCTTCCCTAGACTGCGTGCAACCAGGCTGGAGTTTATGCAGTGACCAGCATGGTCAGAATCCAACTCATCCAGACTTTATGGGCATAGCCACAGGACCTTGCCTCTGTAGTGTAGCATGGAGGTGTAGGGCATGCCCACAGGATTTTCATGATATACAGTATCTATAGAGCACACAAGCCTGCAGCCGATATGCAATACAGAGCTACTTGRAAGAAATCAGAGAAGGGTCATTGTGTGTCAAAAGGCAGCAAAACCAAACAATACAATATTGCCCTGAACTCTCCCAATGGGACACGTTTCTCAGAGAGGGATTCGGGAAGCAGTTGAAAAGCCCTGACTGTTGCCCAGAAGCAGGAGTGACAGCAATAAAGCAGCTGTKGTGCTTCAGTGCTTCTTTGGACGCTTGCCTTTCAGCCAAGGCATGCAGCTCCCATTTGCAATAGCCATAACATTGCATAGTTCAGTTTTTATCAGTTATTTAGTCATGACCCAAAGACCCAAGAGTCAAAATCAGCAGCACTATTCAAATCCTCCTGTAGAAATGTAAGTAGTTCTGGGATGTCTCCTGAAACAGAGTTTAGAAATGCCTCCTGCTTTTTATGTATCAGTTGCAAAGTGTATATAGAAATCCAGGGCTATTTAGATCCAAGAGTTTAGACTTCTTTCTTTTTGCAGTTTGAATCTAGGCACATGTGCTCATTTCCCTTTCTTTGAATTTGGCTATAGGTGATGCTTGAAAAGAGAGGGTGAGTGATTTATGAGGCAGGTGAAGCAGACTGACATCCCTGCTCTGTTTCAGACAGGAACAAATAAATTAAACCTGTTTTTCTTATGTTCCAGCTCTTCTATATCTCACAGGAGCACTGTGAGGAAAAAAAGCATTCATGGACATTCAGGCTACAGTAGTGGAAGCCAAACAAACAGGCACCAGATCTACAAAGATCTTTTAGGCATATTTTGTTTCAAAGACATGCAGGCTCCTAAATACTTWGGTAGCTCAGGAGGTGACAACTTGCGTATATGTTGAGTACATTTTTTAACAACATTAGCAGGGTGTCTGCAATGCAAAAGAGATTGCACTGTCTCATTTAGCTCCATATAAAAGCCAGAAGTGTCCTCATGGGAGCAAAGGGTTGGAATAGTTCTCTAGCTTGCAAGAGAGTAAGGTGCTGCCGTGCCAGCACATAAAAATTTACCCAGGCCCTCCTGTCCAAACATCTGAGTAAAGCATTTACTTYTGGCTTATATACACACATATATATACATCCACATATACATATACCACCCTATATATTCATATTTGTATTCCACCTTTCAGGCTCTAAGTTGATTAAGGGATTGGCACATCTGACATATGGAAAGGTTGCAAAGCGAGGAGAAAGGCTCAGGAGGAATTATTAATGTGCATAAATATCTGATGGGAGAATGTAAAGAAGACAGAGCCTCTCAGCAGTGACCAGTAAAAGGGTGGGAAGCATAGGCACAAATTGAAACACAGGAAAATCCATTCAAACATAAGAAAATGCTTGTTTATTTTAAGGATGGTCAGATACTGGCACAGGTTGCCTGAAGAGGCTGTGGAGTCTCCATCCTTGCAGATATTCAAACCCAGACAGACTGTTTTGAACTGGATGAACTCCAAAGGTCTGTTCCCACCGCAGCAGTTCTGTAATTTTGCACTATACACACACATATTTATATACCCTCAGGGCTCAGAGCACAGCTGAGCTACAGAGCTCAGTGAATTACCATCCATCAACTGATGCCCATGCACCACATGCCCCCATTTGCAGGCACCTGTGTATGCAATGCAGTGTTAAGCTTTATCATAAGGGTTTAAAACCAGACACATTAGCTCTTTCCTGCAACAGAATGAAAGGGTCCACCCAGATCATCAGGCAATCACCATGACTTAGCTGGCATGGTAATTTGTGAAGTTGTCATAACTTGAATAAGTTTCTGAGCCTTGCAGTTGAGTAGTTTCAACTACAGAGATTTCTGTTCCCTGAAGCAGTGAGGAGAGGTGATGAAGGTTTAAGTAACTTCACCTAATATAGATTCAGAAAACTTAAGGAGGCACGATATACATGTTTTCCATCACCCCCCAGAGCATATTCCACTGGTAATTCTTGTGACATCTCATTAGGCCTGCATGGGAGAAATGAGCTATAAAACTGTTTAACAAATAAAACTTTTATTACTTGAAATTTGTACAAAAAAATATGGCAGTGATAAAGCAATATCTCACAGAGCACTTTTGCCTAGAGTAAAAGCTCCCAGTTTGGGTCAACTAGTGATTTAAAGTTTTATTAAAAAAAAAAAAAAAAAAAAAAAAAAGAGAGAGAAAAAAAACTTGAAGGAGAATCCTTTAAAGAGTTGTGTACTGGGAGCCAGCCTAACCACTGTGATCCATCTGCTTTGTATCATGCTGTGATGCCAGACCTGGGAATAGCTGGGGAAGAACGGGTCAACCAAGTTTCATCAGTTTTTAAGAATTTCACACATTCACACTAGGGGTGGGTTTTTTTGCTTGTTTCTTATGGCAGACCTTTAGATACCAAAATGAGCGCCCCCCAAAATCCATATCTGCTGAGCTCTGGGATGGTAGAAAGTGACTGGCCAGACTTTTCAGAGAAAGAAGATTCTTGCTTGCTCCCAGGATAGTGAAGGAGAGCCCAACTGTGAGGTTTCCATGCCCAGCCAAGAGCTGAAATTCTCCCTCATTCCCTCCCATTGCCCAAGTCTCCATCCACTGCTCTGTGATTTGTTCCCCTGGCAGCTCTACACCTTCCCATGGGTTGTGTGGACAAGTTGGGGCTGGTATGTGGGGTGCAGGGACAGAACATAGCTGTGGAMTTGCTGCTCACCTCCCCCCATGGAGAAGGGTTGGGACTGGTCTGAACTTCTGCTGGACCACATGGTGCCACCTCAGGGTGGCATAAGCCAAGACGGACAGTGAGAGGAAGGTGAGTTTGCTTGACAGGGCTACCTGGCATTGAAGGCCTGTGTTTTTGCTTCATGTCCTTGAGTGGAAAAAATCACACCACCTTTACAAGCATCTTCTTTCCCAGATACATTTTTTCTCTCCTTGAAGACTGAAGATCACCAAGGGTAGTAATATCTCTTGCAAGACTCATACACAAGGCTTGTAATGTAGACAATAAAAGAAGAGGCTTGTGATGAAGGCAAGTGTTAGCTTCTATAGAAAAGCTTTGCTGTTGCTGCCTGCAGCAAGTCTGTATATACAACCTTCTGGGAGGAGACATTTAGTCAATACACTGTGTGTAGAAAGTAAAATGTAGGTAAGAGAAGGAATGAGAGCTCCCTTAATCATTGTCATTGATTTTCTGGAATGGCTCTGTGTCTCTTAAGAGGAAGGATGCAGTGACATCCTGTGTTTATTCAGTTCCTGGTTATGTTGGAAGGAGATGACCAAGCCAATTAAAAAAGTTTAATTAAAGGAGCAACCTTTCTCTTCTAAAGGTGGGGGACTGTTATCTGCCAGTTCCTTTACATGACTAATTAATAAGCCATTAAAGCTAAAGCTGCTTAGGACTTACTCATACAGCTGAGCTTTGCATTGCCTCTTTCTTGGTCTGCTGGAAATCATTTCAGATTCAATTCTGAGGCCATGAGGTGAAATTCAGGAATATGTGCCTAGATTGATCAGAATTACGTGTGTGATATTTACCTGTGGTATTGAAATCTCCCCACAACAGGCATATGTTGTTGTATTGCAAGATTAATATAACTGGACCTCTTATGCGTGTCATACCCAATACATCTTCAGCTGTACTGAATTCCTTTTTTGTCTTTCTGCTGCAGCTGTGTTTAACTCTGTTGATCAAGCTGCTGCATCAGAGGGAAGAGGTGCTTATTATCTCTGAGACACAGCTGGCTGACTGTCCATGTATGTGTGACACAGTAGGCTCCTTGGTGAATAGATGTGACCAAAATCAGATAGTGTTAAGAAAGAGGAATCAATAGTGACAGCTTATAAGCTCACTTAATGACTACCCATTTATTTATATGAACAATCTCAGCTTTGAGTTCAGGCTGCTTTGAACCACTCCTGGAGCTTATTTCACTCAGCCTGGTTCACCCTCTCAAAACTAAAAACCAGCTATTTCATTAGAGTTTAGATTAGTCAAATTTGGTAAAGGAGTAATAGTTATGTGATTTTTAATATTGTCATTCTTATTTAGGAATATGAACTCATAAGCCACTAAAACCTCTCAGAAATGTAAGGCCTGTTAGCACCCTGTAACTGTTCTGCTGTCTTCTAAAATGAGGGAGTGATCCACATGGAATGACAGAGCTCATCTTGCTGGACCTGGTGAGACCAGAGTTGGCACTTGAGGGCAGTTCACCATCTCCTTTGACTCCTCCACTCAACCTACTTTTCTTGCTATTAGTTTAACCGTGATTATTTAACCAGTCTACAGATCAGTCTTTAGAGACTTCAGAGACTARAATTATAGGAAAGCAATGGCACAAGAAGCAAAATTGGTCTGCTAATTTGCAGGGATCTGTCATAAGCCAAACAGGCTTAAAGGCACTTTAGTGTTGTTAGGTTAGATATCCTGATGTTTTATTAAGTCTGCTGAATGTCTACCACCCTGTGAAAAGAAGAAACATCAGATGTTTTGTAGAAATGAAGAAATCCCCTCCCCAGATATCAGTCCCAAAAAGTTTAGCATTCTTACAGACACAAATAAGACAAAACCAATTTGTTTCTAGTGGTACGTGTATAGGTACATGCATGTGTCTGTGCGTACACGTGCGCATGCACACTACTCATACTGARTCATCCTAGATAATTTGGAATAGGGCCTTGTTACGGATTTGACAGTGATGCTACAACAATATTTAAACACCAGAGAGGATGCAGAAATCAGCAAGAAAATCAAGTCTGAGACTGTTGAGGTTGTGTCCTCGATGAAAGGACAGGATGATCCAAGTGGTAGATGGTTCTTAAACCTAATTCAGGGTGATAACCACATGATTGCCGCAAAAATAACCATGATATATGGCTGAATCTTCTGAACCATTCCTGTTAYTCTCCATGACAGATGTCCCTGAATAACTAGGTCTGCTTTTAAAAACTGATCCAAGAGTCTGAACTAGTTAGGCAATGGCAAAATGGTTGTCTTTTGGAAATTGTGCAACAGCAGTGATAAAGAGCCAAAATTCAAGCTGATTCAAGCAGGTATAGCTGGAAGCAATGAGATAAAGCTGAGAAAAGAGGCTGTAGAATAAATGTCAGAACTGCTTTTTCCAAAGCCAAGGTCTATTAGCTTAGGGAGAGGCTTCCAAGGAGAGTTATGGAATCCCCATTAGACAGTCGTTGCGAAAGTCTAGCTATACCAGTAACACTCAGTAACATGTTTTTTTGGAACAGACTTACACTGGCAGAGAAACAGGAGGTGAATTAATAGATCCTTTCTGGCTCTGATTTTTGTAACTCTTCACATTGAATCCTAATACGAGGAGTTATCTTTATAGCAAGCAATGAAAGATTTTCCCCTTAGATTACCACTTGAAAAGTACATGCTGCACTTCTTTAAAGTACAGGACATTTTATACCTTCATKTGATTTCAAGTGATTGGAGCAGTCRACAGCCAACTTCAAGTTAATATTTTAGCAAAAATCAATGGTATAATTAAACTTTATGGATGTACCTCTTCAACAGTTCCATGTGACCAAGTTTATCACATGGTAGTACTTGGATCTTGTATTTATGGATAGCTCATGAAAAGGCAGGATGTAGAATTAGCCGCAATGGAATAATTACAAAAAGTAATATAGATAAAATATAAATGCAATTTGTTAATAGTGCTATGAACTGAACTTTGCTTGACTTAAAGAAACAGCAATCTGTCATTAAAAAAAGTCACAAGAGCCTCATGACAGGGCTGTTTCTTGGATTATCCTCTTTCTTGGATTATCCAGTCTGTCACTTCACTTCTAGAAGGATGTTCCTCCTGGCTTTTTTGTCTAGAATAGCCCCAACTGTCAGCATTTGAAAAACGATCTAATTGTTGAAACCACTGGGAGGTAGTTACTTTGTCTCAGTATAAACTGCAATGTGACATAGATAACAGATTTCAGTCTCCAAATCAATCATCAGACCAGATGGTTCTTTCCCTCTCTGCATGAGACAATGTGTGTCACAACAGAAGTGCAGATCTAGGGGCAACCTRGACACCCTCTGTTCTAGCCAAACTCCTCAAATATTTTTACGGAGGGCTAGTCTGTACTGCATGCAGAGGCAGCCTTTGGTTCCCATGAGGAACAGTTTTGGAATAGCTTTGTAGTTGTAGAACAACAACTTATTCGTGATTACCAGTTGCATATATTACTTCTGATAAGTAGATGACGAGAAATTTAAAATGAGCAAGCTGAACATCATTGTCACAGCTCATTGCTTCCTACTGTGACAAGTGCTGAACAATAACTGCGAGACTTTTTCCCTAGYTTACTCTGACTACTTTATCATTGATTCCTTTTTATAAAAAAGGTAAAGGTTATGGTGACTCTCTACCTCCTGATGAGAATCTTCCTTAAGCCACAAGCCAACAACTTTTTTTTTCTCTCTCTACCTAATAATTGACACCCGTTGCTTGCAATGTAAGGTTTTTCATGGAATTAYCCTGGCAAAACTGCAATTACAAAGGACTGCAAAAGAGGGGGGTAGGTAATGTTGCTGATCTTGAGGCAAATGAGGAGATGGAAGATGAAGGAACAAATGAATTTGAAGAGAAAAGCAGGGGGAAGGATAATAAGGAATGTTATAACTTGCCACAGTGAAGTAGCATTCTCAATTAATAAAACCTGTAGCTCAGAATTCCTTGATTTAACAATTTGTGATTTAACARATTCCTTGCAAACTTGGTGCACCTCTTGCATGTCTGGGTCACAGGAAGTTCTCCRGATGGTTGCTGGCCACGCAAAGGGATCTCTAAATTGAACACTTCCCCATTTGCACTGGTACTGAAGCAGCACACCCTGGTCTGATGTTGTGAGTCCTTGCACTTTCTGAATGAGAAGCCTGAACCCCTRTGAGCTGCACAGCAGGAGCTCTATGCGCCCTTTGAGTGTCTTCGTAGGACTGAACAGATCAGCCAACATCTGCAAAAGGCAGAGGTCCTCCATGTCTGATGGAGGTGAATTTAAGAACTCAAAAAAGATGTTCTTATTTGGACTTACTTAAACATAATCTAGCAGGCCCTGTGTGTTAAATATATTGCCAGTGTTGCAACTTTCTTCCTTCACGTGAACTTTTCTCTCTTTGGGGGAAGAAATTAATTTCAGAGATTGGCGTTTTGATAAGATAGCTSTGTCCTGGCTCCTGCTGGTCACTGTTTATTCCAGATGCTGGTAGCACTACACAGCTTTGCTATGAGGCATGTCAGTCTTTTGAAAGCTATAGATAAAGTCATCATGGAATTTATTTGARCTTATGGCAGCCCTGAATAATCTGGCAGAAGCAATTTAACTTTGAGTTTTCCTTGGCCTTCACTTGTTAAATAACTACAAGCCCAGATATATGTTTGYGTATTTAAAGCTGGAGTGTAAACACAGACAACCTTGTTCGCCTTTCCTTCTAAAGGACTCTTTAGTTTTCAGAAACCTGCCATAGCTGAAAGCAATGTGCTCAACCAGTTTACTGTGTTTTTGTCTTAATTAAAGGCTGCTAATCTGTTTGGGAAGAATACCCCTTTCTCAGTTTATTGGAAGTTACTGTATCAAGCCTGAACATTGCAGGTAAGCAGAGTAGCTGTTTATGAGCTGAGATGCACTTGCCATGTAAAATGCTACTGTCATGCCAGGGACCCTCTCACTTTGCACATCTTTAAGTATCCAAAAGGACTTAATTGCAGAGATTCTATTGGGGAGGTTGCAAATGCTCCTAGCTGTTTTCTTGTCGGTGTTTTTTTCACCAAAAAAAAAAAAAAAAAAAAAAAAGCTTTTTCTGCAGCCTTTAATGAAACCAGACCCTCCTTGACAGCTTGAAAGCCCAGGGTTAGCAGCTTTGTTTTATGTCACACAGATTCTTCAGTTCCATCTCCAAATATTTATTGTTCTTTGGGAAGCATACTGAGATTACAATCTGTTTCCAAGGACAACCAGGTCCCCGGTGGCAGTTTTACGGCCTCCTCAAAGCAGTGATACTCAGCTTTGCACAACACTGAGTATAAGAAATAAATAGAAGCCACCATGGACCCTAAAACCCCAAACTTGAATTTCAGCAGTTGGGGTCAGAAAAGCCAGAGGCTTAGAGGGGATGTGGTTAGAGCTTCTTTCTTATCCTTGAGCTTGTGCTTTCTGACCTCATGTTTGAGGGATTTGTTGAKTGCACAGGGAGCTTCATGCCACGACTACTCCAGCCTGTCCTCTCTGCTCTTGTTGAGTATCTCAAAAAGCAAGGACAACACTTGCCACTAGTGCTCTTAAGGTGATACACCAGGATGTTGTCCCTCATGAAGCTGAGAATGAGGATTGTGGTTGTACCTCACTCACCATCCTCATTGAACAGACTTTCCTCTTTAAGCATCTTCCTCAGTGCTGATCTCGCAGCAGGGAGGAGAAGGGAAGATATCACGGGGCCATGTGAAACTAAGGCCAGGTCTGCTGAGACGTTTCTCTGGGCAGAGAGAACTTGAGCAACATCCCAGAGATGTTTTTCTTTCAAGAAAAGAGAGACTGATCAAAATAGCCTGTAATACTTCATGAAAAAAATGCTATAGGTACATCATTTTCAGAGTAATCTTCGCTCTGAATATTTGCTCAGACTCAAACTCTGCCTCCCATTTTCTGAATGAATATTATATTTTTTTCTGACTAAGTCTATTAAAGAACTAAAAACCTTTATCTGATCACAACTCTGTCAAAATGAAAATATTTCCGTGAAAGCTTTCCATTCGGAAAAATTGATGGGTATCAGCTAAAAAACAAGGGTTAAAAAATTCTCCACCATCTCCATTTTATATCTTTTCCTTTCCAAATATCAGAATACTGTGATAAAATGGAAACCASTTGATATAATTTGTAATATCTTAGACGTCTTTGGTTTAGAACAAAAAGCATTCTTTGAGATTAAATAGAAGCACATTGTCAACATTTTAGAGTTTCCATTCAGTGGATACAAGGATTAGTTCAATGATCCAGCCAGCTCAGCTCATCGCCAATAAGAACATTATAAATACAGGAATAAGAAGACGTTTTCTTCAACTTTTGACCTTAAGAAGGTAGCAATTTCAAAAAAGCACGATAACAGCTGGATGTGGCTGGAGATATTTCCCTGCTTAGCACCAGCTGATATGTGTGTGTGTGATATCTCTTGTGGGGATGCATTARGCAGAAGAGTTAACTCATGTCATCTGATGATAATGGTTAGTACTTCCTCTTGGGAGAGCACTAGGAATAGGCTGGGTAAACACAGTGCGGATTGCAGACAAAATGGCATGTTTGCTGAGGGCCTTTAAACTGGTGATGCAAAAATGGTCTGGATAAACCAGTCTCTTTGGAAAGAACAGGCCCTTTCAGGAGCTGAATGTGAAATTGTTTCTCCTGGGTGAGCTAAAAGCACTGGCAAAAATGATGTATTATTAGATTAATCTTTAGGAATGACTTTGCACATGCTGCAGAAATACAGCTGACGATGATTAGCTGGGGAAGACTATAAACATCAGGTAAAAAGCTGATGATTCAGGGAAGAATTTTTCATATGTTTTTAAGAGGTCAAATAGGTGTTTTACCTAAGCGCATTCCACTTTGTACCTTCCACATTCCATTGTAGTTTTCTATATGCAAGCATTTCCCTCAGTTTATTCTTACTTTTATTTTATTTTATTTTATTTTATTTTATTTTATTTTATTTTATTTTATTTTATTTTATTTTATTTTATTTTATTTTATTTTATTTCAATTCAAAAGGAAATGTTAGATCTTACTATATCGTGCTTGGAGTAAAGTTGTGTTAACCCTTGGCTATCAGGAGAACATGAGAACAAGCCGCAGAAACTGTTTCTGGATGGGTGGGCTGTTTTTTTGGCACATGTCCATAGGAAAAAGATTCCTAGTTTTCATGGCTATTATTAGTGCTTAGGTCTCAGTCAAARTCAGGATCCACGAAGTTCTATATATCCATACATGGTAAGAAATCAACACCTCAGAAAAGCTTTGGCCCAGTTTTGAGTGCTCTCTGTCTCCACAGTTTTACACCTAGCACCTTTAAGGACATGTAGCCTAGGTAAGTAACACGCAGCTTGAGATAGGAAATTTTGCTCCACTTAAACTGATACAAAATAATTCAGCAGCTTTGGCAAGATCAACCAAGAAGTCTCCCAAATCCTGATCCAGGTATCTAAAAGATCATGCACTCCATCCATGCCTGCTTTTATTTTTCTCCTGGGTAGCTCTGTGAGAAGTCCATAGTGSTGGCATGAGTTGCTATTAAAGTTGCCTGATATTTTATTACTAAAAACRACATTTTCAGTGCTTATAGCTTCATACAACTGCAGCTGTCTGATCTGAAGCTCCCAAGACAGATAMCTTCCTCAGATGATTTTTCTTCCCTTCTGAAAATTTTCAGCACAAGAAATGTGTTTYTTGAAAAGGATCCTAGGGGAAATTACAATTTTCTGATAATCTTTTCTTTGGAATCTCTACTGATTTCATGCTTTGAAGCAGATAAATAGCAATGTGTTTACCTGTGTGCTAGGTACGCTTTTGTCCCAACATAAGCAGGTCCAGATGTGACCACATTAAAAATACAGTTTGAGCATGTTCAGTAACGTACTGTTAGATTTTAGACTAAAGTGTCTAAGTTTAGATTTAGAGGTGCTGAGATTGTTACAGCCAGGATTTTCCTTGATTTCTTTGCTCTGGGCAGCTTAGATCAAACCAGTTAGATCTATACAGGTAAATTAAACACTGCTTGAGGCTGTGCTTTGGCCTCACAGACAATTTGTACAGTATGTTTCACATCATGCAGCTAAACTTTCATATATCCTCTGCAGACCCCAAGCCATGTCGAGGTGTTCTATGAGACAGTCCTAGCTGGCCCAGGCCAAAATTACACCAGGAATTATTTAAAAGTCAATCAGTATGGACATTGAAGTTCTAGATATATATATTTTTTTCTTCTTGTGTAGATGTCATGTCTGAGCTTCATTGGTAACCAGAGACCTTTTTCCTTGCACACTTCTTGTTCCTCTGCTGGAAGAATGTGCTTTGCAGATTGATGGCATGGCAGGATGGGGAAGGGCTCAAACTGGATGCTGGTAGGCTGCTGAACTGGACCTAAGAGCTGGCAGTAGAAGAGGAAGGTAAGAGGTGAGAGAAAATGTGAGGATAAAGGCCAGGGATTTGGGGGAGGAAAGTTGGTACTGAGACTAGCTGAGAGAACTGCTGAATGTGGATACACTGGGAAGGAAGATAGCTGGATATGAGGTTGGTGGAATAGGATAGGATTGAGACTGGCCGGAGAAATGGGCTGAGAACCGTGGCCTTGAGGTTAAACAGGGACGGTGAGAATGTTATGGAATCTCCTCAATAGAGATACAAGGGGTTTGTCTCCAGTCCTGAGCCCACACAGCTCAGCGTGCCTCCCCTTGCATATACCGCAAAGCAGTGCAGGCTTTGATGCCACATCAGGATGGAGGGAGCAAATCAAGAGCCTTGGCTCTGGCTGATCACCCTGAGYTTCACCTCACACCTACCTCCCAGGAGAAGACGATACCTGACAGCCCACACAGCTCAARCCTACCCCTTTATGGTTATGAGTACCATTAAAGTTTATCACTTTGTCTAAAGTTTACTCATGCAGTTAGGATGTTATGAGTTTCTTTAAACTTACCTTAAAAGGGTACAGGAGCTGTCACGCAGCTACCTCAGAGAGGTATTTTACTGCTACCATCATTGGCACTGGGTAACCTGCCAAGTCATCCTTGGCTTTAAGTCAAAGAGACAAGGCACAGCCGTCCTGAAGGGCACGTGGATGGAGCTGCACGTTACCAGCACAGGTTGATGTGCATAGGCCTGAGATACGTGTGATCAGCCCGAGCTGACAGCACTTAATCACAGAGGGCTGGCAGAAAAGCCATTTAGCAGTGTGTCCTTGACACGAATACCTCTCCTCCTCGGTTATTGCGGAGAGCAGACTCATTGACTTTCAGACTGCACAGTCAGGTTTAGATATGGAATTTGATTCCTTCAGTCTTTCCTTATGGGAATACGTGTGCGCAAGGGTGGGGGAGCTGGATCGCAGTGTACTGAGCACATGTATTATTGATTTTGAGCAGAGAGGGTTTTATGTGCTAGACGGGGGAGGTGTGAAGCAAAGGAAGGGAGATTTATTTCAGTTTGGTTGCTTCTTTTGCATGGATGTCGATCCAGCAGAAATATTGCTGTGGGCTTATAAATTATGCATATCCAAAAGGAAGAATGGGTAAAACCTCTCTTTGTGCTTGTGGCAGTGTTTACTACATGAAGATGGATTGATTCTTCTTTTTGACATGAGTGATGAAGCCAAAATTTTCTCTTGTTATAACTGATTATGTGATATACGAAATAACATACTTTTCTAGCAGATGTTTATGCCACCTCTGCAATATTACAATTTTTTACTATTTAGAAAAGTATTAAAGGAGGAAGGAGCTCTGAGCTGCGTGCTTGGAGCCAGCTCTGTAGCATGTGCACCCTTACCAGCCTGGCTCCCTAAGCAATGCAGACCTCTGGCATGCAAAGGTTAATTTCCCAATTGTATCCCAGCAGTTATTTTTGTCTAGCCTGTTTATCTTCAGCCCCCAGGTCATTAATAAACATCCTCTTTCAAATACTTTGGACATCTGGAATATGGCTTGCT
This sequence comes from Nothoprocta perdicaria, assembly GCF_003342845.1. Classification (NCBI taxonomy): domain Eukaryota; kingdom Metazoa; phylum Chordata; class Aves; order Tinamiformes; family Tinamidae; genus Nothoprocta; species Nothoprocta perdicaria. Next base: position 3,421,321 of record NW_020455632.1, read on the forward strand.
TCTCTTCTGAGACAATGGTATCCTTTTAGATTGAGGGGGAAGGATGAAGACTTACTGTAAAGGTCTCCTTTTCTGGAAAAAAAAAAACAAACAAACAAACAAAACTTGTGCTAAATTGTTGTCTTTTGTACTCCAGTGGATTTACCTGTCAGTTGGAATTCCAATCTGTGGGAGCACTTAAGCAGGTATCTAACTTTTGTATAAACAGTCCCACTGGTATCACCTCCCTGTCATCATCCCTGCAGAATGCTGTATTTGCATCCTAAATGCCAACAGACTCATTTGGAAAAATGCAACATCTGCTCAGCACAAAACTGATTGCTAATATATGTGCAGCAGGACAATGATGAGTTGGGTAATTCTCAGCTTTTCTCCCTAGGCCCTCAGATATGTAGCTAGAAGTGGAGCCTGATTGCCTGGGTGAAGGTGGTGGAAACCTTTATATATATGTGAGCACTGCTTCTGTCTGTGACCCAATGTATTTTGCATACCTGGCTGTTCAGGTCTGCTTTATGGCTTGTGTGGGAATGGCTTAACACAGGGTCTGGTGGCCAAAGTATTGTCTTGGCTGTCTTTGAATCGCTTCTGATGGAGGATAATGATGAGACCATGTTTCTTCTTTAACTTGAGCGGCATGCAATACAAGAGGAAGCTGTTGTATTGCCCTCAATTCTCAGAGTTACCTCAAGATCCCCAGGGTCTCTTCAGAACAGCAACACAAACTGGGGCTTTTTGTGAACTGGAGACTGTTGCACTGAAATATGAAGGTCCATGTTTGGTCAGGAAAGGCCTTGCTCTGAAATGCTGTCCTGGCAGGAGCTGCCCCATGGTTCAACCTGGGCAGTCACTGTCCCTGTGGATCACTTGCTACTGCCGAGCAAATGCATGGGAGATGCTTGAGCGGTGCAAGCTTGGGCACAGCATGGCCTCTGCTTTCTCACCTTCTGTTCTGGGTCAGTGCCATCCTCAAGGAATGGTGTCTCACCTGGGGTCTGTTTCTGGTCTCAGCTTTCACCACAAAGGCCCATGCAAGAGATGCTGTCCTAGCCTATAGTCCCAGCTATGCACTGTCAGGCTGGCTGGGAACACCTAGCAATGGAAAAGCACAAGAGACTCTAGTCTGATGCATGTACCTGTAGCAATGTGTACATCCTAATGCATATTTCAATAGCAGAGTCAGTCCTGCTGCCTCTGTGTGATTAGAAAACTTTGTGTTGTTTCTGCTACATTTCATCTTCTGTGTGCTTGGCTCATCCAGGATTTATCTCACCTACTAATGCATTTAGAATGAGATAACTCTTAGCATGCTCTTTTCCAATTACCTAGACAGAATCTATCAYTCTAGAGATGTGAAATGAAATGCAGGACCCCAGTGAAGACTATACATTTCCATGACATTTGTATAACAAAAGCCATTTGGCAGACAATGCATTTGTTTTGAGCAATTGTTTGAGCAATTGTTCCAAAGTATTTCACAGACCATGGATCAGGGTTTACTGAGCAAAATTACATTTGCTGGTGACTACTTGGGTACATTTTAGAGAGAAATTTACAATGGTTTGCTAGGGAGCAGTCCTCTTCTTACAGAAATGTGTCATCAAGGCACACAATTGTTGGTCTTTCAGCAGTCATCTTCTGCAAAGGCTTGGAGCCCTGGGGAAAATGCAGAATTCACATGKAACTTCATGCACTGTAAAAATCTTTTGGATCAGGTACACAAACTGAGGTCCTGATCATCTGTTCTTCTTAAAGATTGCTCATCTTAAAGGATTAAGGATCTTGGTCAAATTCCAGCCCTACATTCTTCTGCAATTTCATCTAGGTGTGCAATTGTTCTCCCCCTGCTTTAAGCAGCTACACAGTGTTGCCATGCACTGCTAGGATGCTGCAACACACTCAGAATGTCATATGGCTGCATTCTCTTGTATGAGATAGATAGCTAACTGCAAAAAAAAAAAAAAAAATCGAGGAAATAAAAGCATCAGAGAAAATTGACCTGGAAGGAAACTGAGGAAGTCTCAGAACAGGTCCCTAATCCCAATATTTAGGCTGATCCTGCCATATGCTTCTGTAACTCATCTTTAGAAAATGCCATTGATAAAGGCTCATCTAACTCAATCTTCATTTCATCTACAAAGTTTTTCATGTCTGACTGAAATCTTTTTTGCTGTATTCATGCCCAGAATTTTGTCATCTTTCAAAGCCAATGGACARATTATTCCCTTTCTTTCTTTTCCCGTATATGAAATTTTCTTCTTCCCTCAGGAGTCATTTGTCCCACAGACTGATATACCTTAAGTCCTTAAAACTTTTTGCACAAACCATGTTCTCTGGATCCTAAATCATTCTTGTTGCTGTTGTTTGTTTGAAGACCCTCCAGTTGCTTTAYATTTTCCGTCAAGTGCAGTGACCAAAACTAAATTAATACCTGGCTTGTCGCCTTTGTCAAGAAGGACACTGTCTACAAGCCCACCAGTTTTGKTTTTTTTTGGTTTTCAATCAGATCTCTTTTCTGGTGGAACAAATGCATGAACTCTAAAATGTCACAAACAAGCTGGTGGGAGTGAATGTCCAGAGTCAAAGGAAGGAAGGTGGAGTGTTTCTGTTCTTTTTGACAGTGACTTATGCTGATTAAGTTTTCATGATTTGGRTGATTCTTACCCAAACTGCCTGAGGTCTCCTCTGAAGCATCTGAAATGCCACCCTGTATTCTGCAAAGGACACAAATACCTTTTGTCTTTCTTTACAAAGTGCTGAACAGTTGCCATTTCTACAAAAACAGAGGAACAATGAAGTGACAGATTTACCTTATGTTTTCAAAGGATTAGAATATCTGACGGTCCAAGTCATTTAGTTTATTCTTTAAATATCATCCCAGYTTTTCAAGTCATATGCAAAGCAAGAAAATAAAGAAGTCAAATCTGAAAAAATTATATAGCTGTTTTTTTTTGATTATTCATCAACCAAGTCCACAAAATAGGCAAATTTTTCCTTTACAGTCTGAATGCTAATATGTTAAGCACAAAAGAACCCTCATCATTCTGCTAGTTAAACTTTGGTCTTGTCTACCCAGTATAATGAATTTATTAAACCATAACAGAATTAATTGCATTAAAAGAACAGGCTCCATGTTGTCTGGCTATATATTATAACTGCCATTTCAATCTGCTGGGTTAGGCTATTCATCGACTTTTTCCTACTAAATTGTGTACCTTCTTATATAGCCTACAAAATCCCACATTTTTGGTGGAGTGCATCAGGTAAATATCAGTGGGGAAATTTTATTTTCCTTCTTTGAACAGTTACTGTCAGTAATTTAAGTGCTGAAGTCCTTTAAATGCTAATTTGGTATTTAGGTTTCACAAGACTCCCCTGCTGCTTTGAAAGTTCATGTGACAACTAGAGAGAGAAGGCTCTCCTCTCCAGCGCTTGGATATGTGCCCATGCCAGGCAGTCTAACTGTGGATGGACAGGATCCATCCAGCAACCTKCTTCTCACAAGCCAAAGAATGTCAGCTCAGACAAGGGCTTGGGTGAGAACACTGGTGACCTGTAAGGAGGTGCTGTGGCATTAGCCAAGGGACAGTCCGTAATGTATAACAAAGGCGGATGCCACCCAGATTCCCCAAAAGGGGAGAATTCATCTACCTAGACCTCCAAACTGCAGCTCCTGCCTCACCCTGGAGATGTCTGAACTTCACCAATTGCAACTTCTGAATTTTGGTAGCATCTGAAATCAGGTAGCAGGTAGCATCTGCAGGTAGCAGGTTACATCTGCTCTGGTCTAGACAGAGCTGAGCAGATGGATTTATAACTCATACCTTGGTTTGGCCAAATTCTGGGCATCTTTAACTCCTGGATCCCATGAGTATGCTCGGAGTACCCTGAGCACTCAACAGCACTCAACACTCTAAAAATGCAATTGTAGTACCATTATCCCTGTGCTAAATTGGCAGTGCTTAGCTTAAAACTAGCTCAAATCATAGCACTTGAATGAGTCCTTGGAAAGTGAAGCTCCATGCTCTAAGGTACATTAATACACATCGCATCGCCCTCAGAGCGCTGAGGAACAAGTACAAAATGAGCACTGGTGAGTAAGGAGAAGGACCAACATGTGCTCCACACTTTGGGCAAAATCAGTAAGGCAGCAGGGGGAGCAGAGGGGATAGTCATGTATTAGGCTCATACCACCGCTTTTCCCCAGTCTCTCTCAGTCACTGATTCCTCCAGTCTGTCTGTGGGGACCAAAATCAAGGCTAGGACACTGTCTTTTGCTATCTGGGGGCTATTTCCATTTCCACTTCAGGAAATACAATGAAGTAATAAACCTTCATTGTGTAGACAAGATCATTTTAAATAGTTAAGCAGCTAGAGGAACCCTGTGAAGGAGAAGGGAGTTACAGGTAACACCTCTTAACACAACTGCCTGCCCTGCTGACACCTTAAAATCACACATATTTCCTTAGGCCTTTGACAGACAAGCTCTTCCCAATCTCATTCATGCAAGTAAGACATTAATGTTACATCTCAAGAGCAAGCAAAGCAGCACTAGTGCACATTTGCTGCTCCCAGGGCCAGTTAGTGCTGGTGGGTGGCTCATGCCCACCTCTTGGGTCTTTGCCTGGGCAGCGATTCACTTCATGACACTGCTGGGCACTGTGCCATGCAGTCCTTGGCATGACTTCGTGTTGCTACAAAAGCCAAAGAAGGCCTTCTGTAAAACCAAACCATGGCTTATGTTTAGGTTTTGGTTGTTCTCAGGCAACTTATCCTGACGGCAGCACTGCCAGAGATACGATCTTTTTTTAGTGGTTTAACATGATAGTCTGCTCATCCTAAAAGATCTGCTTGTGACTCATTCTGATATGACCTTTTATTTGAGCACATCTACTTTCCAATGTTTGACAGACATGTAAAGTAGGTAAACACACCTTGAAACACACTGTGTGCTTCCTGGCAGAAACAACACCCAAATAAAGAGTGTTTCCTCCGTAACTGAGGGAAGAAGGACATTTATTTTAGGTTTCTAAAACAAACTTGACCTCCCTGTGCCTCAGCTGTCTTATTACCACAAGTCTAAGAGGTTGAAGGGTGTGGTGCCGTGTACCTTTTCTAAAGCATTTAGCGTGCACAGGGCAAAGTACAGGCTTTTTTCCTGGGTATTGGTTGTCTTCTACTTCCCACTCCCGTAACAACAAGTGAGACCTCAGTCATGACATTTGCTGCCATTTCACGACACTTTCCTTCATGATTCATCTCTAGAGTACGAAAATAATCCTGTGCAGGAGTGGCAGAAAGTGTGGTAATTAAAAAAGATGATCATCTATTGTTTCTGGACAAGGAAAGTGGGCAGGAGGGTGAGGGAAAGCCCTGCTGTTGTAGCTATCCCAGCAACGCGGCATCAAAGGTCAGTGGAACAAATGATCTTCTGAGCTTTCCCTTAGCTTAAGTCGTTGTGTTTGTTTATTTAAAATTGCTTCACTACGTATTGCTTAGCAGCTTCCAGTGTCTTATGCTTGGGTATTGTACAACATCATGTATGTTGGCACGTGATGGTTAGATAACTGCTAGCAGTCTGTAGTCAAACAAATAGCTTTCTAGGGAGTAGCAAGGAGTCTGCCTACATATTGGTGACTATGTATTTCTCAGACTCTGTCTGTAGCAGTTTACAAGTTGGTCTGTGATGTTTCTGGCAGATGAATCAACATCTTTTATTTGAATGCTGTTTGCTTCCACCAATAGTGTCATAATGGCAGCCCTTCTTGAGTCTAGTTTGTCTGTTTAGTTTGACCTAGAGGAAAACATGAAATTTCTGGTCTTTGTCTGTTTATTATTTTCCAAATATGGGATGGAAAAATGAAATTCTAGTGATTTTGTCTCCAAGAAAATATCTGCAAGGTTGTTATGGCAGAAAAGCATTTCACTTAGGCTTTGAGTATTGGTTTAAGCTCATTCAGCATTAGATCTTTACAGGGTAGCTAGCAACATCTGAGCCAGTTTTTCCATTTTCACTGTATGTACAGTGTAAGATAGAGACAAATAGGTGTCTTCATGTTACAGTTCATCAGATTTATTTCAGACTCTTGCTTCTGGATGACAYGTCATCTATTTTTTTTCTCATTGCCTGTAAAAAGACATTAGACAACTGGGACTTGATTTAGGCACTTAATCGTGGTAGTCTAGAACTCTTGCAGATTCACCAGTTTATCTTTCGTGGGTTCTACCTTCATTCCAAATGGGTCTTATGAAGGTCTTATCTCATAGCTGGCCAATAYTCCCCAGAGCTCTTCAAAAGGCATCAGACATTTATATATGCAACTAGATTAAGCCCCTAGCCTGGACTGTGGATGCTCAGAGTATTGGCTGGTTAAAGTCCCCTTTGAGTCTGACTACAACATCTAGGCATTCACAATGCTCAAATGTGTGTTGCAGTTGATTGCAGTGGCTGTCACCACTAAATAATGATTTATTTTGAATCAGGCTCAATATTAAACTTCATTTTCCCTTGGTGCCACACAGCTCTATGGGAGTTACATTTTATGATGCTGTATTAGAATTTGTCTGGCTTCAGTTTCCAGTCACTGCTTCTTGCCATGTCCTTCTCTATTAGATTTAAAAGGCTCTTTAACATTTTAACTTCTTATTGACTGAAACTAAGCWGCCATTCAATCTTCCTTTCCTCTATAAATCACAGCAATCACTTTAATTCTCTTACCATATTTTTCTACGTCTTCAATCTCTTTTTGCTTTTTCTTAGTATTAGCTCCATATTGTCAACTCTCCCTAAAAGAYGCAAATGCTAAGATACAGGTCTTCTTCTATCAGATATCTTAAAGGTAGACACCTAAGTCCGCCTGCCTCATCCAAAGCTCAATATTTGTATGAAAGGAAACATTGGAGAAGGAAAGAAAGACTACTCTCTCTGACAACTGTCATGAGATCAGAGAGCACCTCATAATGTACGTGCTGTCCAGCAGTCCTACCTTATGTTTGTTTCTATATATACAATACAAGCATTAAATGATATTTAATTTGTTGACAGCTTCCTCCTGCTCCCTGCCTGACTCACGCATTTACTTCTGCTTCCCTGTGAGTCACGAGTCTGTGCTTTGCACTGTGTGAAAGTTGTGCTACAGAAAGCTGGGCCCCACTGGAGCAATCCGCTGGGAAACATCTGTGGGAAAGGTCCATGGAAAGGCGTATCCATGTCACGTACGTCAGGCATTTCAATGGGTGGCCAAGGCAAGTGGCACTGTTCTCTGCATGCCCAAAGCAATTAGCAGAGATCATTAGCTCCAGAAAGGAATTAGGAGTTTCCAGTATAGGAAGTGGTGGGGTGCCTGCCTTTGCCTTCATTTATTGGCTGGTATCATCAGCTCTACGTGCAGGACCTCACATAGGCTCCTGTGCAGCGAGGGACACACAACTGCTCCTTTCTCAGGTCAATCAGTGCACAAAGCAGCTTTAGACTGGGCACTGAAGTAGAATTTCAACAGGATTTGGATAAGAGGAAGCTGGCAGGATGCATTTAGACCTGTTGGCACTTGGTACCTGTCACTGTGGCATTTTTGTAGAAACACCCCTGAAATCCACATTGACTCTGCTGCCAAACCACAGTTTTTGATATCCTGAATCATTTAATGGAAACTACTGTTCCTGACCACGTAAGGAGCTTGGGCTCCAAGCTCAGACGTCTCCTCTGGAATTTCATGCCTTTGCCCTGCTGGTGGTGATCTGATGTTACTGAGAAATATATACCCAACTCTGCACCTRCAGCCGGGATGCTCCTCTCTTAGGTGACCCTCAGCTACCTTTTTAACTGCTTGTGTTCTGCTATAAGCAATTTATTTCATATAAAAATACAGGTCTAAGTTGGATGCGGTGCCCTCTGGAGAGACCTGTTTTTCTCCAGGATGGAGAGTGACTGCAGCCCAGGGCACTGGGACATCTTGCTGATAGCTCTGGTTCTTTAGGAGGGAGGACAGCACTGAGGTACATACAGCTCAACAGCGTWAGCTCTCTGGGGCCTGGAAACAGTAAAGTGACTGATGCTGATGATACTGCAGTGACAGGATGATAATTTTGCTTTACGCCCATTGCAGTTACAATCTCTCTATTTGCTGCCACGCGGAAAATGCCAATTAGTCCCTGTAGGGAGGATAAATTACTTGATGTTGCATCAGTCCCTCTAGCACTAGCAGCAGGATAATGCAATCCCATTTCCCAGGGGTCTCCAAACAGCTGTTGGAGAATAACAGTCTTTCAGTTGCTACCAACCCACACCAGCTCTGAAGCAGTGACCTGGAGGCAAAAAGACCGAGTCACATTACAAATCCCTTCAGCTTTCGTTTATTCTCTAACACCGAAAAATTTAATTAATAGGGATTATCATTTTTCATGGCGTCTCTCATTTGTGCAAAAACTGATCTGGAGACCAATTTCCCAGAACTCTTTCTGTTAAGGAATTTTCCCCATTATATATTTGCACTCTCCAATAATTATTTTTTTTTCTCTGTTTTAAAGCTTCGCTAATAAAATCTGACTGCTCACTACAAAAGTAGTCTTCCTTAATTTAAAAACAGTCTTTTTACATGGAAAAAAAAAAAGACATATAGATAAAAATATGCATCAGTGTGTTACCAGAGAGCAAGAATCTAAAGCAAAAGGAAGCAGCTGTAATACAGTGTCAGAATTTCCATATTCTCCATAGGTTCTCACATTCCTTTATTATTTTTCAATTTGAGTTGAACTCAAAAACCCATTCTTTGTTTTTCAGTTTTATCTTTGTTTCGGTTTCTGACTGAGGACATTTTCTGCCTCATTTGTGCTGTCCATAAGAAGTCCCTTTGCAACTGCTGAGGTAATGCCAAAATGAGAAGAACCAAGTCTCCCAGCTGCCTTAAATCACCACATGTTACTAATCCAGCAGACAGACTCTGATCACGACTGTGCTACTCTTGTAGCCATATAACTGATCACAATCTGACTCTAGTAGCATGCACGATACTTATCTCTACTAATAGATCTTGGTAACCTTTATATGCTACAAGCACAAGAGAAAGCCACTAAGAGATAGAAGATCAGAATTTTTTGCTCAAAATGACCAAGAATTTGTCAAATAAGTAATGTTTATTGGATAGAAATTAATGTAATGTAGTTTATTTTCACTAACTAAATCTAAGTCATGAAAGCTTTGGATTTTTCTATTATTTTGACAGATAATGCTCCAATTTGACTGAGGGCTTACGAAAGCATGCTGCTGCTTTGGTGGGTACAATTGGGAAATGACCCCACTACAGATGAAAAGAGCCATCAAAGTAACATCAAAAATTCACTGAGGAAGCCCTTTGATGTTTAGCAAGGTCATTGTATCATCCTGCAATCCTATCTGCAGTGATTTCAATAACCACCAAATAGTCAGTGAAAAACTTAATTCTTCTATGAACATATATCCACTGGAGGGAAATCAACTGAGGGAAATCTCTGCAGAGGAAAATGAGCCAAACTTTTTCGGAATGGACTGCAAAAAGACCTAGAGGCACTGTCAACACACTACTGTGCTTCAGGAAAACTAAGGAGAAAGTTCAGAGCAGCCAAATGTTAATGGAACACAGCTGTCTTGGCAGAAGAAACACTAGAAATCCTCAAGCAGGGACCAGATCATTTACAGGTATATTTACAGGTAGTGAAGAGAGGAGAAGAGGATATGGAAATCTCCAAAATGTTTGGTAGGATTCATTTCTCTTAACTTCGAGCAACAACATTTATGTCTACAACATAAATGTTTATTTATAGGTCCAAAGTCCGCACATCAAGTGTAGTCCAGGGCTACCTCAACACCAGTAAATTCAGCAAGGACAGGGCTGAGGCTCTCTGTAGATCAAGACCATCCCAATGACTATAATGTCCCCAGCATTACTTTGGYCTGGGCTCTCTAGAATTCTCCCAAGTATCTGCTGCGCTCCGTTCACTGTCACAGCACTCAGTTTGGGGACAACCTCACTACTTTGCRGGGCAAGAGCATTTCCTACTAGTGTTTGTCTTCCAGCGTCAGAGACAGAGAATGATCCCAAGTACGTTTAGTTTTCTAGCATAAGCACAGCCTGAACATTCATATCTGTGCTAGTCACTTTAGGTTCCCTTTAAAACTAGCAGGAAAAAAAGAGGCACTTTCAGGGTGCTATCTGAGTCACTGTAGACATTAGAAAAAGAAGAAATGCATTCTGAAGTGCCTATATTTCTCCATTGACTATAAAAACAGTCTAGACACTTAGCTCATATTCAGAAATTTATACTGTGCACATCTGGAACTGGTCAGACAAGTCCCACCTCTCCCGCCAAACATTTACACATTTCTTCTGTGAAGACACTGTCAATATCTCTGTTACTCTGCATGGGATATGCATAGACAAAGAGATTTTCCTTTATTTGTTCATCAGATATTTTATGTAGAGGTTTTCTAATCAAAAAAAAAAAAAAAAAAGAAGGATCTATAGAATGGTTGTTATGAATAGACAAAGATAAATTGTTTATTTAGAGAAAATGAAAAAAAAAGTCAAAATTTATAGAAATGTTTTCGATGTTAAGATAATCTTCTGTGGAAAATGGTTGCAAGTATTATTCATTAAGAAATAAGTGGCATTCACAAACATTGTATTTCTGAGATAGGCTCTCCTACATACTCCCGGTGACTTAATACTTCTCTTCCATCTGACATAAAGTCAGATAGAAATACTTCCCTTCAATCTGACACAAATAAAAAATAKCTGATCCCACATAAAAGCTGCCCATTAAAAATTAACTTATCAAAACAACACCAACAGAGTTGAATCAGTGCATTGCATTTGGTTTTGGTAAAATGCAGTGGTTTTGCAGACATACGAAGAGGTAGCACCTCACTGTCAATCTGCTGCTGTGCGCTTTTAGGGCTACTTCCACTGAAAAGCTCAAGAACTCATTCAGGGACAAATTTGACAGACAAAAGAGCTGAGAATCCTACCTTTATGCCACTCCAAAGGAACAAAATGATGTGAAGTGTAGCCTTAAGAACAACTGAAAAATGCAATGCTATTGATTCCTAGGTTTAAACAGGTGTAGGCAGCAAATGCTGCCCTATATTTTATCATTTTCACACCTTCACCCATCGCAGACGGTACTTCAAGCATGCCTGCAGTCCGTGTCGCACGCTAAGTACAGACATGATTCACAAATCCCAGTGTTTTGTAACTTGAATCTTCTTCCCCACTGAATAACTGGAAGCAGCAGCTCTGTTATGAGCAGAGCAGCTAGTGAATTATTTATGCAGCACAATTTATGATTGATGTGGACCAGCCTGGAGCTGGAATGGGCTGTGAGGAGGGCAGGCTGCTGTGGTGAGCAGCAGAGCTGAGCCCTGGTGACTCCCCTGGCTCCTCTGCTTTTTTTTTCGAAAGTAAGGAATTAATAGCAGATGAAAATTGCTTCACGGATTACCTTGTCGAGGCCTTGCTGGATTGTATTTGGTTCCCTGCCAGCACAAGCATCTTGTTTTCTCCCCGAATGCAGGAAACCTCCTGTCTTGAGATGTGCTCAGGCAGGATAGATGATTCACCCTGCGCCCCGCTGTCCCTCCCTCAAACTCCAGCTGAGCACTTTAAATAGAAAATTGCCTCAGATAGCCCATGCACTGGGGAAGCCCTTTTATGACCCAGAACACGCTCCCTGCACAATATCTGTTTCATTGCCAGGGGCACACACTTCCTGAGCCTCCGTCCTCCGCCGGCCCCAGCTGCCTCACGTCAGCCGTGTTTCCTCGCATGCCTGGGATGTTTGAAATTGTCAGGGCTTAGCCGGGAAACAGAGGGGATTTGGGGAAGCCAGGCTAAGAATCGGTTTTCTTTCCTAGGGGACGATGATGTTTTGCTCCCAGATGCTGCTCTGTTATGCACCAGCCTGCTTACCCTGGTCATTTAATGGATCAGGCTGCCGTCAGCTCCGGAGCAGATGTTTCCTGCGCTGCTTCCACTTTGTTATAGCTAGTGAGGCAGAAAATGCTGCTGTAAGAGTGTGACTGCTTGGTTTTGAGTTCAAGAAGCCATGAAATATCTGGGAGCAGGATGCACAAAGCCCCGGCACCGCAGAGACCCGTGGCATCAGCACCAAGCTGGAAGGGGATGCTGCACGTTCGCTTCYCTCTGCTAACAACAGCTCTTGTGCTTCATATCGTGTCTGGGGGGAGAACTTCATAGGGATTGCAACACCTCCAAGACGAGGCAAATATTTTTAGTTCTGTCTGATGGAGTTAAACTGTATTTCCTGCATGGATTACTACAGGTGGACAATTTAGGCTATGTCTTTGTCAGCAAATTAAATACAGCCATATAGATAACATGCTCACAGAGTTTCTGGTGTGGTCTTTGGCCTTTGACCAACCAGCACTCTCCCAGGTGCCTGCCAGACAGGGCTCTGGGATTAGCTTGGAGAAAGGACCATTCTCAACAGGCTGATCCTCTGCAGCTACCCTGTTTCAAGGATAGGAGTATAGCTGTGAGTTCTTCCAAGCCAGATCACAGGATCACAGCAAAGTCCATGATGTATTTTATCTGTTAGAACAGATATGATCTTTGCATGCAGTTGTGCAACTCCCATTTTCAGGTGTCCATTCAGCTCCAGGATAGCACATCAGCTCTGCAAAGGCAAGTAAAGAGTTTACTACACTTTGGATGGGGCTCTTATTCAGAGCAGCAAATGCAAGAAGAGCTGGAGGACCTATGCTTTGTGCCTTGAAGGCAGTCAGGTACCTCTTGTGGAAATGGTAAAGAAACCTAGAGATCCAGGTGGGGTTACCCATGCTAGTGCTCTAAAATCCTGATCACTGTGAGAAAAGCCTATAGGACTCTTGCTCTAACACTCCTTGCTGTCCTGCAGTCAGGAAGACTGAGATCTCTGTCTCCTCAGAGGCTGAGACCTATAGAGGTCCTCTCTCTAGATATTGTAGGTCGTGAAGCCAAGGTCTTGTGTCTTTGAAGATGCTCTACTCAGTGCAACAGTTTAACACTCACTTAGTCAGAAGATGAACTTGTGAATAACTTACTGTATCAAGCAGTAGTGAGAACACTCACCCAAGACCTGGGGACATACTAGCAATAATTCAGTTTTACTGCATGAAAGGGAAATACTTGCWAAAAAGCAYTGAGAAAGGCTTAATTCAGACCATCTTGCAGGTCTGGAGATAAGAAAAAAAATGAAATGCTTTGAAAAGGAAGGGAATGTATTTTAATTTCAGCAGTTAGGGATTTGAAGCTGGTCCTAGCAYGTCCCAGGACCAATGGGTTTAGGCAGCAGCAACAGGCAGTCAGGACACAATTAGGTAAGAGGCCTCAGATATTCTCCTATTATAAATGCCTCCAACAAATGCAAATTTATAACAAAATAGCATGCAGATGAGAACGACTCTAMGAACAATGTAGGAGAAACAGCCTGTCTTAATGTGAGCTCTGCAGCTTTAATTCCTCTTGCAAACTGCAGCAATGAAAGCCCAGTTACAGCCCTGGCAGTGATTGTGTTGGGGGAATACCAAAGGACAAATACACCTGCAAGAAGCAGGCACTGATCCAGAACAGTCAAAGATCTGCAATAATTTTTCCATAACACAGTTTCTCAGGTGCTAAGTGCTAGCAAGCAAAAGCAGTGGCTGAATAATCACAGACATAGGTCCAGTGAAGGCTTTGCCTCAGGGGAGAAGTCTGTAGGGATCTGCTGGACCTTGGCCCTGGGCAACCATATTTCAAGATGACCATGTGTAAAAAGAGCTGCTTAAGAAATGTCATCCATTCTCCTTTTTCTGGTGCATTTTTCAAAGGRAGTTCTGATATTTGCTTTGACTAATTTAAAAAACATATTCAGCCCAATATGAATGCAGCAGTGCCATTGCCTTCACACAGGAAGTATTAACCACTGATGGTTTAAATGGAGATTATGCAACTCAAAGGAAAGCAAAATAAGCCGTGTTCTCTCACATTGCTGCCAGTAACCAAATTATGGGATAAGGGAGGTACTAGAAGGTTTTTTGTTTGTTTGTTTGTTTGTTTTGTTTTGTTTTTCCTGAACATTTACTGTTTACTCCAATCCAAATAAGTGTCCTTTCTATCAGTGAAAGTGGCTTAGAATTATAGAATACTTAAGGTTGGAAGGGATCTCCAGAGGTCATCTAGTCCAACCCCYYTGCTCACCCAGGGACACCCAGAGTACGTGCCACAGGGCTGCATCCAGGCAGGTTTTGTAGATCTCCAGAGAAGGAGACTCCACAACCTCCCTGGGCAGCCTGTTCCAGGGCTCTGTCACCCTCACTGTTAAGAAATTTCTCCTTAAGTTCCTTTTGGTGCTTCAGTTTGCAGCCATTTCCTCTAGTTCTATCACTGGCCACCACTGAAAAGAGGCCGGCCCCCTCCTCCTCACTGCCTCCCTTGAGGTATTTATACACGCTGATCAGGTCCCCCCTCATCCTTCTCTTCTCCAGGCTGAACAGGCCCAGCTCTCTCAGTCTTTGCTCATAGGGCAGATGTTCCAGGCCCCTGATCATCCTGGTAGCCCTGCRCTGGACTCTCTCCAGCAGCTCCACATCCCTCTTGTACTGGGGAGCCCAGAACTGCACACAGTACTCCAGATTTGGCTCACGAGGGTTGTGTATAAGGGGACGATCACCTCCCTTGACCTGCTGGAGACGCTCTTCTTAATGCACCCCAGGATCCCGTTGGCCTTCTTGTTCACGAAAAAATATCATTTTTTCAAAAAGCTTAGTTGCTTTTCCTCCCATTGCCTTATATCATCTTGTGTCTCTACCATGTTCCTCTACCAACTATAAAAACATTGTGCAATGGGCTGACATGTGTGACTCTCATGGTTTGTGCTGACAGACTGTCATCCTCCTTTTGTCAGTCCACCATGGATATTTTGGCATTGACTAACCAGTCAGGACCCATCAAAACAGTCAGTGGCAGCAGAACAGGGACTCACACTCAGGTAGTGCCAGGGAAGTATGAGTATAAGCTTGGTTAATCAGAATTAGGAAATGAAACATTGGGCAAGAGATGACTGAGGCAACATTTTCCTTGCAAGCAATGTTTTCCACCACTGACTCCTCTGATAAAAGGCAGAAATTACTTTCAAACACATTGTGGGCCACAGGTCAATAAAAATGATCTGTTTATAATTTCTGCTGTCAAAACAGTGTATGTACATAGATCTCAGACAGCCTTGTAATCTGTGTTTATCTCTTCTTGTTAAACATCAAATAGTATGGTTTATTCCAGCTGAGAAGTGCAGTGGCTTCTCAGATCGAGCCTCTGGTCACTAGAGGGATCCCAGCTCCAGGACAGCTCTGGTTAATGGTTAGGCCCATGTTGTTCTTCCTGGGCAGCTCTATGACAGAGCGCACAGGGTGTGGGGCAACACCGCTGTCCTTCTCTCTGTGGTTCAATTGGGGAAAACCCATGGGTCAGAATATCTGTCTTTCATTGGTGTGACTGGATAATTTGGGGATCCCATGTGAAGTTTTGGGAGTCCCTCTCTGATTAGTCATGTTGCTGACTTCATGGTATTAAAATACCTGCTAATGACATGCTGCACCAGAAGTCACTGTGCGGGTTGGCTAGTCAGGGGAAGCGGCAACATGAACTTCAAAGGTGAGCTGATGTTGCCCTGGTTGGCACCCCCAGGCATGTACACAACATTTGTTCCTATTCCTAAGAGCAGGACCTCTTAGGAAGGCCTTACATCCAGGCCATATTATCTCACAGCCATTGGCACCATCCGACACAGCAGCATAACATGAACGTGATGTTCATTCTTTGTGGAACACAAGCAATGTGAGATGAAAGGGGACAATGTGCTGCACATGGGTCATGGATAATATTTAGCAGAGCAAGGACACCAGCTTAGCCACCATATTATGCTTTGATGTGACATCAGGACATCATCATCCGTAGTATTGCTACTTGTATTATTAGTTGGAGGTAGGTATTATTAGTGATTATTAGTTGAGTACTGCATGCTATAGAGGGAAGTCATCAGAATATGTGTGTCCAAGCTCCAGTTGCTGGACTGACCCACTACTATCACACCTGGAAGTTGTCAGTGGACCAGGCTCTCTCTTCCACCATGGACTGTCACAGGCTGCAGACACAGCTCCAAAATACACGCAAGTTGTGGTGGTGCTACAGGCTGCCCAGCAGCTCTGCTGCATGGCTGTTAACTGAATGGGCAGACTCCTTGCATAGCCACAGGTGTGTCCCTTCTCCTCCTGCTTTGAGGAGCAGAGTCTGCCTATTGCTATGTTATTTCCACATGGCAAACACCAAAGGAGTAATGCAGAGCTCCATTATTGTTCCTAGCAGAGACTGCAACGTAAAGAAGCATGAATAACTTTGTATTTTAAGAAGCTTGAGATATGGAGGTTCAACCAGTCAGGCAAGGGGAGAGCAATAATCCAGCCTTGTTAGCAGTCCTCTCCCTAAAATGAACTTTCCCTCCATCCCTTTTGGTGAATTTTGTTTGACCTTACACAGTTACTTTGACGTACATCATTTCTTTTCTATCTTGATTGTAACTTCAAATTTGGTATAAATAGGAAAACATGTCAGGACAACTTCTCTCCTGGGGTAAACCAACTTTTCTGATTTGAAGAAGAATATATCCAAATCACTGGGTGCTAACATATAGCCAAATCACTGGCTGCTAACATCAATAATTATTAATTGCAGTACCAGGAATGATAACAGCAGGTTTCAAAATGGTGAAAAGCAAATATTGATCTGTTTGCATAAAAGTGAGATTAGGCTGTGTCCATAGTAAATATTCATGGTAATAAGCAAAGAGGAGGTTGATTCCCCTTAGCCCTTCCCACAGCAGCCAAACCAAAGAGGAAAAAATCAATTTGATCTCCAGTGAGTGTTTAATTAAGGAGGTACTGAACCTGTGGGAAGCAGCAGCCCTGGGGAGCTGTCAAGTCACCGTTCCAGCAGTGAGGGACAGTCCTGTGGCAGGGAACAGAGCTCATGAGGTCGATGACCGATTAGCGCTACAGCTTCTGAGCGGGGAAAAGATGTCCCCGAGGGAGGAAAGTTCAAACCTCTGCACAAGCAGGGGCAAAAATACTTGAAACAAAATCTCCTGGTTCAGCACAAGTAATTGTTGCATTTTACAGCCTTTGGTTTGCTCTTTAGCTCTGCTCCTTTGAAGTGATTGCTCCTGGCAGTGACATGTCCTCCCCTTCTCCCAGATATGTCTCACATGGCCACAAGGACACAAGACTGGATTCAGCTCCCGGTTGCAAAGCTGCTAAGGAACGGCAGCAAATTTGTGAACCCACAACACAGGCAGCCCTCCAGACAGCACATGGGTCTGTTATCAGYGTTATCAGTTATCAGACCAAGTGGCCTGCCCTCCTGGAAAGCCAACTAACCTTGTGGCATCTCATAGAGCCTCTCCTAAGGCTCCGTAAGTGAGAGGTAGTTCAGAAATGCCAGGGAAAAACAGCCCCTTTTCTCTGCTTTGTGTTAACTTTGTATTGCTGCTCATTTCCTGATCAAGGAAGCTGTCTTCAGACATGGTGTCATGCACCTTTCCTTCTACCTCTAAGGGATGAGGGAGATTTTMGACACTTAGCTTGGTCCATTGCCCCTTGGTCATGTAGAAGATCATCTCTCCACCCCCGTCCCTCACCCTGCCAGCTCAGGGGCTGGTAGGCAGGTTGGACATGTGCACATTTCTCATTTRAAAGCTCTCCATGCTGGGGCCAGATAATCCACCTGGCAGGGATAAAAGGCTGAATGTGGATTTGAACATGTCACTAGTTCAAATGAGCYCCTAAATATCTCAGCAGCCTCCAGCTAGTGACAGCAGGTAGTAAGCTGCTCATGTGCATATCCAACCCCTGCAAGATTTTGTGCTTATTCTCCTTCCCATCATGAAGAACTGGAGGCAAACCTACACGTTCAGTTTAGTTATGCCAGAGGACTAGATACAGCTTTAAGCCATCCTCCCACTCCTGCTCCCAAGCCTTTGGGGGCCCCAGTTACCTGGGTGCTATTCAGAGTCATCCTACGTCTGCCTCACTGATGCCTGGGTGGTTGCAGGGTCATCCTTGCAGCCACGTGGCACAGCAGCTCCCTCAATGCAGGAGGATGGAGCCTCTTTCCCCCGGGGCAGAGAACATGCATGGGTTGGGGCAGCAGCACCTGCAGGCACCGAAGCTGTTGTGGGCAGTGAGAAATGTTCCCTGCAGGAGTGGGAAGGACCCGTCTTGTGTTTTGCCCTATAGCCACGCAACTTCTCGCATCTCTCCCCACTCCCATCCCACCTGAAGGAAAGTTGCATGACCCCAAAGGTCCAGCCTGTCTCCTCCTGACCAGAAAGCATCACTGAGATTAAAAGCCAGTCAGATGCAAGTGCTGCTTCTATACTTCCCAAGGAAACCTGATGTGGGCTTCATGTTCTCTGTCTGTAGGCAGTGCTCAGGGTGCTGTGTTCTGGGCTGGAACTCCTGTGGTGTGGGTGAGATTTTCATTTTTAGTACCTGATGCACTGCAGTCCCCTTCTGAGACAGAAATAATTAGACATAACTTAAGATCATTTAATCATGTGTTTCCTCTGGCTGTTCCCTTCTGCCCATAGAGAGCTGCACTTACATGAGGAGTAAGCTGAGATAAGCAGCAGATTGCTTCTTTCACCATCTCATGAGAGAAGATGCTGATGTCTCCCAAGCTGGCTATCTCAGTTTGTGCTCACTTGTTTCTCCTCTCACAGATCACATACTATTCTGCAACCTCACATTAAAAAGGCTAGAGAGGGAAGCAAGGCACTGGCAGTTATTTTCACCAGATTGATTCACTTCATTGCCATAATTTAACTCAGAGCTCCATACAACAGTAATACCTTGACACACTAAGTGAAGACTAACAAACTAACAAAGACTAAAAACACTTTTTTTTTTTGCTTTCAACAACTCTCCTTTTTTAATTCTTGACCCTTCTTTGGATGAACTTTGTCTTGAATAAACAGCAACATCTTGAATTCAGCAAAATACACCATAAAGGGAATAATATGTCCACAGAAGTTTTGCTGAAAAGGACAAACTCATTTATTACTCAAATGGAAAGCTATGATTGCTAAATGTCAGATGAAATTAAAAAAATATTGAATCATTTTCTTTTTCAATGTGTAACTCCTGATTTCTGTTCCAAACTCACTTTCTCTGGAGCATGTGCCAAGGTCATGAAGTCATAGCTCCCATAAATTGGCAGGAGCCAAACGTATTCACTCATTAGCAGAATTAGGATCACCAGGTAATTTTCATCTTAGCACTTTGCTCCAAGGGGAAAAATGCTGACAGCCTCCAGCATGAATAGCACTTCAAGGAGWGACTGTGTGTTCTTATTTTGTATAATGAAGCCATTTGGGTCTTTGCAGCAAAAAGTAGAAGTAGAAATGTGATAAAAAGATAAGTTTTGTTCCTATAAGGTTGTAGTGGGCATTGTTTCAACTCCAGCATCTTCCATACATTTCATATGTGACGGCAGATGTATTTCTTATGTGCAGACACACCAAGAGGTGAGACTCACAAAGCCCTATTGAAATTGTTATATTTGAGATTAGATCTCTCCAGCTACATGTAACTCTTAGAAGAGAGTCACTTAAGTTACATCAATTCAAATCCTGTCTCTGAGCAAGTTTTCTGGGTGAAGATTTGGGAGATGGGGAGCTGCCCTGTGCCAGCTGCCCTGCATGGAGCTGCCTCCTGCTCTGTGTCCAGAACCATGTTTACCATTTCAGATATTGCTGGCTCCATCTCTGCTGAAGAGCCAAACGCTGCCATGCTGTTAAGCTGCTAGGACAGAGTTTTGTCTGGGATCAACTGGTGCTCTCTCAAACAACACTCAGGCCCAGTTCAGCAGTTAGCATGAACCAAGGACCAAATGACCAGGGTCCAAGGGGCAAGTGAAGAGARTCAGGGCAGTGTTTATCTTGCTGGTATAGATGCAGCCAGTGTGACAGAAACATGAGTGGGCAGAACCATCACAAATCATCTAAAATGATCATTTTAAATCTTTAAAGAGATGTGTGATCAAAAATTAAACTGAGCTGAGTTACTTGAAGCATACTGTCAAAGGTGGAATAAATTCTCTTTTGTTGCAAAGCCCTGTTCCCCCATCACCAGTGTTAAGGTTAAATGCTTTTCCTGAAACCGTGCCAGTTTTGAGATCTGAAGGGATTCTTCAAGTTATGAGAGATAAACAAAGGAGTGTGCACCTGCCTGCGTGCCCAGGGGTCCTGGGAGCAGCCCCGTGCAGACAGGCACAGGGATGTGCACGTGACGAGCTGTCAGGCCAGTGTGCCTAAGCATTGACTAATGTAGTCACTCTACTTCAGTCTGCAAATATGTACTTTTCTCTTACTTTTGGCAAGATAAATTGCAAATAATCCTACAGAATTTAGCACAGCTATCTACTAATCTGACTAGCAGACAGGTTACACCGCTGTCTGAGGGTCCTTTTCTAAATCAGATATGTAATTATTATTTGGACTTTCACTCCAGCCTTTAAGGAATTAAAATAAAGCTTCTCTGGCCATGCTGATAGTCATAGACAAATAAATGGGAATCTGGCTCTGCCTTGATGCCAATAGAGTATCCCACTTCCACCAACAAAACGACTCCCATTCCGATGCAGAGAATTTCTATGAAAACTCGGAAGATCGTTGCTTTAAGTCACCCCATTCCCTGAGACATGAGACATGTTCCCTGAGAAATGTTAATAGATAACATGGCCCTCCTCAAAAGCACAGAGTCTGTGCATGAAGCACAGATCAGGGCCACCAGGATGATGCCTTTTGCTATCTGATGTTTTTACATGCCCTTTCACAAAACCTGTGATGTCAAGACTCTCTTATCACTTGTGAAATCAAAACCTATACAGATTCCAGCCAAGGTAATATATTATTAGATGGCATTTTGGGTAAGCATCATTACAGTCTATGTAAATAAGTGAGGAGTTTTTCCTGTTTCCGCTCCTTCCCCTTGGAGAAAATGGAGGTTACATCCATATTAGAAAATTAATTATATGGGTCCAGGTTTGCAGGTTCAGGCCCCAAGACCTGATCTCACGTGCAAGCTGGAGCACTGCCACAGCATGTCTTTGCTCTGAGTCACCAGCCCTTCCCCAGCAATTCCTGGGAGCATTTCAGGATTTAGCAGGGGCTGGAGGCTGGTTGGATGTGTCCAGCTTGGCTCCAAGGCTAGGAGAGAACATTAATGAACAAGCTGATGGCCTTATGCCCACTAATGTAGGTATACCTAAAAGTCTGCATTTCTGTCCTTGGGATATCTGAACTACGAGCAGCCCAGGAGGGAAGGAGAAGTGACAAACTCACAAAATACCAGGTTACACTCGAAGGCAGCATCACCTTGGAAGACAATCCCTTGGAGTTTAGGTGATGTTAAATACACTGCAATCCTCACTATGGACAGGAACTGCTTAATAACATGGGTTGTACATAGGTTAACCACAACAATCCCGTCTCCTCGGAGCATATAATTTTATTTTCACCACCACAGCTACCCAATGGTATGTTCATATAATATCCTTCTATGGATACATCAAAATTCTCCGCAGAGGATAAAGGGGGACTCCGTATTTCTGGACTGGTGGGTCCTGCTGTCCCCTTTGCAGCCCACTGCTGCAACGTCAAGGAGCATCAGGAAAAACCTTCCACATGTTTTCCTCTATTGGTGACAAATTACAGCTTGCATCCCCTCAGCTGCAAGGGACAGRTAGCCAAAATGGTACTGCCTTGCATGCTCAGAGCAAGGGCACCAAGCTCATTGCCCTACCAAGACGCAGAATCAGCTGTGCTCCACTGTGTCCATGTGTGCCACAGGAGGTCTGCCTCCTGGGATGGGACAAGAGGCAGGACGGGATTGGGCACCAGCCYGTGCTGGCCTCCTGTGCTCCTTACAAAGGCACCATCTGCCCTTCCTGTCCTCTCTCTGCAAAAGAAGGATAAGGATTTTCAGCTATTTCCAAGATGTGTGAGGAATCAGAGCAGAGCTAGCCAGGGATTTCTAAGTGAAAGAAGATGTTTTTCAGGAAAATGTATATTCCTTCCACTAAAAATGCTAGTGGGAATGTGCAGGTTTGAGTAGGAGTCTCACATGCAGAGCTTTCCAAAGCCCAGGACATAGCATATGSGTGAAACCAGAGCAGAAGACACAAGCAGTGTTGACAGCAAGGGAGCTGGGACGTGTGGGTAGTGCAGCTCTCATGGCGACCTCATTTCCCAGGCACCTGAAGGCTGATGCTTCCTCTCTTAGTCTGTCCTTTTTACAGCTTTCCAGATCTATTCGTGCTGTAGAAGGGGAACATCCCTGAATTCTTGGCAATGATTTAGGCGGGGGAGCTGTTTTACACCCAACTTGAATGATGAGATGTTTGTATAGTATCATGCAAATGAAAATTTTTAGACAAGTTTTACATACGAAAGTTTTACCACAACACATATGGAAATTAGGTGGCCAGCTAATATTCCCTTCTCTAATTTCAGAAATCCTGTTCCTTGCTAGGAAAAAAAGAACATAACTGAGATTTTGCTTGAAAATATACCCAGGATTTAAATGGGAGTGTGAATTATTCTTGATACCCTTAAGGAAATCATCTACTAGATCCAAGTAAAGAGAGATGAAATGGACCTTTAATTTATAATAAAAATCTTGAAGTCTATGTAAACATACGGTGCCAACAGGACAGGGATGCTGGGAGATGATATAAATCTTTGGTGGCTAGTTGAAATCATATATGGTATGTGCCTTGCTTCTACTAACAYATCACATCCATCCAAGGGACTAAATTTTACAAGTTTAACATTCTCTTGATCCTTTTACTTACAAGTACCCAGTGGAATGTAACATTGATCCAAGTATATGCAGTAGGRCTATTTATAGCTTTGAACCTATCAGGATTTTTTTTCCTGAAATCTTGGAATAATTCAACCCGATGAAAAACAAATCATTTTTCATTTATTTAACACTTAACTACTAGGGCTGTGAATGTGGAAACTATCTTACTTTCCACATCTCAGATGATATTGAATTCCAGAACATGATTTACCTTCAGTGAGATAGAAAATTATTCAATCTACAAGTAGCCATAAAGAGCCTTGCCTGACAGAAATTAATACACACTTTTGGTCACTGTGAGTAAATAATGGAGCAAATCTAGCAACGCCATAAACTGCAGAAAGTCATGCCCGATTTGGGCTGTAACTCTGTGCCCACACTGAAGCTGAGAAAAGGCATGAGTCTATATTTATCAGCTTCCACACAGATTTAGCTCATTCACCTGTTGTATTTGTCACCAAAAGAGAGATAGGGCTTTTATAGAAGGGACTTTCACTTTGCTGACAGCRTGTACAATGCCTGGTGTTATAGAAACCCTACCTCCTCTTGGACAGAGGTCTTTAGGGTAGAACTGCAATATAAATGATAACTATAATTTGAATTCTTGCCTTCCTTCCTCTTGCTTGCGCACACACACACACAGAGTCTCTCCAGGAGTCATTAGCAATGCCTCAAGAGGCTTGATGCTGGCACAATTTATGCTAGCTTTATAATGATTAACAAAATTTACCTTCAAATTCCTATTGATTTATATCTGTACCAGAAATAGACCCTGGGCAGACGTTACTGGAACGTGGTACATACGATTATCCTGGCCAGAGGAAGATAAACAGAACCAGAAACTTGGACCACAGACATGAGAGGAAATGAAGCCAGGCAGCTTGCGAAAAGCTGGCTTGGGAACACGTGCTGTGCCAGCCCAACCCCTGTCCTCTTCCCAGGCATTGTCCRAGCGCTCGCCTCACTGCCCAGACCGGCACCGGGCCCGGGGCTCTGTCAAGAGCTGCCTCCCTCAGTTGTCCTTTATTTAGCTTCGCAAGGGGAAGGCTGGTGGGTACAGCCCAGGATGACTTCCCTCAACCTCACCTTTTATTCCAGGCCTGTTACACCAGGGAAGTCCCACATGCCCCTCATCTGCGACAGAGCATATGAGTTCTAGTACAGCAAGGTGCACCTTACCAAGATGCAAACACGACCATGAGCATTTCAATGGATTGCRTAGAGGTTTCCAACGCCAGCTAGTTCATCTTCCCAGCACTGATTCTACAGCAGTCAGGGAGTGAGGTGGCCCCAAGCTGCTGAGCCTCAGCTCCCCGGCTCTGTTCCATCTCTTTAAGCTGGCAGAGGAGCAAGCAGGCAGAGAGGTCACAGTTTAATGCATGGAAATCAGAGCCACAGCCATCTGGCATGTGCTCGTCTTGCCATGGAGGAGCAGAGCAGCTCACCCCCAAAGCATCACAAGAGATATTTTACCATTACTGGCAAATTAGGACCGAGGTAATTTATTCTAATCGAAACAGCTACTGAGAGATCCCTGTAGCCATGTTCCTAGTGCCGTAAGTGCAGATCAGCTATCTAGGGAAATATGTAGTTTCTGATTAGGAAAGAAGAGTTGAGCAGAACTGAGATCAGTAGCTTACTGCTATATTAGAGCAGAGGCTAGGGATTTTTGTTTTTCTTCCTTTTTCCTGTGGGTGAATAGGATTAGATGGTACATTTATCTGTAAGGATAAAACTGCTGCAGGCCTTTTTGCCTCATGTGCATTCCAATATATGGAGAACCAATTAATTTTGAAAATCCAGTAAGAACCTCCCTTATCAGATAAAACATCCCCAGTGTTTTGAGATAAGGATTTATTTCAGCAGTTTCAAAGCTCTTATGCTGCCCCTCCCCAGTCTGGAGGTTGCTGGACTATGTGATTTGGTCATAAATTGTGCAAATATTCAGAGCAATTTTAATTAATGAAAAATTTGCATCTTAATGAAGGAGGTGATGGAGCCCTCCAGCAACACAAACAATTACATATTGTCCTGATGAAATAGCACTAAGATTGCTCTGGTGAAGGTGCTTAGGCTGGTTTGCAATTGATTGAGAAGTCTTCTCCTGGGGCTGGGAGGTGGCATCCCAACCCTGCCCACAGTGAGTGAGCAGAGGTGCAATGCCCAGGRAAACTGCAGCTCCCAAACTCCTGCTGGTCTGCACAGGTTTCATCAGGTGTTAGCAGCTTTATCTGCCTCTCAGTTGAGAGGTAGATTTGCCTGAGGGGCAGAGGGTGGAAAGAGGAAGGACCTGAGACCTCCTTTCTTTGTTGTTTTGGGCACTGGGTCCTGGTTGCTCTCTGGGAGCATCCAGTGGTACTTCCTTAACGTTGGAAATACAAGAGAAGCTACTCTGCGCTCTTTTCCCTTGATGCTCCAGCTCTTCTGCCCTAAGCRAGAGTAAACGGCAGCTTAGCTCAATTTCTTGATTCAAATCAGCATGGAAACACAGAAAATTGCTTTCACCCTTTTTTGCAATCCCCCCCCCCCTTCCAGTGAAGCAATCTTCATGTTTTCCAGATGATAATCTGCATAGCTGCATTTCGATATGTAGGACTTGCTTTTGAAGCTTTGAAATTGTACTGCAACTGGCAATGAACCAAAAGGGGAGTCATTCGAGTGTTTTATATTTTGGGGAACTGGCTTGAGCACACATTCCTGAGAACAGGGCCTAGGCACCAAAGAATATTTTGCATCCAGAAATGATTTATAAATCATACAAGAAGCATAATGTGACAGGAAGCATTAAGACTTCCCAGGCTGTTGAACAGAGAGGGATACAATGCCATGTCTTAGGAGGTCTTGCTGGTTCACAATACATTTCATGAATTTCTGTTCTCCAAACACTTTATAGTAAATAACAACTGAGCGGCCTGGTATTTCTCCAACTGGACAGAGAAAAGTAAAATTTCAATACAAAATCAGTGAGCTCTGGAGAACCTTGCAGTCTTATGAGTGATTACAGGTCATCTCAATCAGAATTCAGTCTTAATCACTCTTTTTCTCTGCACATATATCCCAGTGACCCCRTATATTCCATGCACTCTTATCCAAGTCCTTAGAAGTCCTTCTTGTACACCGTTGATATCACATACATTTGGAGCCAGTGTAAATGGTTCTGCCTCACTCTCCCTTGATAGCAAGCAAAGCACTGGGAATAAGATCTCCTCAAATGCTCATTCAAATTCAGCTACYAGAAGCAAGCGGATAGGAGCAGCAAGAGCAAGGAAAGTGCAGTTTATCTGCACTGCCTTCTAAATACTGCCACAGAAATGCTAATTAGTAAATCTCCTGAAATGACAGCAGAATAAGGTTCATATTGCAACACTCAGAAGGGATTTGAGCAGGGATTTAGCCAACCACAGCAATGTGTTTTTACTACTTGCTCACCTCTTTATGTCCTAACTGTAYTGTAGTGGTCAAAAACTCAACTTCTCTTACTCTGTACAGTAGCTCTCTACCCTTTACTCTTGTTTCTATGGTCCTGATGCCATGTGTAGTCTGTGGCTCTGCCGATATTATCTAATCAACTCCTGTGTATTTTTGCAGCTTCCCTACTGCCTCTGCTTCTTTTTTCCACTGTAGGAATTGCAGTACATTACTTTTTGTTGTATTTACACTGTCAAGTGCCATCTTGAGACAACTTGTTTGCCTCATATAATCTGTACCTTGGTAATTCTTCCTAAATGACGATTTGTGCAGCCACTTGCAAACAAGAGCACGCAAGAAAAGTAACAAAGAGCATGCAGACAAAATTGCCCTCCTGAGCTCTAACTAGCTCATGACATAAAAGGTGTATATTGCCATGAAATTTTGTGTGGAATGTCCCTTCACTGGTAGACATCAGGCCTGTTCTGAAAATCTCTCCTAGACCTGAATTTCTGTGTGTCTGTGTTTAGAAATACATATATATATATATATATATATATATATATATATAGAGGCTCCTATGACAGTGCGTGCAGAACTCCAGATACCAAGAGAACCTTGAAACCAAGCAAATCCCTACAGGGTTAGGAAGGCAGCTGATTTGTGGGTCTAAATCCTGCTCAAGTCCTACATTAAATGCTTAAGTGAGGATTTTTTTGTTTTTATGGGAACTATATTTAGGTTATTCTTGGTTTTAGTCCTCACTTCTTTCTTGTTTTATTCATGTGGGCAAATTCTTATTTTTTCTGAATTGTTATTTCATATCTGTCACATTTAACTTATCTCACCTCTCAGGAGTTCTCATTTTATATCTGTCTTTCCTGAGCTGTCTTATAGCTGTCTCTATTTGTCGGTCTTTTTCTTTTTTTTTTTTTCACCCAAACATCATTAATTTTCCATTTACTCCTCATATTGCCCTTCCCTCCAATTTTGAAAAGCTCATTTCGATAATTTTAGGATCTTTGATTTAAAGAAACCCATCACCTCCCCTCTCTAGGGTCCTCAGTCCAGATGGTTTTAGTAATTTCCTTAATTTCTCCAAATTTGTCTTTGGAATATTAATAACTTGGTCAATGGATATACTTCTGTTTATCCTTTTTGCAACTTAAATTGAATTAACTTACAGTCATGTAAACCAAGGCCATTCTCTCTCACCGAATGAGTTCYCTCTCACAGACAGAGTATGACTAACGTAAGAGTCAGTATCTCCAGTCTGGCCATTAGTTAACAAAATCTAAAGCAAGGACAAGAAAAAGGGCACCTCCTTTATCTCATAACTTCATCCCTGTAAGTGTAACGAAAGGATGGGAAAGAAGACAAATTCTTTCCAGGTCCTCTGAGAACCACTTGAGGCTCTGAAGCATAAAGCCAGTTCTCTATATTCTAACTTGTAGAATTACAAATTTTGTTAATTTGAAGGATCATTTAAACTGTACTTGAAGATTCTCAGAATGACAATCACAGAATAACCAAAAGACTAAGAAAAACAAGCAAAGAGTAAAGAGTGGCCATATCTGATTGAAGAAGAGGGGACTAGCTTTTGTAAAAACATTGTCAATATGTTTGCCTGCCAAATATAAAAGTTGAACTTGAAAAAAATACTCATCTATAAATGTCACTAGTTCTGAAGGATCATTGTGCAGAAGACAATAATACAATCCCATTAATCTCATTTGTAATGCATTGTTTCAACTTAAAATAAAATGTCCTACATTTAGAAATTAAAGAGACTACCAGAAGAGCAAACCCACATGGGACCTAAGAGCTTTTGATTTGTGAAAGATAACTAACAACAAAATTTCTTAGGGATAAGCAACTGGCTTTCTTTCAAGGAGTTAAATGTATTTCTGGAAAAAAAAAAAATGTAGTCTGTTTTAAAATTAAAATCTGTAAGTGCAAAAAGCTTCAACAAACATGGAACTATTTTGAATTTTCAAAAAAAAAATAAAACTGGTGACCAAACTGGTGACTGGTGTTCAATTACTATTAAGGTATTATTAAGGCACTTCTGTGAATATTGATCATGATTTTTTTTTCCTAACCAGCTCTCACAGAAGACATGATCACTCCCACTGCATGTCATAAATTAGCACAGCAGAGCAYTCCTGACAGTCTTCTGACAGGGCCATTTTTTAAGCTATAATAGGTAGATCTCCTTAGCCTCTCCTCCAGTCTTGTCATAAATCTGTCACACTGRCCCTTGGGTTTCCATTTCAGCCTACACACATCTGCCTTATGTCCTTATACTTTCTTTAATGTAATTTATTTGTGCATACCAGTTTTTCTCACAAGGATCTCACAGCCTGGGAGCAGAGCATCGTACCTGCCCATATCTGAGTGTTGCCTTTCAATTCAGCATCCCCTTCAGCAGGATGAAAAGTACCCTCAAGTTTGCACTGCCCAGAAACTGTGAGAAATAGCACAGCAAGCTGTGCAATAAGGCACTCCTGCCCTGTCCTGAAGGCCCTTCTGTGGTTGAGTTTGCCATGGCAGGGAAGTTATCCTGGAAAATGAACAGAGGTTGGCAAGCAGTCACTGGTCCTTGACTTCAGCTCCTTGAAGTGTGATCAAGACCATAACCTTATATTGCTCTCACAAGAAYATCTGTACTTTCTGTTCACCTTTAAATTGGAGAAAGAAAAAAGCCACATTCCTGTCAGATCCATGCTCCCTCAGGAGGGAGCATCTCCATCTCTTCCTCCATATTCAYCTTCTAAAACCTTTACCATCCCTATCTGTTCTTATTTCTGAGTCCAGACAACTACACAGCACAACACAATATATTACATAGCTCTGAAAAGGTACAGTTGCTCAAACTGAGCTGATGCCCCTCAGGGCATAATTGTTGTATTTTACCTATTTTTATGATCATGTCTTCTCTGGGGCACRGCCAAAGTCCCTGCCGTTATAAGGCAAGTTCCAAAATCTATGATTTCTTGACAGTTCCCCCTCATGCCTCTTGTAGGGCTGACACCAAACTCCCTGTAGCTCCTGCTTCCCCAGCCTCATCCTTGTGACATTCCAGYCCCAGCCTGCCTGGGTGTGGAAGCCTTGAGCTGCCTGCTGCTCCATTGAGGATCCCAGCTTTTCCACACCTGAATCCTGAGCTCCCCATGAGCCTAGTGCTACTTTGAGAGGACAGCTGAAGATGTTCACCAGAAGGGAAACCAAGCCTGGACTCAGCTCTGTGCTCGGCCCTCCATGGACTCTTCTCATCTCCTCTGCACTTTGGGCAATGGTGGGACAAGGCAAAGACCACAGCGCCCTTGTTAATGCCTGACTGGGAGTCATCCTTGTAAAACAGAGCACGTACCCACTATAAAGAAGTCAARAGGTTCTCTAAATTATTCTGAGGGTTTTTTTTAGTTATCTATAGCCTTTGGCTTGGGGGAGGGCATGAAGAAGACAGTGCTGGGCCTCAGTCCTCTGATTTCCCAGCTCACCTTGTTGCTCATGAGACTCAGCTGAATGCTGAGACTCAGGTTATCCGCCAGGAATATTGGCACATGTTTAATCCAAACATTTTCTGTGTAGCTTTTTTAACATTTCACTTGCAATACAGCGAGCTTGGGACATTTATGGCATTCTGCTGTATGGATGTAGTTCAGCACTTAGACTGTCAGGCAGTACCATGCAAACACCTGTGGGCTTGATCTCTCTTAATTTCTTTATGTGTTACCCCCTTTGAATCCATCCCGCCTAAGAATGTGTTTCTCATATTGCATTGCCTTGACCCCTAAGCCAAGTTTATCTGAACAGACAGTTACAGATGGGGATTTTTGTCTCTTTGGACAGCTGCTTGTGGTTGCACCCACGCCTCCTCTCCAAAATGCTGTGCTGTGTCCAAAGAGAACCACATCAGCCTGGGAGGGACCCAACAGCAACAGATTCAGAGCATCATCACCAGAAACAGGAGCAGAGCACAGCCCCAACACGATTCGTGGTGGCTACGCAGAGAACTGTGTGATGAATCCCACTGGTCATGTGTGGAACCATTGAAAGTCACCAGTGAGCAAAGAGGCTTCTTGCAGCATGGAGAGATGAAGATCCTGGATTAGAAAAAGATGCAAACATGGGACATTGTCTTGTCATCCACCTCTGTGYGCACTTGAGGTCCAAGGGAGCATCCCTTGGCTGAACTTGTAAGAATGAGATGTTCTTGTGGTGTTTGTCTGTATACAGAGCACAAATGATGGCATCAATATAAGGAGCTTTTCTCTCTTGAAGCTGAACAGTCCTGGATAACTTTGTCAATAAGTGAGCCCTTCCAAGGATGCGGTTTATAACTGGTTTAGCCTAAGCGATTGAGCTGCCACCAAAGCGGCAGTCCTGYGCGTTCACCAAATCCCTATACTCCCTCCTTTGTCATTTTGCCACAATTTCTTACAGTTTTGTGGAATAACTTTCTGATCCTACTGAAAATTGATGTTCTTTTTTTTTTCTTTCTTTTTTTTTTTTAAGGAAAAAGGATTTTCAGCCCAGTCACTGACCTGATCTGAGACACTGAGCAGATGCAGGGGCACTGAGCTGACTGAACTGATAGAGGCAGTTTACATGCAAAGATAACAGGTCTGCCGGTGCAAAGAAGGTCAAAGAGCAAGTGTGACCTCAGTGGTATGGCCTCCATTTCCTGGAGCAGGTACATTTTCCATGGAATGTGTCAGTATGCAAAAACTGCTTTAACAAATTAAAAGTTGTTTTGTTCTGAAACTGTGATAAAGTGGGACAGCTCTATGTTGTGAGAACTTTATTCTCTTTTGAAGTGAAATTTCAGACCAAATCAACATAACTTTGCAAAGCATTTTCATTGCATGGGACTGGCTTTTTTTTTTTTTTTTTCCCCAATGGAAAATAATTTCTCAGCAAGCTACACCCCAAAACTTGGGAATGTGGGAAATCCAGATCAGGAGCATGTTGTGAATATGTCTGCTTGGCCTTTTCACTAATGGGGAAGGATGTAGACATTGCCGTGTCCTGGAGATTTCTCTAGATGAAGCAGTGAGGTGTTGTCTCTGGTGAGATTAGGAAATCTCTTTCTTCCTGTTCGTTGTTGATACTGCAGACAACAGTATATATATGCAGAATGTGAGCCAGTAAGAGCTTTCAATCTTAACTGAAGCTTTACATTCCAGCTGTCAGGTTTTTACTTGTTTACCTTGGAGCCTGGCTTCAAGGAATATGATAGAAGAGATAATTAGAGCAGAGTGGCTGCCAGCAAGAGGAAAAAAATGTTTCAATAAAAAGGATTTTATTCTGCTAAGGATGCTTATAGGAACAAACGGGACCCTTGGGTGCAAAACAGAAATAATCCTAAGCATCTCTGTCATCCATGTGCCTCCCCTGAAACAGGTTTCATATCGCACACGGCATCGCTGCGCACGCAGATTTCTATCAGTGTCTCGATGCCTTTCTGCAATGGGCCCCAGGAGCTTTCGGGGCCAGGCTGCTGGAGGATCACTCTGGGTTGGATGGTGCGATAGCTGGGGATGAGTGAGGATCCAGGTGTCTGCCTCCCACCGCTCCTCTTGGGGCACGGTCACACATCAAGAGACAAAAGATTTTCAGGTTGCCCAGGGCCAATCCTGGTAGCCTGGTCATGACCATGTAATCAGAGGCTACCTGTAAGGAAAATCATCTGAAGTAAATGCTGTATTTATGTGAGGAGTCTGCTCTGTTTTCTGCTTCATAAAGGCAGGAACACGGAATCTGGCTGCAACAGCAAATTCAAGATAAAGATCAGTAAAGACTATGTTAATGCTTTGCATTAAACCTTTGCTATTGATTGATGCATCCCTGCATCCCTTCAGTAGCTAGACCTCCAAGTTGGCTGAGCCATATTAATCAGTCCATTCAAATGTTCTAATCAGCTCYCTAATAAGTCACTTAAATAGTATCTTCAAACATTATGCATGAGAAATCCTTGGCACTGTACATTCTGTTATTATCACCAAATGGAGCTTGAACTTCAGAGAAGATCTGGCCAGTTAAATGGGCTCTTCTCTCTGGAGTCTGAAATCCCACKTGAGCAGCTTGTGTCTTGCAGCAGTGATGGGAGCAGGGAAGCTATGACCTGCTGATGAGCATCCCTGATGATAGACATGTCAGTGGGCAGTTTGTTTCAGCCTGAGCGAGGAGATCCTGTTTTTGTTTCTAGCAAGATATTAAAGATGAGTTCCATAAATAATCCTGGATCACCGAGGTAGGATCAGCCTTACTCTGGTAGGATCAACCTTCCCCTACCCCACTGCCATGGGGAATGATCCCGCATCAGTTCTCTGAAGGCTTTTACCTGTCTTGGGACTGTCTAAGTTGGGGCAGCAAC
Organism: Nothoprocta perdicaria; assembly: GCF_003342845.1. Lineage (NCBI taxonomy): Eukaryota > Metazoa > Chordata > Aves > Tinamiformes > Tinamidae > Nothoprocta > Nothoprocta perdicaria. The sequence goes on from NW_020455632.1 coordinate 3,454,038, forward strand.
CTGGGCCAGGAAAGGGGTTGTAGCAGGACAGATCCTCCCCACCACTGACTGCGACTTGGAGCCAGTAATGGATTTTGAGCCATCCCATCATGCAGGAGGTCAGCAAACTGATGTGGTTGCAAAAATAACCTTGCCAGAAAGGGTATTTTCAGGTTGTCCTGGCCTGTCTTGCTGCAGAAGTACCCACACCAGCACAAGGAGCCACAGAGCTGCTTTAGGCAGATTTAAGGTGATGTGGCCTTCATCACTGTGATTGATATATGAATCCATAAGTGCCCAGCTGAACCTGCACAGCTGATGAAGAAAAGCAGGTACACTACTCAGATTAGGTAGCCTGCAAGCAGGGACTGCATAGGAAGCCAGAAGCTGCTTCTGTCTGATTCATCATCACAGTTGGTATGTATTTTCTTGTTCTAAAAGACTATCTTAGCCTGTAAAGKTTAAGTTAAACCCTCAGTTATGCTKCTTTAAAGTGACCCTCAGGRGTTCAGCGACTTCAGCAGTAAATTTAAATATTAATTCTCATTCCTTTTATATCTTGACCACGTCAGATGGAAAAGTGGTTYGTGACACTAATATTACCATGACCTTCTCCAGTGATAAATGTCTTTTACAACAGCTATGCAAAGATCAAGGAACATGCAAGCCAGCATGGCTTACTTGCATATTGCAAAGTATGGCATAATCAGCRAAGTTTCTTCATTTTCCTTGAGCARTGAAGAAAATAAGGACTTTTTAATATGAGATTTGACATTTGTTCCTCAGCAGGAGGTAAAAAACAAAACAACAGAATACTGATAGTGAGCATATATTTACATTCCTTAATGTGGCTATTATTTTCCAGTCACTTTTTTATTGCTGAACATTTCTTGAATAGGATTTCCACCGGGCTCATTAGATATACTTGCCACAACGTAAGTGTATTTCCATCCTTCACTCAATACAAAAACACTGAGAGCTAATCTGATTTTTAATGCATATCATGCCGTAGCAAAATTACATCTAAATGATCTTGAGAGTCATTTAGTCAAGGTTTAAATATTTCAGAAAYATTGGAAATGCCTTTTTATTTCATATTCTTAAATATTCAACAGACAGATACTGCCATCAGTGACATGCATGAATCCTGAATTGACCTCTGCTGCTTTGACCTCATCATGCTGCTTTGATTTCATTTTTCTAGCCCAACACACTGCCCATGTGCACAATAGAAAAGTTTGTCAAATGACTTTGATTTATGTCAGATTCAGACTGCCCTGACTAATGTCACGCTGAAGGTAACCCTCCAGAATGGCTTTGACTTGATAGTCACTCTGCTGTGTTGTTGAGGACCTTAGTGTCCCACCATGAGTTCTTCTGGGGCTAGGAAGGGGAAATCAGCCTTTTCTATAGCCTAGTTCTACCTGTAGGGACTAGCACAGAGTCTTCTTTCTCTTCTTTTTGGGCTGCAGTTTGGGTTATGAAACATAACAAAGAGYAAAAGTTGGGAAGAATGCAATGACTCTCAAATAAAAATTCCTTCAATGTCAAGCCCRGTGTGAAGCATTCGCAGAGTACTTTTTAATGAGAAAGAAAGCACACAGTTTTTGTTAAAACACTTTTTCTCCAGGTAACCACAGCAATAAATTAGCTACCAGAGCTGGCAAGTCTCAAGCAGTCCCAGCAGGAAAAGCAAGAAAATGTAGGGAACTGAATTTACACTGAATTTACAGTGACAACCTCTTCGTGCACGTGGATTGGGTGCACGTGAGAAAGACTAAGGACCTGCCACAGTGTTTCCTGAGACTGATTCTTGAGATAAAAAGAGGCTGCCATCTGACTGCTATACAGCAATCCTATAAAGGAAAATCACAAACTCAAGCATGAAACAGAAAAGCATCAAGGAAGAGTGCTCATTTGTGCTTTATCCAARCAGAATTGTCTACTGCTGGAGTTCAAAGGGGTTGCAGAAATGTCCCTGAGGTTGGTATTTCAGTTTATCAACTTGAGTGATCTCTGCAAATCCCACAAAGCAGAGAGGATTCCTGCACTCCATCAGCAGGCCTTTGCATGTGCTTTGTCCAGCTATGAGCCTGGCACCATGAGGGCACCACATCACACTTTGTGACAGGAGGAGCCAGCACCAGAGTAGGGACAACCAAAGCCATCTGCTTTGAGAGGACATACCTGAAACCACAGGGCCAGAAAGACATAAAGTTTTGAGCAGGTGGGCTGAGCTTTCTCAAGTGCAAAAAGATCAGGTTAGAAAGAAGTGGTGCTGATAATAAGTCAAATACTGGTAGATTGAAAGCCATTGGGAAAAGCTTGTTAACTTGCACAAGAACAAGGGAGGTCTCAGCASCAGCAGGATCTGAGGAGATGCTTCAGGCCTAGACCCTGCTTCAGGCAGTGGTGAGAGGTGGGAACAAAGGCTCCGTAGAGTTCCTCTTCATTCTGAATCATTCAGGGACACTCAGAACATGTTTGGAATGTGCTTAAAAACTTTCTTGAATTGTAGAAGTTTCTTGAAGAAACTCCTGGGATAAGAAATATACCATTGACACACACTCGCCACATCTTTGAGTGAGGGCTCTCTTCTGAGACTCAAAATATCTTCATCAGCCTCTGGCAATACCTCAGATTTTCAGTGATGCTGAAAATAAAACCAGAATATTAGAACAGTCACCCTAAATGTCGCTTTAACACAGCATCCTTTCTTTGATGGCATCTAAAACAGGTACTGCTTAACYAGTAATCCATGTGCTGTGCTCCCAGTGCCCACATGTAGAAGGATGACAGTCATCCTTTCTTCCTTCTCCTGTTTGTCTGTYGGTAAAGCAGAGGGCTATAAACATATGTTTATATAGCACCTAGCACATGAAGCCCAAGTCTCAGTGAGTTGCTAGTGCAGACAACTGCAGATTGCTCTCTCTCCTCTCTTCTGAGTAGCAGTGGGCATGGGCCTTGAAAATGCTGTTTTCCATAACCTAATCTACTATGTCCTGTCACTGAAGAGCAAATCCTGGAGAATACGTTCACATAATATTTTTTTTATGAAGCTCAGAAATACATTTCAACTCCTTCTTGGTTTTCAAGACAGCTTTATGAAAAGTCAAGAGCTGGCACCCTAATCAGAGGGTAACATCCCCTYTGCAGGTTCACACCGTGGGCCACACATTTCTATTTGAGGTTATAGCCATAGTCCTGCTTGATCTACCGATAGTTAGAGTTACAGTGATGGTGGTCAAGGCTGAATAGTAGTAATTAAAAGCCAATCAAGAAAACAATTTTGCAGTCTGTGAGTTCTTTATAGACAGCATTCAGATACATACATATACATCTACATRTGTGTGTATACACGTCTTCTGATTCAGTTCTTCTGATTCACATCTGTCAAGTATCTATCCAAGGGAATTCTTCCATATAATCATGAATCCGTGTGAGTGTAATTTTCATAATGCTGTAAATGATGCTCTGGATTCAATCTCCAGAAATGCAGGTCTCCAAGAGGACAAATGTGACTGGAAACAGTGAGGACATAATTCTTTATAATGGGATAGGAGAGATTTTTGTGCAATCCACATGATTGTTTATGAAGGAGAAACGGACAACATTAAGGGGACAATAAGATCATTTATCTTATGCTGCACAAGGCTAAACAGTTAGTGCCCTTTCAATCATCTTCCTAATATTTCCAAGCTCAAAGCACTCCCCATCTCAGCAACAATTTTCTTCAAACGTTAGCTATTGTTATTGGTGCCTTTTGCCAGTTGCATCTATAATTACATAAATAGTTGATTCACAGAACCAGGAGGAGGAGAACAACATGTGCAGAACAATGTTATGTAACATTAGAAAGAGTTTGCACACACTCCTGTCACTCTAGCAAATCACTTCAGTCTGTTTTGAATTCTTCCACAGGATTATCTGATGGCTGCTTGCAGCTTGATTCATGACAATGATTACAGAGTAGCTGGATGACCCCTGAAACAACTCCTTGCTATGAATAGCCATTGTGATCGGACATCAACAATGGCACAAGACGCAGCACATTCTTCTCTGTGCTTTAGAGAGCGATGCTCAGATTAAGCAATTTAAAAATAAAGCTGCAGTATTTCTGGGACATGGAAGTGACTTCGCAATACTTTGCCTCTTGTCTTAGGAGCATATTGGGTTTTTTTTGGTAAGTTCTTTTGACTTCAAAATGCTGCTCTTTCTCCTCAAGTCTGTGCTGTAATTATAATTCTGCCTTTAAATCTGAGTACAYTTTGTAGGTTTAATAATCAGCAGCAAAAATGACAGTGATTACAAATATGTGGAGTGTTCAGAACTAAAGGAAAAAAATACGCAGAAGACCAAAAATGCCATCACTCACTCAAGATTTTTTTGGAAATAACACAGGCAGAAATGTGCAAGCTTTCCATGGCTATAAATATGATACTCACAGAGCTTATATTTTTTAGAGTACATGTATGATGACCATTCTTCTGAAAGACTCTGAGCAGTGCTAGAGAAAAAGAGCAYAAGTGATCTGGGAAATATCAAAATGTTATAATCTGTTATGGTGACACACAGCTTTGCTTTACGGCTTGCAAAAATATACTTGAGATTCCAGATGAACTCTCCAGCAAGAATGCATGTTTATTGCAAATGGAGAGTACTCAGGGAAGTATTGCTAAACAATTTGGCAATGGATCCTCATAATCAACTTGGTAACAAGTTATTTTAATGGCAYTGTATATCCTGTCCTGACTGTCACAGTGAAATGTCTCAGAGAACAGTTTGTAACAACTACCTTACAGTCAACCTAAATGTATTACGATGATCCGAAACACATGCAAAGTGGGCAAAAGACAAATTGGTAGGAATCTCGTTTGTCATGAGGAGCAACTTGGGAGGAATTCTGCTGCAATTTGGCAATATCCTGAACACAAAGTGTCCTCAAATACGCCCTCGGGAGATCTGAACAAATACTCTGTTTTCCCATACATCCTCAAAACCTCCAGAAGGATGAACTAACTAAATTACAAATTCTGAAATTCCTTTTTTTTTTTTTTCCCATTCTTTCACCAGTACCCAGTATTTGGTTGGTGCACATGCACTAACATGAAGAACAAGCTCAGTTTTAGGGTCTTTSTAGTTTTTTATTCCAAAGGTATCTTCTGAAGATTTTTACTTACCTGCTGCATTTCAGCCTCTGGGGAGGAAGAGTCAGTGCTGACTACTGCCTTTCAAGGGCTCTCACATCTCTGCCAGCATGGAAAACAAGGTCCTAAGCTGAAAACAAGACAAATACTGCTGGTGACTGATGAGACTGAGACAAGACTTTTTTTTTCAGGTTTTTTTTTTTTTTTTTTTGCCTGCAGAACCAAGTGGAAATTGTCTTATAATAATTAAAAATTACATGTTTCTCCCCTCAAATGCATGGTGATCTAATGTGAAAGACATGGGAACTTACATCTCCATTGGACATTGGACTAGTTCTCCAATGTTGTTATCACTTTAGGCTTTGATGTCGATAGTAAGAGAAGTGAACCTTATGACCCGCAGCATTCTCACACAACTGAGAGTGTAAATAAATGTTCTGTGCATAAATCAGCTATTTTGTGACCTAGCTCCAAGCTCTGGTTCTGGAGATGCTCCATGCAACCTAGCAGTGCAGTGGGCTGTAGAGCTCGGACTCCAGGGTSTATAATAGATCCACTCTCCGCTTCCATCTCTCAAAAAAAAAAACCCATATAGGATCTATCTGGCTTGCTCACTGATGTTCCCACAGGCTGTTGACAGGATCAGATCTGCTCTCTCCACTGGCAGCAAGCCCAGAAGGAAGACCCCATGGAACGGCGCGGCCTGAACGTGCTGAGTGGGTTATGTGAGTTATTCCAGCCCCTGAGCCCACAGCCAGGGAGACCTGAGCAGCTTGTCTGGAGGCTGCCGTGAAGCCTCTGAGTGCAGGAGAAAGGGGTAGACCGAGTGCCTGCTGTTCTCCCAGCTGCTTCTCCTTAAAAGTGCCATAAGATGGAGTTTAGTTGCCTAACTCTTGGTGCCCTGTGTTGCTGAAGATGCCATTTGGCATTTTGCTGCAAACTCTGTGGCTGTCTCTTGTCTACAGCAGATATTTCAGCTACCCTAGGGCACCTCACGTGCCACAGGCTGCCTGCGCTTCAGCTAGGAAATGAAGCCCACAACGCTCAGATCGCTGCTTTTTAAAATTATCAGCTTCAACAAGACAAGCCGAGACTTGCAAAATATATTGCCTGCCAAGCTGTGTTTGTGTATGCAAGATCCAGGGTATGTGGATGGAGCTATAAATATATGCCAAAACTTAAGCAAAGTTTCTACAGGAGAGCAACAGCTCAGATGTGCTCGCCTACTTCCCTCCTCAGTCTCATGTTCTAAATATACGTTGCTGGATTCACATGGGGGACACAGCGTTTGGCACCTAGCGAAGGGAAACACAGATGTTTGGCTCCCAGCTCCTGGAATTTCTTGACCTTCTGTGGACAAAAGGGGAAAGGCCAGGGGTCGAGCAGTGCTGTTTATTTTGTCGTGTTTCCAACCGATTGTTCAAACTCCCTGCGCAGATAAAGCACGGACACATCAGCGCCGTGCAGGCAGTGCACTCCTTGCTGCTCCTCGTTGCATTAGAAATTCCAATCATTCCTCCAGGTTGTTGTGGGCTGCAAAGGGAAATGGGCTCCGCTATCTTGCAGCCTGCAGAGGAAGGACCAGCAGCCAGATGCATGGTGTTGTCCCCATCTTGAGATGGGACGGGCTTTGTTTGCTGCTGCTGCTCAACAGGAACGAAATTCCGGGCTCCAACGGGAGTCCTGTCTCCTGGGAAGTCRAGTCACCCTCGAGTCAAGTCGGGGCTTTTCAAGCAGAGCTGCAAGGGAGGGGAGAAAGTGTTTGCCCAGTCTTTAAATATTTACTTCTTCTTATCCCTAAGCTGTAATTTTGAAAGAAAAAGGCAGATCCACTTCTGCACAATGAGGGGTGCCCGCTCAGCCTTAGCTACTCAGGACTCCGGTAGGAAACAGCAGCTCCAGGAAAAGCTCTGGGATGGGCTTTTTCCATTTCCAAATTTCTTCCAGTGACACTTTCCTAAGAACAGAAGACAGAATCACAGAATGACAACATCAGAGAATCACAGAATCACAGAATGGTTAAGGAAGGAACCTCTAGAGACCATCTAGTCCAATCTCCCTGCTCAAGCAGRGACACCCAGAGCACGTTGCACAGGGTGGCATCGAGGTGGGTTTGGAAGACCTCCAGAGAAGGAGACTCCACAACTTCTCTGGGCAGCCTCTTCACCCTCACAGTGAAGTTCTTCCTCATATGGAGATGGAACTTCCTATGTTTCAACTTATTCCCAAGACAACCTGAGGACACATCACCTTTCCCAGCCTCAGTAACCATCCTGCTGCAACCCAGACATTCACTTCTTGGGAAGCCCCTGTCATTTTAGCCTCATCCTGCGCAGAGCAGCTGTTCTCCAGCTGCACCACAGCAGCACTAGCAGGTCCGCACTCTGAAAGGATAGTGAGACTGGGGCATTTCATCCAAGAGAAGATTAGAATGGGCATTGCCTGAGTTTTGTTKATGTTGTTTCTGCAATATGCTTCATACTGAAAACAAAACACTGTAATCATAGCTGAAATGGTATCTTAACATGTTCAGGCTAACGACCGCTGGTGGCATAAAGTTCCCTGGTTGGTGACGCTGCTGMAACTGCAACTCAAATAACAGAGAGAAAAACTGCAGCCATTAGCTCAGGTCCCCATCCTGCTCACCTCAAGGGCCTTAATTTCACTGGTACCCATAACATGAAAATGCTCTGAGTTTGTGGGAAATCTCTATCACACAGCAAAATGTTCATTTCAAACTCTTTTCAGATACTTCAAAGGTGGAAGGAGATAGTGGCTCCAAAAATCTGCATCCTGATAAGCCAAAGAGCATTTTTGGRGCTGGGGGGAGCTGTGCGTCAGCTGCAGGCTCCCTGAGGCTGCCTGCCTTCTGCTGGCGCTGACTCAGCCATCTGGCACTGTCCTAGAGCTAGGGAGATGTGGAAGTGGATCCATGGCATTTTTCTTCCTTTCCCTCCCTCTGTTCCTGTCCTGGGCACAATTTGGCTTGCACAGGGCCAGTTGGGGCTCCGCATAGTAAGTGACCAAGCAGTCACTTACCATGTGGATATCTGCAGCCTAAAGGGATGAAAATGTTACTAAAGATCCAAGAAAATGCCAGCCTCCGTTGTCACTGAATGCAARCACGGTTTCTTAGTTTCATTCACTTACACATTCTGTGCTGATTTAATCTCTCAGAGAAGTTGCTTTTGAGGGTTTTTATCTCCATAATGCGATGACTTTCCATGCTACTCCTCTYCTTCCTCTCCCTTTTTCTAGTCCCCATGACGGCCTCAAATTCACCCTTATGGCTCACAAGAGTGGAAATAAATAACCAACGTTTGCATCTCCATTCTGTCCTCACTTAAACTGTGGATACCTCCCTATCACTGCTCAGATGAATTTGGGCCCTGATCCAGCCAAATATTCAAACATGCACTTCATTTCAATATTRTTCTTGGTGGAGCGCTGAGAAGGAGATGACGGCATGTGTGAGGTTTGTCTTTTATTCTATCAGGAACAGATGTGAAGTTTATCCCTACGTATTTGCTAATGGACAGGAGCAACCACTTGCAACCTGGGTCAGTGTCCCCTGCTTGACTAGCCACCAAGGGAGGAGCTGTGMCATGCAGGGTCTCTGCTCCTATATCTCCAGTGTGCACTGTTCCCTGTTTCTGCTGCCACTCCTACTGGTCCTGGCAAACATGTGAGTTAGGCTAGATCTGCCCCAAACAGCTGGTGTGATCTCTGCTTGGGGTTGCCCTCTGCTTCTCCTTCGTGTTCAAAGAGCTGTGGCAAGGAGGCAAAATAAGATATGCTCGAGCCCAAATCAGGAGGTGGCATCCAGCCCCATTAGGAGGCTGTCTCCCTCATGATGGAGTGTCCCAGCTCCAGCCTGCAGGACACTGACACCAGCAGAAMAGCCCAGGACAATCATCAGTGGCCCACTCCCGAATAAAAAGAGATGGAGCATGAAGCAAACCGCGCTGGAGGTGCTCTGTGCAGAAYTGCAGAACAGTTGGGAGGGAGTTCTGGAGATTATCTAGTCCAACACCCCCTACTCAGAGTTCAGTCAATTTTCAGTCCATCTCACTTACCTCTTATGTAGCCTATACTTTATCAGTTTGTCTGTGTGGATATTATGGGAGACAGTGTCAAAAGTCTTGCTAAAGCTGAGATAAACAACATTCACTTCTCTCCTCCTTCCACCGAGACAGTCATCGCACCATGAAGGCTATCAGGTGGGTGAAGTGTGATTTCCCCTTTGTAAATCCATGATGACTACTCTTGATCACCTTCCTGTCCTTCAAGCGTCTGGAAATGGTTTCCAGGATTAGTTACTCCATGCCCGAAAAGGGTCTTCAGGCTCTTGTTAGATAAAGTCCAAGTGCAAACATGGTACTGCTCAGGGACAGATGATAAGTGCTGGTGCCGTAAGCAAAGCAATGAGCTCTTAAAACTCATGCTAGGCCTGTGGGAAGCCACTCAGAGGAGTCAGAAATCATACAAAATGATTGGGGCTATGAACCCAGGAGCTTAGCTCTAGCCTGCTGGGATTGCTCTCATAACTTGAATCTTAACACATGATCTGTTTAAGGGAGATAGGAAGGGGAGAAAGAGTGCAGGGGTGCTGTTATGTATCAAGTGTGCATACCACTGCCAGCAACCTGTCATTTGACAATGAAGAGTGCAGTGATGGAGCCCACTGAGTAAGTGCATATGGCATGCAGAACGAAGAGAAAGCAGTGAGGTCTCAGCTCCAGACCACCAGGACTGGTGAGTAGGAGAGAAAAATGTCTGGTCCAACTCTCAAGCTGCCAGAAAAAAAGGCAGAGGTGAAGCTGCTATCCCTGTACTCCTCCCCGCCTGAATACAGGGGCTGAGGGTGGCTGCTGGCCATCAGACATCCCTGAGTTTACATTCCAGCTTCTCTTTTGGGAAGCATGCACTGAATCCAGCATTTTGTAGTGGAGATAGGTCAGAATCCAGCACCTAAGCCTAGTTCAGTCCTTTCTCGTAAAACATAGGGACGAAGAGATGACAGAACAGCAGTGCGCCTCCAGACTGCACCAGTATCAATAAGGCAAACAAGGTCAGTGCTTCACACCCTTGTTGGATTCTTAGCACAGTTTTGTCCTAGGGCAGAGGACAGTCTTCTCATTTGGAAGGGAATGCAGTTTATTCTTATGGAYGTGGTGGTTGGCCTCATGGTGAGAAAACACGATCGCATCCATTTTATTTACCCGTAAGTACAGATGTATCATAAGACACTGGAAATTTGGCTTAAAGGATGTTTGGCTTATACAGAAGGCTAGGAGACACATTTCCATTGTGCAAGTTGTCTTAGTAGTGTAAAGTAAGTACACATTTATTGAAGGGGACACTGGGCAGCACTTCTCACCACTCTCAGAGTCATAACCCTCAATGCAGTTTGGCTGTTGATGGAAAAGAAGACTTAGCTGTTTTCTGTGAAAYCAAAAGTCCACAAAAAGAAAAAAGAAAAAAAGGCTTTATAAAACTCCACTCCAAAATCTGACAATCTAGTGCCTAGGATGATCTCCAGAGCTTTTAGAGCTCAAGTACTTGAAGCAAATCRAACACAAATAAGGATATGTACATTAGTTTATTTTCTTATAGGTATAATTTGATTGATGAAGCTTACTTGACAGTGGGAAATACCAAACCCTCCTCACTGCCTCTTGTGGACAAAGGGCTAGACATGCTCATGACCTTCAGACAGGGCTCTTTGGATGTGGTCTCTGAGGAAACACCTTTTTGAGTCTCCTTAGGATGAATCATGAGTTCTTGTGCTACGTCAGAGTTTGAAAGGTTCTTCATTTCTGGCAGAAAAGCAGATGTCAAAGAGCCTTACTGACAAATGTTTAGGTTTTCAGGAATCTGGAGCACTTAAGAGGTGTATCTGTGAACAGTACTCCCTTCCAAGTGTTAGTTTTAGCTGTCTAAGGGACCTACATCCATATCCCTCATACTTAACCCTGTGAGCATGGCTGCATTAGCCACTTCCTTACTTACCCTAGAAGTATATTCAGCCCACAAACCATCTGTGCCCAGGAAAGTTTTTCTCCTAGACTAGACTTAGCCATCACCCAGGTTGAGGCAGACAGATATTCCAGCGTCTTTTTATGTCCCCAGAGAAATCCATAAAACTATAGCAGCATTATTGTCTTATTACACCAGTAAACAGGGACACACAACTATTTTCAAGTGATATATACGAAGAGTTAAAACAGTAAAATGAACTCCTTGTTTCATGTACTGAGGAATTTAGTCCAGACAGAACGAAGCTGGCCACATGCTGGACAGAACTGCATGTAATMTCTGTCTGGCCCATGACTGAAGGAGTCAAGCATGTTGTGTCCCTGGGACAGAAACATGACTAGTTTTTTGCAAGAACATAATTTTAAACCCAGATAAAGATACACARACGTGTGTGAATCACATGAAAGTGAGGAGATTTGAGGAGTCACAAAGGGCAGCCAACACTTAGATAATCCTAAGTGCTGGAAGCGCATCAAGAAAATGGGAGAGAGAGACATGGGCTGTGGTTGTGGGAGAAGGGCACAGCTGAAAATACTCCCAGGGCCTGTGGCTTGACCCTTAGATGAGCTGAATCTTTGATCTTAACAGAGACTCTCAAAAGCTTTGCAAGCACAGGGAAGTACCAAGCATTGACCACATGGACCTGCCTGCAGATGTCCACACAATCATGCCTCCCTGCTCTTTCTCACATGGCAATTGCCCTGTAAAGTAAATCTTCACAGCTCCTAATTTAAGGTTTAATTCTTACCATTGATTTGTTGACTTGAATGCTTTCTCATATGGCACATGCAGAAGACATAGCACTGGCCATGCTAGTATGTTCATATCTACAGTCTATAAACAAGTTCTGCCAGACAGAGCAGGGACGAAGGTAACTCCAGCCTCTCATCAGTCAGGGATATCTTTATGAATACACATGCAGCATGGATACAAGTCTCCCTTCCCCTCTTACTTACACAAAGCCTGTTCAGCTCTCAKGCTATGCTGTTAAGCTGGACAAAAACTTTAGTATTTCACAGCTCCTGTTTTTCTAAAGTAGGACTTTGTTCCTCCAAATAAGTCTTGTTTTTCAGAGGAGAAAACTGGGGTGCTTGGATTAGCCCTGATTTGACATGTACATGTCAGGTRGTGGCATCAATCTAAGCACTAGTCTAAATACTTAATCCTTTTCCCTTGGCAAGCCWTTGCATTCTAGCTTCTCTTTTTATTGTTATTTTTCTTTCTCAATGATTATCTTTGATTTAGGATTGATAGGTTTTGGCATTGCTGCTTATCCCAATCCTACCTAACCTGCAGCCAAACTCTAACTCTCAATATCTTTAATTACAATCCATCTGCCATCCCTCCTGTCTATCCTAGCAAACACTATTACATTAAAAGAAATAACTGCAGTGTCTTGAATACATTCCAGGAAAGGGCAAGATGGTGCACTGGGAAACAACAAATGTCACAGTCTGCACAGGGRAAAAATACAAGCTTTGTTTAATCACTGCCTCGTTACAAATACTGTGTCCTGGTTTGGAGAAATAGTAACTCAAGCTGAGTCGATTTCCTTGCGAGTGAGTAATGGACAATCCAGCCGGCTTGCCAGGAAGTGCAGCCCYGGGGCTGAGCCATACGCTGCTTCCAAGAAGAAAGGACCGTATCTGTAAACATAAAGTGACAGCACAAATCTTTACAAGAAGCAATTCAGCATTTGAGAGGTGCTGAATCAAAAACGCTGAGCTCTGCTTGCACGGAACGAGACCAGCAAACAGGAAGGCCAAAGATGTGACAATGTCTGGATAAATTAATAAAACAATATGTACATATGTCCTGCCATCATTATGCTGGGTACAAGACCAGTAAATATGATTGTGGAAAGTCTGGCATTCTGCAAGTACTCTCTCTCAGTCAGCAGATTCAACAAGCAAAAACACCAAGAAGTGAAAAGGAGAGCAGGGAAAGAGTTCACCTCCAGAACAACAACCTTAGAAGAAAATGGTCTTCCTAACAGTGAGGAAAATGGATAAAATTTAGGATTTAAATGAGAGCAATTGATACCTTATAGAACTAAAGAAATATTGTCATGCTTCCTCTGCTCTTGACAGGCTGGTCATTTCTGGAATTTATGTTCCAACTTAGCTCTTTATTAACATCAAAATATGTCCCTTGTTCAAGTCAACTTGAATCTCATTTAGGAAATCAAGGGCATTGGGATTGTTCAATGACTTTGACTCTTGGACCCTACTGCCCAAATCTACCTTTGGACACCATAACTAGAAGAAACTATTGAAGCTGGAAAAAATCAAGTAACARGAAGTCAGCATCACAGAGAATAATCCCAAGGACAAAAATAGGACTGAAATATTTACTGCATTTCCTTACAAAATGATTTGTAGGCACTCRAGTACTATTGCTTTATGAGAAATAAAAGACTAGAATTCCTAATGCAAGTCTGTCATTCTGTTGTAAAACATCCTGCTTTATTTACACTACAATAATCATCACATCAACAGTTATGTTTTATTTTTTCCCAGAAAAATGCATCCGCAATTTGTTCTCATAAAAGTAGTTGTTCAGTGGCCTCTCACACTTGCCTCTTTCTTTGATGCCTTCTATTTTTAGGACTGATCTACTTCTCCTTTGCTTCTCTCACTATAAATCTGGAATCACTTTAGCCCACAATGTTATTTCATAAGGTCTACTTCTCAAAATGTTAATCTAATTTTAGATTTCTAAACTTAAAAAAGACAAAAAAGGTGATATGCAAAGGAAAGAAAAGAACATTCATTGTTTCAGCCTTCACAATCTCCAACATACTCAGCCAAATCACATTCATTTTACTGCAAGGGTTGTGTAATCAGTGGATAAAGCTGCTTTGTAAAGATTTCATTTTTAAATGGTGAAACTTGAAAGAATAGGAACRCAGCTGTGGTGTGTGCTGTCCAGGGATGGCTCCTCAGTAAACTGCCCATAAAAAACAGTGTATGCATGTAAATGAAGCAATTCCATTAGAAGCCATTTAGATATGATAGGACAAGCCTGCAGAAGTGTTCTGTAAAATAASCTATTTGTGAAAGACTGCACTTTACTTTTATGCTTTCTATTAAGTGCATATAAATATGTTACTGACCTTTTGCAAAACATGGCTAAAACACTTACTGCAGATGTGGTCTCTTGGTGGCTGTATTAAGACATGCAGACAAAACTATAACAGAAAGCCTGAGACTTCAGCACAAGGGCCCAAAATGAAACTTCTAGGGGAAGCAATCTCACATTTGAATCTGTCTCTCTCAAGAAAACTCTTTTTGTCCACCTTAAAAATGGATATCTTAAGATGTCTATCTTTTCAAATTCTCAAATCCATATTTGGGCAATAAGCATTTTTCAAAAATATTGCTGGAAACATGCCCAAGAGGATGTTGACAGAGCACAAACACTAGTTATGTTTTCATTTAATTTAGGAAAAGAAATATCTGTTCCAAATACTGCAGAAGAAAATCTTCTGGAGGCTTAAAATTTTCACAGAAACAAGTCTTCATTTTTAATCCACCCTAAATACAGTTAATTTGACCATTTCCGTTCAAATTATCCATAATAGGGCAGTTCTCACAGCACCCAATAGAGAGCAGCAATACATACACACAGCTAGAGTTGATTCCTTCCCAGACTTGATTCCTGAAGAAGTCATAGATTGGTTGGTGAATTATCACACACATTTATCCTGCTGTATTTAACTGCATTTTTTCAAAGAGCCACTTTCTGCTGCAAGTAGCCAATTAAACACTTGGGGGAATTCCGTCTTATTCAGGAAAAACATAGCTTCCACATTTTGATTCTTTTGCATGAAAACTGCACTTTTGACTTGAATTCCTACCCAACAGCATGTTTAAGCAGAAACATTGCAGGCAAACTGGATTTTTGGAGCTTGGGAGTACACAGAAATAATGCTGCGTTCCTGTGGCACAGCAAAAGCAGAATTTCACAATATGGCACTAGTTTGGGGTTCTCCTTTTAGGAAGCACAGGGTGATCACTGGGGAGAGACCAGCCAGCCCATGTCTTGTCCCAGACCCAGCTGCAGGAAGATGCTGAGCAGAGCCCAGCACCTCAGACCCCGGACGCCTGGGCCCCCTCCCACTCACCCTCCTGCCTGGGATTTTTTTGGGAGTTTCAGCAGTGAGGATGAGGTGTCCCCTCCTGACTGCAATAACCAATTAATATACTAATTACAGCCTCTCACAAGTAGATGTTCACACTATATAAGGAGAAGAAACACTTTTTTCAACTGAAATTACATCCACTCTGGGAGAATCCTAGAAAACCCAAACTATACTGAAAAAAAGGAAAAAATATAGCCCTATTTTTTACACTTAGGATCTTATTTCACTACTTATTTTTCCCACAAATGTCAAAAATGAGGCACTTCATAGCAGGCCAGTATTTGTTAGTTTAGCTGAAACCAAATACTACTTTTCCAAAAGCATTTTTGATCCAGAGAGAAATTCTCACAAGGAAAGTAAACACATTGRTTTGACTGACAGATTATTTTCTTCCTCTCTTTTCTGTTTGGCCGAACAACCAAGAAATCAGCTCTTCTGCACAAATWATCAGTGCAGAGCCTTTTTGGATGTGGCATCACCAGGATATATCCTCAAGCTTTCCAAAAAACCCAGGACTGTTGCCTACTGGCATGTTTTCAGTAGCTGGAACTTTAAGAGCGACAATAAATATTGAGTCGTGACTAATTTACTAGAACTGGCAACAAAATCAGAAATCATGTTCCCTTGCTTTCGTCTGATTTACATCTATCATACAACGTTTTCTGCTCTCAGCAAATCATTTATTGCAAGATTTTTGGAAATGAATGTCTAGCATTAGTGTCCTAAGTCAATATGTGAGCACTTTGATAATTGTCTTGATCTTCAAACGCACCCCATAGCCCATGGCTCTTTCAGAAATCAATGAGAGCTAATGAGTGCTCGCTGTTTTAGAAATGAGTTTCACTACTCTTGTGCTCAACTTTGGATAGAAAGTCTAATTCTAATGTGCAGAGATGAAGGATTTGCTTATACCACATAAGCGTTCTGTAACCCTTAGAGATTTTAAATGCATAGTGTTATTGCTCCTTCAGTTATTCTGATGTGTTTTAGAGGTGTTCAGTGTAATAAATTAGGAATTTGACTTGAATCACTTTCGTATGCTTTGAAGAAAAAGATCCAGATGACAACCAAAATGATATACCTCTCACCAGCAGTGGAAAATCACCAATCAAAGTAAACCCATAAAGCTGCTCTGCACACCCACAGCTTTCTCTGTATTTTCTAGCACAAGAGAAAACTCTTTGCAACCTTGTATTTATTTGCATTGCTTGGTGCCCTTTGTGCTACTCCCACGCAGGGGACTTTACAGCTTTCTTTGACAGTTTTATTGTCTTTCATATTCTGCAGCACTTGAAGGCATTGATGCTACAGCCTGCTTGGTGGAACTGGTGGCAAAGCTCCCTTTGTCTCTCCTTAGGGAAGACCCTGAGGGCTCCTAAAGCTGCTCAGCAGCCTTTCTCTTCCATTTAAGGGTGACTTGTCCAGCTTTCATCCTTAATTCTTGCCAAATGAGTGGGAAATCAGAACTGACAACCAGGCTAGGACAGTGCTCCGCTCTCAGGAGCCAGAGGCCACATCATCAGCTGGTGGTTGGCATTGACGGGGCCATCAGAGATGGGGTTTGTGCTCTGCCCGCTGCCGGCTGCAGCTCTTTGCTCTCTCTGGAGGTGTTTGCTCAACCCCTTTGCCGGSTCTGCTTGCAGACAGCAGCACAATCCAGGCACTACTGGGGTACAAATACTGGTGACAGCAGCACGTACCCATGTGCAGGAGAAAGCAAAGCTTTTCCCAAAGAAGTTTGCCTTAGCCCGTTCCCTAGTGGGATCGTTGCCATGCCTTATTTATTTGCAAAGATCTTTCCTTCAAAAGCAGGGAAGATTTAAAACTATATTTGAAACAGGACATATTTACAGTCTGATTTTCTGGCTAGACATTTTTTAGTGACTTTTTATTAGGGGAAAAAAAATTTCTTTTCCCAGGAATAGATGCTGACCAGGGAAAAGCTACCTAATATAAAAATATGGACAGACTAGCACAGAAATAAAAGCACCTGCTTTGAGCGTAGAACTATGCAATGATGAAAATCAAACATACTTACATGATTCTCCACTTTAAAAGGCCAAAAGGAGAATACTTATACTCCCATGCTAAATTAAATCTGTATCTATCAATAAGAAATACATAACATTTCCTGTTGAGGAAAAAAAAAACAAAAAGAGAAAAATATACAGAGCTGTATGGAAGAGGAGTGGGATAAGGAGGTTATACTGATGCAAGTTATTGATGCAAAACACTCTTCTTGTGGACATACACTTCACTTCTGCAATATCCTTTTAGTCCATGTAGACTCCTGCTTTCTGGTGTCTCCTACACCAGCCTACCATGTGTGTATGAACCTAAGGATGATCATGGTATTCTGAAGGTTGATGATGTGGCTTTTCTGTCAGACGAATGAGCCTAGATCCTGGTCCTCCTCTCTGGAGGACCATGCATGATGCTAAGGTCCAAGGAAAGAGGGGCTCTGGGAGCATTTGAGTGACAGTAAAGGTAAGTATTACATGCAGCGGTGCCTCCTGAATCAAGTTAACAGAGGAAGATCTGAAACTAAGATGTCCTGCACTGCTTTGATAGTTGGATACTACAGCTCCTCAATCTTACCATAGGTTCATCTGGCAAACAGCAACTCCTTTCTTTCCTGGGTCTCTTCCGGTGACACATTTGCCAGTCATCCTGGTGCCCCTTTCCTGTCAGTGGTTTTTCACAGGTATTTGTATATCWTCCTGGTTCCTCTTGTTCCTGATTATAGCCTGCTGCTACCTCGGCTTTCTCTACCTTTCTTCACGTAGCACTGGCTGCTCTTCTTCCCTTTTCTCCACCTTCTGTTTCTCCTTTCCTTTCTCAGCGTATTCCTGAAGTCTGTTTCAGGCGGTCCACCCAATCTGCACAGTCACAAGCTCCTTGGATCATTTTCTTTCTTGTGGATTCTGCCCTTTAATTAATCATCTAATTCAGCATATACTTTGAAATATTCAGCTGCCTAATTTCTCCTCCATATCATCCTCAAATCACTGCATGCCAGGATCCACTTCAGCTTTGTCTCCCAACTGCTTCTTGTTTTTCACAGGTTTCCTCAGATACTATTTCCCACCTATGGAGTTTCTATTAAAATTATTAGCCAGAATTACCTGATCCTTGCAGCCAGTCACTCTGTTCATCTGTCTAAAACATGCATACATCCACTGCTGTCACAATTGCCTTCCTCTCCCTCCTCAGCTATGAAAAAAAAATCTTATGAATCTGTCCCTAGAAGTTCCAGGCAAAATCACAACCCTCTTCGCCAGTCCAGGCCTCCAGCAAACATCATCTGCTTGGATTTTAAAGCTTGTTGCCTGAATCAGTCTTGTTTAGAAATGGTAGAGATAACAGCTTGCAAAGTACATACACTTACATACCTCACTTCATTCAAATTAACTGGGAAAGATAAGAATCTCTAGCAAATTAATTCTGCTAATGTTCTAAACTGCAAATTTCAATCAAAGCTGAAAACCAAACCAATTCAGCTAAATTGCTGACTCTCATTACACTTTAAGTGATCTAAAAGCATGCATCAATAAGCAGAGCGACTTTCCTTTGTGCAGCTGAGCTCCAGACTGATTTGCTGCTTTCCAGGATTGTCTGATAAAAAAAGGCACAGTCAGCTCAAACTAATAAGAGAAAATCAACCCAGAGCCAAAGAGTAATAAAAATGTGGTAGCAAGTTCAGAACATTTTGTCACAGCTAAAATTGGTTTCCTATGAACCATAGGAAATAATATGCACTGCAAAGCTTTGCAGATCTCATTTGTCAGAATAGCAAATGACTTTAAATAATAGCTCCAGAAGCAAAGGAGAAAATCCACATCCCGTCCCAGAATGGGGGGGCAGCACCAATGTGTAGTATTAGAGCAGTTGCACAAAGGGTTAAAATGGGAATGAATCACTCGGCTCCCTGGAATGCCTTAAGCCATGTTCACTCTGGCCAAGCTGAGGAAAGGTTGCCCAAAATGCTCTACTTTTTCTTTGTGCAATTTGAAATTGGGCTGCAGCTTTCAAAGCAGACAGAGCCCTACAGATTGGCGATTAAAGTGATGCAGAGGATGTGAGAGCAAATGCAAGTGAAAGCTTTGAAAATAACAAGGACCATTTATTGCCACGGTTCCCACACTGCCACAGCATCTGAGTGCACCACAGCCTCTCTTGTTTGGGTTTCTAAATATAAGTTTGACTACTGTATAGGATCCCTAACCAGGAATGCTGCTAAATCCCAGAAGTGCATGGGAAAGGCAAAGAGCAGCTTTAGCAGGCTGAGAAAGAGCAGAATCATACGGGGGACATAGGCTGAGGAAAGATACCCCTGCCTCACCAGCATGAGCAGAGCCATCTCTGGCAGCCTTTGACACCTGGGGAAGGTGGCAACAAGCATATATGTGCCCTAACTTCTGAGGCCCTGGGGAATGGCCTGAGGCCAAACAGCCCTGGGGAATGGCCAAAGACTCCAGAGCCTTGTGCACGTCCTATCCAGACATGCACAGCTCAGGGTTGCCTGACTGGGAGAGTTTCAGTGGAACTGTAGATTGAGAGAGGCACAGTGGAAGTGTTTCCTGCAAGCCCAAGTAGCCTCTGACCTGTTAAAAAAAGAAAAAAAAGGATAGGGATAGGGATAGGGATAGGGATAGGGATAGGGATAGGGATAGGGATAGGGATAGGGATAGGGATAGGG
>NW_020455632.1:3474329-3507434 GCF_003342845.1 Nothoprocta perdicaria
AGAAAAGAAAAGAAAAGAAAAGAAAAGAAAAGAAAAAAGAGCTTGTGCTTCCCCTCTGGAGGAAGTTATGGCCGCTCTTTTGCTCTTTGCCACGATCCGGCTTCCTGCGAGCCGATGCACTCAGAGCAGCCGCCCACGCGGCCCTGAAAGGACGAGCTTCAGAGGGGCGGCCGCTCGTCTCCACCAACTCGTTTCACACGGATCAATGAGCCCTCACTGGACAAAAATGTTTTTCACTTGCAGCAATCAAGCCCGCGTCCAGGTCTGGGACTGCAGCTCTCCCTTTATTACTTTAACGGAATCAGTGATTTACAGTGAGGGTCAGTCTGCTGACCTTTACTTGGTCACCATTCATATATAAATTATAACCCAATTAACAGCTGCGAGATCACACATCATATTTGAATCTTCATTAGAAAAACAGTGATTTAATATCAAAGGAAGAAATGGAGCCACTGCTAGAGATATTGAATAATGCAAAAAAATGGCTTTGTGCCTACAGTGCTCAACATCTGCACAGCTGTCCAGTTTAATCATTCAGGCACACAGAACTTTGTCTGTAAGTAAAGTTCCTCAGTAGACACCCAAACAGTGACAGGAAGGACAAAAGATAGTGTCAGACAGAGAATTTGCTCTAAAAGACAGGCATAAATGTGGGGGAAACAGAGGGTGAACCACTGCAGACACAACCAGCACTACACAGGGGCCCTAAAGGAGCCCAGGTGAGGGAATAAAAATGTCCTGCTACAGGAGGCAAACAGAAGAAAAAGAATGTAGATACACGTTAAATGCTGTGTGTGTGTGTCACGATACCAAAATTCAAACCCCATCCTACTATGAAAAAAATAGAGTAATGTAGCTTACAAAAAAGAAATGACTGGAAGGCTAGGAGAGAAGAGGCAGTGTCTCAGGGAATTAATCATTTCAGGCAATCTGGCAATCATTGCCCTCTGTGYACTGTCAGCAGTGCTGCTCAATGTGGCACGTGGCTTATAGTTCAGTGCTAAAGGCTATAAGGGCATAAAGGCCATTATGTCTATGATTGTTATTACAATATTTAGCTCCAGTGCCAGCCAGAACCCCATAGCACACGCACAAACGCCGGGCTTATTGGTGGCCTGGTTTCTGTCCCAAAACTAGACTCTCTGATTATGACAACTAAGGCAATTTGCAGCCTTACAAGGAAACTGTGCTGGCATCTGACCTGTTTTACCATGATTATTTGTCAGAAAATTAATGGTTTCGTATGATTTACTTTCCAGACGAGCAATATAAGCATGTCCAAGCTCCCCTGAAGTTACCTTCTGCTGCTCGCTCTCCGCAGCTGTGCTCAGCACGGCCCCAGCATCTGCCAAMTGGAACAGGGAGAGAAAAGTTTCTGAGTTTCAAGTTGTGTCAAACTGTTTATCATCTGCTTCATACACAGCCGACTCCATTTTATAATATATAAACATGCTGTTGCTAAAACTTTAATGGGTATAATTACTATTCTTTAAGAGTTCTAATTATATGGATTATTGGGAAATAGCTTAAGAACTTGGATAAGGTCAGGGGATACGGATGGGCTGTCGGTGACGCAACCTCTGTGCCTCTAACTCCCTGTAAATTAATCATTTTCCATGGGTTATGTATACATTCCTGTTCCCCAGTAATATGATACTCGGGGCAATGTATTTCACGGCATGTACTTCATTCACATCCTGTCTTGTTAAGTCCCTTCAGTTTTGGCCTGGTGCCTCCTAAAGAATGTCACTGCCTCTCTGACAAGAGCCACTTGTTGTATCTCCTTACAGAGCCAACTGTGTCCATGGCTGTGTCCTACACAGCCCAGCCAGGCAACCAGGCAGTCCTCCAGCTCTCAAATACTTGTGTGTCTTTTATGTTTCRGAGGTTTTCTGCTTCTTCCTGTCTCATGTGAGTAAGACGTAATTTCAACTTTAAAATGCCAGACCTCTGAACTTTTCTGATAGATGATTTATAGTTTCTGTTTCCGTACTTCTAGGTTGTTTCTCACTTTGTAATCAATTCYATGTGATTAGACCCAGAGATGCAAAGGAGCAAAACCACAAATTTAAGATAAAGCTGAAGAACTTTTTGTMATTTACATTTTCCTTAAATATTATTTTATTATTATTCCTCTTGGACATTATGGGATGAAACCAAGAATTAAATGATTTAGTATTAAGAGAAATTGCTTTTTGACAAATTCCTCATAAAGGTCCAAAATACTAATCTGCTATTATTGATGATTTTTTTTTGTATTAGAATACATAAAACTGATGTTCTGAGCTCTTAAAAGTGGGATACTTTTTCCTTGAGATCAGTCAAAATTYGTTCCATTATAAATCAAGAGACTGTTGCTTACAGGTGCACACAGTTTTCCAACTCATCTTCAGAAACCCAGACAGGCTGCCATTTCTTTTTGTGTATGAAAAAAAAAAAAAAGATAGATAACATTAGGATATTACATTAAGATGTTTTGTTCAAATTCTCAGTGGATTTGCTGATTCAGCAATCCAGTGCAACTACCATTCACAGGGATTAAGACCTACTTAAGTGAAGTGTCCTCTCCAGCCCGTGGAGAGGCTCAGGATGCACCGTGTGGAGGACTGAACAGGCTGTTCCTCTGCCCTGGAGCACTCACTGTCTGCTGCCTTGCTGCCTGAGCAATGACTGTAACTGGAATCCATTTGGGGAAACTGCTTCTTGACCTTCTCATCCTGCCAAAATGCCTTGAGTTTTGCCAGCTCAGGTCTGCCCAGCCAAATCTGATTGCACTCCTTAGACAGTTACACTACCTGCTCATGTTTTATCTGTAAAAAATATTCTTTCTGATTTTTCTTTTTTTTACCAGTTTTATATTACTCTGAAAACTCAATTTCTGCCTATCAAATGTTTTCCATACTATATGCCACCAACTTTTCACTTACAGGCACGACTGCTTAAATGCATGTTTTTCTAAGAGAAAACTTAAAAGACTTCAGGATGTGTTTCACCTGTTCAGAACAGCCCTGGACAGAAGGTAATGAGGGAAGCTGTCAGCRAGGCTTAAGTGATTTGCCAAGTACCCCATGAGATGGCTGTGAAATGAAAATACACATCTGAGCCACTTGCCTGCATAGCATGCACATTCCTCACAAGGGAAATATCTCAGTAAAGATCACCAAAGCAAAGTGAAGGTTGAATGAAACTTGGAGAAAGACACACRCAAAACACTTCAGAGCATGCACCAAGAAAACACAGCATCAATAATCCTTCTATGACAACCAGATTGACAGGACTGTTCCTGCTGATCAACAGCAGTTCCTGTCTTTGCAGTCCCTCTCACTGTATGCTTCTAAGTCATTGCTTCAAGTGAGGTTCAACTAAAGTTGCTTCAAATTCAAATATTTTCATTTTCAATAATGTTACTTAATTCTCAGATTTCAACCGCTCCTTGAAATTTTAAGACTATAAACTGAATAATCCYCCTCTTGCAGGGTTTATCCATTCTTTGCCATCTTTACACAGAATGCAGAAATGCATTAAGAATATTTGCAATAAAATTGTTTTTAAACAATGATTATTTTTGATATAAAACCTGGTTAGGACTATCAGTGATCAAGTACATTTTATCAGTACGGATAATTTCTAGTAACCATCTGAATTCAGCAGCTACTGCACTCATACAGCSCAAACATAATGTTTCCTTCTCTTAGAGATGATAAAATCATTTTACAGTTTTTAATTAGTTGCTTATTATTATGCTTAAATAAAGTGAAAAATGGATAAGTAATTCATAGAAAATAACTTATGCAATTAATTTAACTATTTTTCTGCTTGCTGATTGTTCCTAAGGAGATTGTAATAGTCTCACATTACGCCCTCCTGCAACAAACTCCTAAAATAAGCTCTTCCCATTATTATCTRCTCTCAGGCTGTGCCTTGTTCCAGCTGGAGCAAGGCACAGAGTGTGCTCGACGGCACAATGAAACTGGGGGGGCAGCAAAGGTGGAGGTGTGGGGCCTCCTGCCTTAGAAGAAAGACAATTTGAAGAGAAGTGGTTGAACAAAATAAGACATGGGGAAAGTGACGGAAAGGAAAAACCT
Organism: Nothoprocta perdicaria; assembly: GCF_003342845.1. NCBI lineage: Eukaryota > Metazoa > Chordata > Aves > Tinamiformes > Tinamidae > Nothoprocta > Nothoprocta perdicaria. Next base: position 3,478,418 of record NW_020455632.1, read on the forward strand.
TTTTTTTTTTTTTTTTTTTTTTTTTTTTTGGCGTTATACAAGAAAGAGAGGGCATTCAATGAAATAAGAAATCAGAAATTACAAAATGTCAAATAAGACCTCAAAAAAGACCCGAAAACCTCTGGAACCTTCACAAGACATTACTGCCAAGAGCTTAACAGAATTCAAAAGAGGATTAGACATTTATATGGATAATGGGAATAACAGATCAGAGAATTTGATTTAAAAAGCAATATAAACCATTTTCTTCCTGGGCATGGGCAAGTCTTGCAAGCTCCATTTCTTACAAGTGTTTGTATTTGCAATTCAGCACATAAGCATCTTGATCTCCCACAGTCTGACTGCAGTCAGCTTGCACAGCRTGTTTCTGTTTCATGCTGGCATAGGTGTAACTTCGAACTGGGTGCACAGTTTAGAGATGCAGCCTGTCAGTTTGATTTTGCAGCACTGGTTGAACAGCTCACTCTCCTTTGTGCTCCTGCCAGTAGAAGAAYGCAATGGAAAAAAGTAATTTTGCTCTTGGAAAGGAAAAGGGCCAAAGCTGCAATGCTCTGTGGCTTCGCTAGGAGCAAAGGGCAGGGGAAAACACAGAGAGAGACCCAGGATCATCATCTTTTAGCCCTATTCTTCCAGTGCTTAGACACCTAGAGATTCCCTTTCTACTTCAGTGCTTAAATGGTGTTGGATGTCAACACATTCATACACTTTATTCAGTGTCCGTAGCCAGATTTTGACAGTGCCAAGAAGAAATGAAACTTTTTAATAGGTGGGGAARCTGAAGATATTTTCCAGGTCTTGTTTTGTACAGATTTTAAACACTTAGAAGTCAGTATTCAGATTACATAATTCAAATTTACCATCCTCATTAAATTTCTCTACTTCGCAGTGCTAGCTGGCCATTTTATGATACACGATTTGTAATAAGGTAGGCATTTAATCAGCTTAGACATTAAATAAGCTCAGACAAAAGAGCCTGGACAATGCTCACACAGTTCTAGTCGCCTTCAGACTTGCTATGAAAAATCATCTCATGTTCCATAATRAGAACAGTAAATTATAGGAAGAACATCAGGTAAAACGCAGATGAATCTGCCGCACTGACACTAGGGCCCCCACTAATTAGAAAGGTGTTAAAGGCTTTTCCTGGAGCAGAGCCAAGTTTATGACTGTGTCAGTATTTTACAGGGTTAATTCGTGGTTCCTAGCTCTGGGTTTCCATTTCTCCAGTGTATTTCGGTTTGTGCCCTCAGCTGCTGAACCCTAGCCATGTTCTCCTGATGCCCGTTAAGGGATGCCGGGTGAGGCCATCACTCAGGACTTTTCAAGGAAATTTTTACCTATTTGTGTTCACTATAAAAAAATAAAATAGCTTTGATGGTGCAGGTGTCTTAAGCATGTGTAGTCCAGACACAGTTTTGGCTAATCTGCTTCTGTCTCAACCGTCCCATCTAACATCTAACCGTCTCATCTAACTCTCCAGTGCCGCTGTGTATCCTCAAACTCTCAGATCCCCTGGCACATCTAGTGAGCACTGCCCCATTCCCTGGCTTGGCCATAACCTGACCCCATCCATATGACTAAACTCTCCCAGTCTCTGAAGCAGTGTGGCTACCCCTGCCTTAACAGCAGGAGTGGCCCCTGGCATGTGCCAACCCCTGACCTGCTGTGGGGTGACTGTCCTCTGCTCAAGTCCTCACTAGGGCTGGAGTCTTTCAGGATAACCCCAGGACCTAATTCTTTAAYAGGATGACAGCAAACGGCATAAGGGGAGAAATCAATGAGAGGAATGTTGCTGAGATGGGGAAAACAGGACTTCTATCCAYTAGGACCATGGGAATAGTGTGGGGCAATGGATTGAGATACATATGGAAAATGTGCACAGAGAACAGGGAGGTGCTGTCAAGGAGCCTTTACTGCAATGCTCGTTACTATGAGGCAGAATACCAGGAAAAAATATAAGGACTGCAAAGGCTACTGGTTGGCTCTCATGGACAACTAGAAGACACATAGGAGGGAAAGTGTCACTTAATGGCTCTTATTTTCTCTGTGGTAAGAAACATGCTTTTTCTGGTTTGCATTTTTAATTTAGAAAAGGAACAAAAAAAAAAAAAAAGCAGAACCAATGATTTAGAGGGCTAAATTATCACACCTCATCCTGGCTGGTCCATCCCATGTAACGCCAAATAACATGTTGTGCTGTCACATCTCAAATAGCATCCACTTGTGGGAACTGAAAAAACATCCCCATGAGATTAACCCAGCCTTTGACCATGACTTAGAGCACCAAGCCACTGGTAGAGAGCAAAAATCCTTCCTGTTAGCAAGAGATAACATTCATTGTCTCCCATCAATCTGTCAGTACAGGATCACTGTCTGTCACCAGGAGCTGATCTCAGAAATCTTTCACAAAGGGTATCCTAGACAGTAATGGAATTTCAAGAATAACCAAATACATATCATTTTAATAACTATCATCCAGCTCAGTTATATTTAAATAATTTCATATGAAAAAAGAAATGGTAATTTGCCACTTTTTTTTTTTCTGTTAACAGGCAGCTGGCACATCAGTTATTCTTCTCTTAACCTTTTTAAATATCACTGCCTTGTGCGGAGCACATCTCCTGCTAGGTCTCCTAGCAGGATCAGAGAGACAAACAACCCAGAGACCAGACACATCATTAAGAAGAAGGCTAAAGGCTCCTGACAGAATAGTCCAAATGTCCAGTAGTCCAAAGGAAYTGCGCAGGAGCAGTGACAGGTAACAACATGGGACTGTCGCATACAAATGCCACATTAGTSTGTGGTCTGGCTCTTTACCAAGAAAGCACTCCAGAAAATGCCAGGGGTGTCCTGCAGTAAGTCCTTCGGTTAGCCCAGACTAACCCCATCACCTCTGTGCACACAGTGCTAAAACCAAAGGCTGGCTTTGGAAGGATTACTATTCCTACTCAACACATTAGCTTGATGCACCTTCAAGACAAACTATTATTTCTAAAGACTCTGGTAGATCTAGTACCATCACTCTAGGTAAGAGATACTGAGTGACAGTGAATGAAAAGAGCCAGAGCACCAGGCAGGGCAGGAGAAGTCAATTTTCTTTATTCTTAAACTGGTTATCCTGGCATGCTTTTGGTCTGGTTGTGCTACCACTCTCCCACATAGCACCCTCCCTGGGCCAGGAGCTGGCACAAACCAGGGATTGTTTCCAAAGGCAATTCAGACAAAGCCAAGTCGTTCCGTAGGCCAGGAGAAATTCAAAGCATAGACCACGGCAGATAAGTCTAGAGAGGCTCAAGGCAGCAATGGGGCTCTAAAAGTGTTTGGTTTACCAGTATCTGGCCATAGGAATTCATTTTCTCTTGGTTTTACTTTTAAGAATAATTGGGATTATGTGCCTGAGAAAGGGAAAAGGTTTTTATTTATCACTCCCTCCTCCAACCTCTCAATGCCAATGCCAACTACTAAAGCCCAGTGATCTGCTTCTCTGTTGTAACACTGGTATTTTTCTGCATACAAAACATGACCTCCTTGAACAGGTCCTCTATTCCAAAAAATAAAATAAAAAAMCTCTTAGGGAATATAATATAAAACCTCCTAGGGAAAATAAAAAACCTCCTAGGGAAGTGATCATCCCCCTCTACTCAGCCCTGGTGAGGCCACATCTGGAGTACTGCGTCCAGTTCTGGGCTCCCCAGGACAAGAGGGATGTGGAGCTGCTGGAGAGAGTCCAGCGCAGGGCTACSAGGATGATCAGGGGCCTGGAACGTCTGCCCTATGAGCAAAGGCTGAGRGAGCTGGGCCTGTTCAGCCTGGAGAAGAGRAGGCTGAGGGGGGACCTGATCAGYGTGTATAAATACCTCAAGGGAGGCAGTGAGGAGGAGGGGGGTGGCCTCTTTTCAGTGGTGGGCAGGGATAGGACTAGAGGAAATGGCTTCAAACTGAAGCCATCGGAAGTTCCACAGGAACTTAAGGAAGCATTTCTTCACTGTGAGGGTGACAAAGCACTGGAACAGGCTGCCCAGAGAGGTTGTGGAGTCTCCTTCTTTGGAGATCTTTAAAACCCGCTTGGATGCAGCCCTGTGCCACGTGCTCTAGGTGACCCTGCGTGAGCAGGGGGGTTGGACTCGATGACCTCTGAGGTCCCTTCCAACCTTCGGCATTCTATGATTGTATGATTCTATATTTCCACTGGGCTGCTGAGTTTGTGGATACACCAACAGTAATGCAACAGCATTCAGTCATTGCCTCCAGGGATGAGGACAAGGGTGCCAACAGGGACTGCAATCCGTCGGTGTCCTGACAGTCACAATCTCTCCCCTTCCCTCACTGTGGGGAAGAGAAGTGCTGAGATCCTCAAAGGTACAGAAAAATATATGCTTAAATGCCTCAGAGGAACTGGGCTTCAATGACTTTCTTCATGTGTATTCCTTCCATTTGCCTGCTAAGCAGAATGGAAAGATGCAGTCCAGTATTTTCCCATCTCCTGCACTTCTGCAGGCACTGGCTTATGGTAGAAAATAGCAGAATATCTGCTCATCACAGCTAGAATCTGGAGCTATGAAAAATGATGATGGAAATAAAGGGGTTTCTAGCACACACGTATGTGTATGCACAGACACAGCAGAACTGCAGGCCGTAGCAACCAGCTTGACGGCTGTGCAAAGAGAAGCTTTGGTGTTCTTATATTTAGCGTCAAAACTCAATATGTAAAATAACTTTTTTTTGGAAGTGTCTGATCTATAGAGCCTAATTAAAGCCACTCTGCTTCCAGATCAGTAAAAATGAGCAACCTGCATATAAATCYTTTCTCGACAAACTGAAAAGCCAAAATGTTTTATCCATTTTTGCTAAGAAGCAAGCAACTTTTAATCCTGGAGCAGTCTCAGATGTAAGTCAGACATAAAATGAAGCAAAGAGAAAATATAACTTTGAGAAAGTATTGCCCTACATCTCATTTAAACAGGCAGATTTATTGATGGTAAGACATAATGAACTTCTATCACAACTCACTAACTCACTTCAAAGATTTTGAAGGAAACACACATCTATTTTTAAAGTATATTTTCTTCTCTAAGTGTAAAATGTGCTAATTTTACCTTTTTTAAGTATGTCATATGCAGAGATGCACATTGAAAGGTGAATGGTGAAGTTTGCAAACTTGTAATATTCTTTTGCAAGAATACTTATTTGTGTCCTAATATGCATAAGTAAAGAAGAGCAGAGACCCCTTTCCCCATCTCAGAGTGGATTTTGTTTAGCTTTACTTTTGAGTTACAATCCATTTGTATTTTTCCGTGACAGCCAGTCATCTCTCCCAGCCTGTTCTTCATATGCTTTAGAACCAGGAAACACCGAATAAAAACAAGTGGCTGCTTGCAAGTTTTGCTTCCTGGGGACTTCATGGGTTTCTCCAGCCCAGTTGAAGCTGGATGATGCCTGGCCACACAAGTGACCTGCACGAAGCTCACTCTGGGCTAGATTTTTGCCATGTGCATAAGGCATTTTGTCTTAAGTAACTCGTGCTGTAGCTGATATTCCATAAGCAACTGATGGGACTAGCAGCAGCATTTCCTYAGGCATCTCCTGAAGGAGGCTGTTAAAATCTGGCACTTTAGCAAGTTCCACAGCCCTGGTGGGCATAGCTCTTGTGTGCGTACAGATCTGATCTGCATCCCATGCAGCATCCACCAGGCTATTCAGAGGAAGCAGTGGGGGGGCTACAGCGCCCTTACCCTTTACTGCTAAACCAGTCCTTGCCTTTATTAATAACAGCCAGTGCTTGAGTGTAATTTTATAGGTGGCATCTTGGGGAGCAACGTGCAAAAGGATAACAGGTTGGTGAGAGAGCCAGGAAACATTTATTTTGGCAGAAGACGTTATGTGGGGAGGGCTCTGGGACTCTGTGGGTTCCCTTGAAGACAATGTGATCACAACATGTGATTCCCATGATCTCCTTTCAAAGGCGATCACGTCTGTGTTTGCAAAGTTGGTCCGGAGAGCTCTGTGCCATGATGTATYGTGAGCCTACACATCAGCCGTGTGTAAATCATACCCACTGCTTGGTGTAATAATTATATATTGCAGGGATATAATAATTTTTGCCTTTTTCAGATCTATCAATGAAGGATGGCATATAAATACGGAGGAATATCAACTAAATTGCAAGCAGGGAGAGAGGGACTTCTACTGTGTTGGGGAGAAGCCCTGAAGCCCAGACACAGGCACTGAGGTCTCCTGGCAGGACCTTGAGCCCATGCATCCCTCCACCAGTTCCCTAGGATAAGGCATAGGMCCCTGTCGACTGAGCTGTTACCTTCCATGGATCCCAACCTCCTGCTCCTTTCTACGYGGTGCACAGGGAGTCGCAGGCCTGCTGGCTTGGAGCCGGCCTCCCGCCAGCAAAGCACCTGAAAGCTAAACACTGCATTGCCAGCACCYTTGCTGTAAATGTAGCTCTTAATCACACTGTGGCTCAGTTCCCTGTTTGTAAAATGAGCATATTAATCCTCCCTTTATCCCACTGTTTATCAGCCTTGACTCACAAGACTGTAAACTCTCCGAGGCAGGGTTGTCTATTAGGATGTGTCTTTGCAATCCTTGGCTTACCAGAACCTTGAGGTCTGAGGAGTTTCTAAATGCTGCTGTTTGTATATTATTATATTATTCATTGTGATTAATTTCTGGATTTCATCTTTAAACAAAGTTTGCTATTTCACAAAACTCAGCTCAAGAATCCACAAACCAAATTTATCCTTGCTCTCATGATAGTAACATTACGCATAAATGTTAATAAATCCTCACTCTGCAGGCATTGACTTGTAATTTCCCATTTGTACTTCTTTTACAAGTGATAAAGAATTACTCTGAGGAATTTTCATTGCAAAGAAATCAATTCTCTGCTAGCTTGGGAAGGTAGCAAGGCCCATATAAGGTGATCTCCTACCACCACAGCTCCCTTGAACAAGAGTATATTTTTGAGAGCACGTACAGCTGGATGCCAGCTTTCCAAATGCTTGTGTTGATCTACCAAACACTGCAAAACAATCTATCTTTAAAATGAATTATGTTGCTAATTGCTCTCAGAAATCTATCACAARAAGAGTATAAATTACAGGTTGGACATGCCAGCGAAGGAGGAATGCTATGTGGTTTATATCAAGTTAAGCCACTGCCAAAACTTTCACTGATTTATCTACTGGAATGGCAACCCCAGGCTAAAGGTAAAAGGGGCACGTTGCCAACAAAGACCCTGCTCCTGCAAAGGCTTGTGCATGTGCCTAACCCTCCGTGTGCTCCTCACCTCCCTGCAGGAAGAATTTTTTAAGCAAAAGGTGCACCTGCAAGGTGCTCCTGCACGTACCAGACAGCAGTGCCTGCAAGGAGCCAGCATGGCAAATGCTGCTCTGCTCCAAGCTCAACACCGATGGTAAGAGGAGGTTCTGGAGCACTGAGGGGCAGCAGCTCCTGCAACGGGCTCAGATCCAGTGACTGCCACGTTTCCAGGCTGCGCCGCAGGGCTGTCCAGCAACAAGCACAGCTCAGTTCTCCTTCAGAGAAGACAAGGAACCTGGAGGGTAGTTAAACAGAGAAACTGTTCAACAYGACCCAGCTACCCACGTACCCTATCTAATAGAAAAGCAACAATGACTTGTTACTTATTGTAATTACTTACACTGTATAGTGCACAGCTGAGAGCCTTTGATATTTCAATGACAATACTCTCAGGTGTGTTGTTTCCTGAGGGATATTTAATACTGCCTATATTATACAGCAAATTAGATTACATGAACCTTCAGATTGAAAGGTCAGGTATTGGGAAGTGGAGAAGCGCCAGAAATAAGAATGCTAATGTGTCCTTCATTCAGATTACTCATGTATATGCAGTTGATAAGGTCTTTAATTACATGATCTCATCCTCGTAAATGTATTGAAACAAGCACAGGACGATCCAAGGGAAGCTGTACAGCAACGTCAACTGAGGCATTTGCTAAATTCTGAGTTTCTTAATGTGAGAAAAGTGCTACATTTTTAGAGAAGCATCTTTGTTCATAAAACGCACTTTTGCCTATTCTATTTTCCACACATTCTGCTTTCCAGTAGTCCTCCTAATACAATAYTCACTGAGGCTATTAGCAGCACTGGGAAGGGTAATCAGAAGCCACATGTGGATTAGCCAGATTCTGTAAGAGGCTAAATGAGATTTCAGCAAATTAATGAGACAAGGTAATTTTTGTGATTGAAAGTCTTTGCCAAAGATAAAGCACTACATTATTATCAGGTACAGCTTTCATTTTTGGCTAACTACTATCTCAATTTTTGAAGAGGAGGGAAGTATTTATCCCACATAAGGAAAAGAAAACTAAAGTGTATACTCAGCAGAGTCATAGTGTATTTATCTGGGCTGAAAAACAGGACATATCTGCTGGTGGACAGCTATCCAGTGAGGTATTTTTCCCCTGCTGCACTGTTTTTTTTGGCAGCACAATGTGCTAACTTTAGAAGTGTCTGAATGCCTTTTCTAAACTATTAGCACAAAATAAGCTCTTTTGTGTTTTATCTATTCATGCTTCTTAATTTATGTTCTGGCACCACTTTTCCTGGTATTGTGCAAGTCAAGAGCCTGCACACAGGGCCAAAATCTGTTTGTGCACTGGTGACCRTCAGGCTAAGCACTCCTGAAGTTGATACAATCACAAGTTCACCCACRAAAGCCAGACCCCTCTGTATCTCTTACAATCTAAGTCACACATGCCTACCTCAAAATCTTGCTCAAAAGGTAATATTACACCTTCYTCTGCCTCCAGAGTCAATGACATGCTAGCCAGAAAAAGGAAGGGGCGATGGTGCATGGGGTGAGATCCAAACTTCCCTGCAGTGTGCAAGTCTGGAGCTCCAGTTTCCCCCAGGCTGGGAGAGCCAGGGACCATCACGGAGTCCAACATCAGAGCCAAAACACCCCCAAAGTGAATTGATCTCTTTTATTTTGACTTGTCTGTGTCTTATAGCAATGTGTTTTACTGTCTGGGAACCAGACAATAAAAAAAGAATCTGCATCAATAAATAATGTGAAACAGGATATTCAAGAACAATAATCCAAAGCACTACATGAAATGAGAGTCTTTCCTTTAAAACATTGCACACTGAAGTTCCCTGGGGCAGCAAAACCCTTTCTTTCATGTTCTTGATGGAACCAGGGCATGGCTGGTGCTCAACCTATCAAGAAAATGTATATTTTTATAAATGTTGATACTGAGCCAAGAATTCCAATGATATGAAACTCTGCTGAGTGACACAGTTTACAGGAGCAGCTGCAGTACTAGAAGCTTAAAGCTTCTCTTCTCCTAATTCAGTGCAGCTCACTGCTTTCCTTGTGAAAAGAATAGCCATGGAAGTGCTTTGGGAGCATTTACCGCTGGGGCAGAGGAGCATTTTTTCATTTCACTTTTGCCCAAGGCAGCTGCAAGGATCGTCCGTGCTGTAATTCCCAGTCCAGATTGCCCAGAGCTTGGCTTGGAAAGCCCAGGTGTATCAGAAGGCCTGCAGGAGTACCAGGAAAATCGACTGCCAAAGTCTGTTTGGGCTCTTTTTTGCAGACAAATGTCAAAAAGAGGGAGAAGGCCTTAGTGGCATCCAAGAGAAGAGCACGTTCATGTCCTGGCTGCCAGACAGGCTTTGCAGAACCAGGACTAAGTCTGAGAGTGCTGGGGCTGAGTGGGCTCACTTCCCCATGGGCCTCCAGGGAAAGTCAGGGGGACTAACGTCTCCAACTCAACCTGCTGAAGCCCCTCAGGTCTGATGTCCCTGCACAAATCTCCAGTGCTCTGCAGCCTGCCCTCTCCCATGTGTCTGGAGACTGCCTACTTGCTGAAAATTCACTCCTCCACCTTCCCTCCTTCTGCGCTTTTACTTCCTTTTTCATCCAAAATTTTAAGCCCTAGAAACAAGCACTTTTCATCCTTAACAAAAGGATGCTGCTCCAACTTTCACAAAAAGCTGCAGCTCTGAAACTCAGGGAGACTTCTGTGATTGCCTGCTGCACTTCTCAGCTCGTATCTGTCCCAAACTACAAAGGATTGGTGAGGAGGGAAAGCAAGAGGAAAAGCAAGTGGAAAAGATCTCTCCTGCAAACCCCAACCAAGCTGCACTTGTGAGTCTTGTTTCAGCTTAGCAACACATGAGCCAACACAGAGACGTGGAGACTGCGAAAGTGGCAGGGAGAAGTTAAATACTGGTATCTGCTAACTGCAGGGTGAATGCAATGCTAAGAAAACTCATCTAAGTGCAACACATGAAGAGGTCMAACAGAAAAATAACTAAGCATCTGCATTTTCTCTTTTGGATTGTTTCTGGCAGAGGCCTGATCAAAGTCCTACCAAGGACTCCAGGTAGCTGGATTGCCTGAAGTTGGATTTGGCTCCAAATCGATAATCACTTCATTCTGAGATGATAACAAATATATCTAATGGTTGAAGATGGCCAGAAGCACCGCTGTTGTCTCACTGGCACACGCTGCAGAACGTGGAGTTGGCTCCATAGCCTGGGGGTAGAAAGGCAGAAACACATTGCCTGATTCAGATACAAAGCCCTTTCCTCTCGGATTTATGCAGGCAGACATACTTGTACACATACAAACACACCAGTTTTTCATCACAGTGTGCACAAGTGGGCTAATACAAAAAAAATGACATATTGTTCCCTTACACACATGCACTCACCAACACAAAAACACACTAAAAATATTTTGCAAAGGCACCAAAGTCAAGCATATGCTGTAAGGAATGCCAGAATTAAGACTGCCTGTGCATTTTGATAATGTTTCCAAGACTAAAGTAAAGCAGTAATAGTACTGTTTTCAGTGTTGCGCTAACAATTCCTTCTCTGTTCATTCAGAGCCTGCACTAAAAACACCTTTTTTTTTTTTTTTTTTTTTTTCTAATGTCTTGGGCAAAAAAACAGGAAGCAAAAAACCACAAGACTTTATTTGTGAAAGTTCTCAGGGAAAACAAAAGCAAAATCTCAGAGATTAGGAAATGTCAGAGTAGAAGTTGCTCAAATGTGGTGGTACCTTCAATTTACTCATATCCCCATCTCCAGGAAAAGTGAACTAAAATTGCACATTGCTTTGACTTTTGAGTGATCAACACTCTCTTGCCTCAATAACAGTCTTCTAGCAAAAGACATTTGTGCATTAAAATGCAAAAGGGACTTTTCTTTTGTTTTTAGAAAAGYCAGATGAAGATCTCCCTGCAAACAGATCAACAGTAGAGCTGCTACATACAGATTCAGTACAGTGCTTRACTACTCATGCCGGAGTCCCTGTCAACACTACAGACTGTCGTCTTTGGCTTCAAGAGCCAGAAGGAAGAAAGATTTTGGCAAGATGTTGGATAACTACACAGAGCTGAGCAATCCTGCTCCAGTCCTGCTGCTAAGCTTAAACTCTCCTTCRCACCTATTCCTTGCCTGAGCTCTTCTATCCTTTCCCTTCCAAAACGTCCCCATTTTRGGCCCGTCACGGCACTTCGCCACTCACCTAAGTCCCAGTCTCTTCATCTTGACAAACCTTTCCCTAATCCAACACACCTTTCCTAGTCTTTATTTTATTGCTCAGCCATTCTCAATTCCCCAGGCCCAATCTCTCCGCTATGCATCAACGCTTCTCCCTTATTTTCCCACACTGTCCCATTTCACACCATCCAGTTCATCCTGCTAATTTCCCTTCCTTTTCCTTTAATTCAGCTCAGGCAGCATTGTCCCTCGTGCCTGAGCTCAGTGGGATTCATGGACATGCCAGGGACAAGTCTTGCACTATCAGACCTAGCATAGCAAAGCAATCACAGGAAAGGTCCTTTAGGTCTCTGTCCTGTACCATGCTCTGTACAGAGCATCGAGTGGGTGCAAATTGCMAAGTTCAAGCAGATCTTTGCTGATGTCAAGATTGGCATTTTCCTAAGACCTAACCTGTGGGGCTGGTTTTAGTGGTTACTGAAGTGGAAGAGAAGTAGTAAAAAGATCCCATACACAGGATCCCCTTCAACAAATATACAGGCTGCATTCAAAAGCAGTGATCCCCCCCGAATTTTTAGTATGGCCAAATGAACTACTTAAAATCTTCATCATTTGGGGAATGATTTGAAAATAGCAGTTCTTTGTAGCTTCTCTGTAGTTCTTTCTCTGTAGTTTCTCTAAATTGAGAGTTTCAGACATGACTTGTAAACTTCAGGTAACTCCACTCTCCTGAAGGACAAGTAGATGGAGAATGAAGGACAAGCACTGCACAGCTGGCCAAATGCTGCAGATTTTAAGTAGCAGCAAAAACACACTAAGTAATTTTAGCCAGTAAGGAAAATATGAATATGCCATCTATACAAGCTAAGGAAGTGTAGCCTCATATTTCAGAGCTACTTCCCAAACACCTGACAGCCACCAGTGTTCTACCTTGAGGTCCTGTTGGCATTCAGCTTGGAAGTATCTGTGGGTCCATGGAGTGTCCTGGCATCTGTCAGCACATCCAGCTGCCACTGCCTGCTCAGGTTCTCGAGGTGGCCTTGGGGCACCTTCCTTGGGGCTCTGTAGAGGTGAGATCCTTCCAGATTACAGGCTGACTTTCCAGTCACCACTTCTAATAAATGGTAGGAAAGAGAAGTTTTGTTCTATGTTCATGACCACGCAGTTATGTTACTTATGGGAAAAGCTCAAGAACTTACAATTCTTTAGGACAGCAAGAGATACCTCCTTTGGAATATAGCACATATTTATGTTCAGACACATAGGAATTGAAATGTTTGTCTTTCCTGACTTTTTATTTCTTTTGTTTCCAAGACCTCTCACTGTTACAGAAGCCTTGCCCCTCTTTTCTGCATTCACTTTTTGACCTCTAACTGATTGGATTCTACCTAATATTTATATTCTTCCACAAGCCTCTTTCATGCTGAAGAACAGACAAAGAGGTCCACATCTCTGTTTCAAATCATAACCAAAAGGTAAAATCCATAAAGATTTGAAAGAGCATCAAGGCTTCCAAGACCTGGAACCTTCCTGTTCTGACTTTACCACCTAGACCTGAAGAGCCTGAACAACATGTTTTGGTGATTACAGAGAATTTTACCAAAACAGGCAGGTGCAGATGTGATTCTATRGTTGCAAATTAGGTTCTCAGAGGAAAGGTTGCACTGCAATTTCCAACCTGTCTCCCCAGTCCATTAGTGCAATCATAACTAAGGAAAGTGTTTGCATAAAGACTATGACAAACAACTGATGAAGTTCAATCATTTGCATTGGTTGATAGTGAATACAAAAAAAAGGAGGGGGATGCATTTCTGTTGGTATGTGATGAATTTTGAGGTTTGGCAAAGCACAGAAKTAGACTGTCAACTAAGGATTTTCTTTTTATAATTTTAAATCTTGATGCCCCTTTTCCTATAACTCAGTTTGCCCCATTTCTTCTTAGGTCATCTGTGGACTACAGAGACACTATAGAGATATTTTCCTATTCACAYTACACCTGTAGCTACAGGCAAACATATCTCTTTTTATATAATTCCCCAAGTTAGAGTTGCTGTACTCGTGTCTGAGATTTTCCAGTCAGAAATATATGTCCACACACCCAGGAAGTCTGCAGCTTTGTGAAAGAGCACACCTGCTCCAGGTGTGCTGCACAGCCAGCCTCCAAACCTACAGCTGGCCCTGCTGTAGAGTCATGTTGACTGCTGGTCCTGTAGAGCCACATTGACTCTACATATCAAGCAGCTACAGCCACAACATGTTAAGTCCAGTGCTTCCCAGAATTGCCAGTTTACTGTACCTGAACCATCTAGCTGATACACACATGTGCAGTAAATTTGTCTGGCACACTGAGATCTGCAAGTCTGTTGCTCTGGCTCACGGCAACTGCTCTGTGCAGGCATGGTAAATCCACTGCTTCTCACAAACACTTTTCCTGCACACACATCGAGGATGTGACTGAGGTTGCCAGTCCCATGATGGCCCAGTTCTTGTGTGGTAGCTCCAAATAGGCCTTTGGACATCTGGAAATTCTGAACGAATATAGGAAATGCACAAAAACTGGCTGGATAAGGTTTCTAGCCAAAGAGAAATCATGCCAGTGAAAACTCCCACACATCACAGTCTAAATTTCATTCTGGCATTAGGATGCACTGGTAGAGTCTGCCTGCATAAAGACCACAGGCTGCTGGGTTGAAGAGATGGGCAAAGGAAAGTCTGTATAGTATGTAAAACATTCTCTGAATGCACACTGTCAGTGAAGCAGAATTACTTGCACTCAGTCTTTTGAGTATCACCTATGGCAGACCTAAAGGAAAGCATCCTTTCAACTAAACATGTGACTGTCAGACATAAGAGATGACAATATATTTCAAAATGATCAAAGTCAACTGTCAGAAAAATTAGATTACTCATTATTAGTCTTCAGTAGTTCCCATGAGAACCTTAAACAGTTGGTGGTTCTTCTTAAAAGATTAGAGTAAGCTGTGCAATGTGTCATGATGAAAGTGGTAAAGATTTGAAAGAAAGGGCAGACTATCTTTGTTTCTGAGTGCAGACTGTTTCTTTATAATTCAGTCTTTTAATTATACTAAATTTTATCAGGCTGCAAAGTAGAAAACATTGGAAAAGGGCCTGTGTCTTTCCAAGAAATGTTGGAAATGGCACTTCAAATTAATTCCTTTGGAAGAATCTGGTTCCTATTGGCCAGCATCGATGCCAGCAGATATGCTTATTTCCAAATCACTTCCCCTTACTCTCTTAGTCTTACAAATGCTAAAATGAGAAATGATGGTGATAAGGAGTCACAGGGCTAATTATTACATGCTGAAGCCTACAATCTTATCAGTGGAGCTTGAAATAAAATTGGCTATGTATTACCATGACCTATAAGTAAAGGTGGGGAGTTGCAAAGCAAAGTCAGATGAGGCTTTAGGCATTAAAATTGATGGTCTGCAGTAAAATAAAATAAAATAAAATAAAATAAAATAAAATAAAATAAAATAAAATAAAATAAAATAAAATAAAATAAAATAAAATACAACTTGCATTGATTGTTTTATTCCGTTCCATGCAAATTTGTATGATACGTGTATAAAAATAAATCCTATAAATTCAAAAGATAAAGAGTATCAGATAAGTAATATTTAATGCAAAGAGACTTTCAGGCAATCTAGAATATCTGTGAACAATGATTTCCTCAAAGCAGTAGCCMAGATTTCTCTTTGAAATATCTTGTTTGAAGTTTCTTTGCATGGTCATAAAACAAAAGTCTTTCTGTTTAAAGGGTTACATTAAAGGAGTGTTTCTTTTTTTCATGAATTTATTTGTTGGAAAATGCTGATGAGGAAGAGACCCCCAAAATGCTGTGGAGTATATTATGACCATCATTTCAAAGAAGAGTGATAAGTCCTTCAGATCTTTCTCCAACAGTGAGATAATCATGCATCCTTGTCCTTTCATTATTGTTTCTTAGCCCAAAAATTATCAAAGAGCATAATTTAACTGCATTTTGATGTTCTTTACTACCATTGCTTTTTCTTTTTTTTTTTCTTTTTTTTTTTTTGCTTTTCATTTACTGTACATGCCTGAAGCACATACCTCAGATAAAAAGACAGGACTTTGACTCTTTAAAGTACATATAGCATGGGACTTATTAAAAATATGTTACCTGTTGACCAGGTTTTCATGCTCCTTACTTACAAAAGAGGTCTAGATCCTGTTGAGGTGTCTCTCTCCTCTCCTCTCCTCTCCTCTCCTCTCCTCTCCTCTCCTCTCCTCTCCTCTCCTCTCCTAATTTATAATGCTCAGTATTGCACTACANAGTGCAAATTTATAATGCTCAGTATTGCACTACAACGAGAGGCTTTTTGTTGTGGGAGCTTCTCATGGCACCAGCCATTTCTCCCCATTGCCTACTCAGTGCAGTTCCTTCAAAATCCTTTAAGCATCAGTGACATGTTCAGTCCTTACAGTCACAGCTACTTAAGGCCAGAAGGGATACCAGTGAACACCTGCTTGAGCAACCTGGAAACCCCAGGTTGAACAAAAGCAGTGGCTTGATGGTGCTCAACTTACACACTCCTGCARGTTTTCCAGGGGAATTATTATCTCTCTATGGTGATTTTAAGTTTCCCAACCAGCCACTTGCTTTTCTCAGTTACTTTTCACAGATCCCTTAAAAATAGCCAGTGGGCTCCTTGGCTATATCTGCAGCAGTAAAACAGGGGGAACTCAGATGCCACTCAAACCACTCACACTGTTTTGTTTTTAGCCCTCTCCCAGGCATGTCTTTGGCTCTGGCCAGCTAGCAACCTCCCAGATAAAGCTGAAATAGCATCTGGGAGACAGCCTGGCCAGAGACTATTCCTAGCTGGTCTTTACGGACAAGGCATCCCTGCTTTGGGAAGGAAAGAGGATGGAGTTTAGCCAGATGGACACAAATCAGGTCAGCTGCCCTTGTAGTTCAGGGATTCCCCAAGTCAGAGATGTAGTCTTTTTTGGTGATTAATGATTCACAGTAAATTTCTCTTTGATTAATTTGTTSAAATGCCTTTTGGGCCCATGGAAAGCTTTAGCATCCACAGCTTGACAAGGAGGAGTTCCACAGCTTATTTCAGTGTTATTAATAGAATACATAAATGAAATAATAGTAAATTTATCACCTCTTGGCAAACACTTCCATGACGGTAGTGATTTTAATAACTCTTAAATGGGTTTGTTTTGCTTTTTGTCAGAGTATGTCCAGATTGACCTTCCAGCTACTTGTTTTCTGCTAATATCTTGCCTATTATCTAGAAAAGCCCCACAGTACCTTATCTTCCTGTGATCAAGCTACTTTTCTTTGATAAGTTAAATCAACTGAGTTCCTAAAATCCTTTCCAATATGGCATGCTTTCAAAATTCAATTATCCTAAATATGTTTCAACATGACTTTCATTTCAAAAGGGAGCCTTTTTTTTTTACTTTGCTTTTGCAATGTAAAATTAACCTTGACAGAAATAAATATCATTTGCTATCTCCGTACRTTTTTGACATCCTGAAGATGTTACAAAGAACCCTTTGGTCTGTCTCCATGAAATAAAATCTTTTAATTGCAAAATAAACAGTTTCACAATARGCATCCTGGACTATCCCCTTCTGCACAAACTATGTTCCAAAATAAAAGTAGTTTTTAGTCCAGAAATGTTAGTCTGAGTTGGAAATTGGAARCATGCTAATTATTATGGATGTAAACAGCTTATTCAACATTATAGGCTTTGGGAAATTTCTCCATGGAGACAAGCCCTTTCCAAACATGAGAATTGCACAAATTAACTTCACTGCATTTGTTTTCTTAGGGTTTTCATTACGTTTCTTTGTTAGAAAAAGAGGAGGCCTCTTTATGGTAACTTCACATTATCAAATATAATTTGATAGCATACCTTGTTGCAAGATACTTACTGTCCAAGACGAAAACTCAATGTCAATATTTCTATTTATTTGGCAACAGAAATACCGTTTCACATTACATTTGCATTTCATATGAATGTTTTTCTCATTCCTGTACTATCCTGTCCTATGTGATTGATGTGGAGAAAACATATCCTAGTTCAATAAAATTCTAAAAAAAAAAAAAGTGTGCATTGAATGTGCCTCTCAGAGATTATACAGTGATGATAGCTACTCCTCTTTAAATCTTGATTTTCAAGATCACACCTCCGGTTACACTTCCAGGCATATATTGTAGGTTTCTGACTTCTACACATGCAATGTATCTTCCTGGATTTTAGTTTTCCATTCTACACATCCAAATCTCATGATTCACATTGTCCTGCAGAGCCTTCATTTTCTTTAGAGCTGACACTGAAAGAACTCACTACACAAAATTTTAAATTGCATTCAGAGACACTACATTTCTAATATCCTTACTGAGGTTGAGAGAGTCACCTTAAGCATAAAAAACATGTAGAAGGACTTTAAGAAGCAAAGGATTTAGAGCAGAATTAATACAGACAATTTTTACTCCATAAATGAAAAATGTTTTCAGACTCTCAAGAATTCTCCAAATGTGGCATTTGAAACTCTGAAACCACACATAGTTGCTGTGCAGAAGACAACCAAAAAGAGCAGCATGAGAAGTCTGCATAGGGTGTTTTGTTGAAGCCTAAGCACCTTAGCAGGACCACAGCCTTCACACTCACACTTTGTACCAGGCTTCACCCAACTCCCTACTTGGATTTTTATATGATGCAAGGAATTAACTGAAATAAAATCATTATGGTTGGAAACTGAATCCTGAAAATGAGCAAGATGACTCTCTTTCGTCTTCAGAATTGTATCAGAACACAAATACTAAATACTCGATAAGACAGTCAATTCATGCAAGAGTCTGACAAACTATATCCAACAAGAGTTCTCCATTTTGCTCTTGAATTCTCTCATCTGTTGTTAAAATTAAATATTAGCATATCTTTACAGACCATTTTGCCATTTAGTTTGAGAGAAACAAAATCATGCCAGTTGCACTGGCACAACTACACCAGAATATTCAGATAYCACAGGATTGTTTGAATAGTGTTACTCTAAGAATTTTATAGATTGACAGTACTTTAATAACACCATCCTCACTTTGTAATTCGTATCAAAACAGATGTCCAGGGATTTCATAACTTCTTTTCCATTTGTATTCRTTATCATAAATTTAACCCTTTTCAGGCAAGCCCTTGCCCCCAGTAATAGCATGCTTTAATTTCTGAAAAAAGGGCTTGAAGCTTTTAAACAAGTCAGGTTGGAGCCTGATTCCAMTTACCTCCTCTGTATTTTCTCACCAACTTTTCTCATCAGTAGCTTCAGCTTTTTTTAAAACAAGTTTTCTTTTTCATTTTGCTTTCTGTCTCTAGCACTTCAATTTAATATCATTCTCTTCAAAAACAAACAAAAAACAGCATACATACAGCATTTCTTTTTTACACATTAAAAAAGAAAGCAAACCTTTTAATCCYTTTTTTTCTGGGGGCAAATTTCTCTTAATCACTTTTCTGAGCACAATTTAGCACATGTAATTATATCTCATAACGAAAGGAAGTGAATCATTTAATAAGATGCTTTGATTTTAGGAAGTACTAAATATAGTTAATCTAAGGATATTTTATACTCTTTTTGGTACAGTGGTTATTGCCAAAGACAGCRCTGCTTTTTAAGGAAGAATAAATAAGATGGTGTAGTTCTTGTCACAGAATAGTGTTTCTGAAACACAGAGCAGCAGTCTGGAGGGATTAGGGATCAGGCCTAAACTATAAACACTCTGCAAAACAACATGCTTAGGTTCTGGCAGACTGCCATTGGTCGTGCCTTAAGAAAAAATCTTTTTTGGGGGGATTGATCTTTATTATACCTTTCAGCCAAATACACACCCAGGTGTTAACAGCCAGACCTTCCTAAACCTCTGCAGCTATTCTCATGCACAACAGAAAGGACATTTCCTGAAAGAGGAGCAATCCCCTCCTCAAACAGCCATCCTATCTACTGAACATCAAAGTAATAGCCTGCAGGCCACTTCCTTGGGGTCAGTATGCCTATCCCTTCTTATTTGACCCATGTTTTGCAACATCTTGCTGCCCCCTCAATGTTGTAAGTCTTAGCTACAGTTTTGATGGTTGAGGAGAAGCCTGGTCCCTCTGATGTTCCTCACAGGGGTCATGGTGCAGCCACACAAGCGTTTTCCTCCCTACCAGTGACCCGTCATGCTAACTTTGCAGCACTCCTATTCATCAAGAGTCTTTATGAATGTATTTTACAGTCCCTATCTCCTCTTCCTAAGGTGTTGTACACCATACTCTGCTAAAATGAACTAACCATGATTAATAGCACTATTAAAATTGAATACATGTTGGCAGAATTGTAATAACTAGAGAAAGAACATTAAATTGCAGCTGAAGAACCTAGGCAGATCACATGGATAATACAAATACTGCATACTAACATGTTCATTTCCAGAGCTATCTGCAATCAAGCACATGCAATATTTCTTTCCTGTTCCCCTCATATACCTACAAGCTTTTGGTTTGTGATGCGAGAAAAATGAAAGGGTTATTGTACTGAGTTCCCCATTTTGTACATCATGCACACCTGGCTGTATGGAGGGAGGACTGATATTAACAGTAATGTGAACAAAGAGCATTATGCAATTTCAGAGCATTAGTCCACATTTCTCCTGAGACACTGGACCTTGGGATGAGATTGAAAAAAGGTGTAGGTGTCACAGCACTGAGATGTGCAAGAGCCAGTTTCCAGATACTCACTGTCTTGTAAAATACTGCTGAGCAAGATGTTTGGGCTCCCTAAGCAGAGTTTCCTCAGAACTGCAGTCACAAACAAATGCAGCAGAGAAGCCACATAACAGAGAAATCTCGAGGTGGCGTTGAGCCTCACCCAGCTCAAGGACACCTCACTTGGTTGGTTTTCACAGCCCCATGGGATGGAGATGACCATTCCTAATCTCAACTGGAGCATCTTTTTCCCATAATACACAACACCCGGATGCAGGAAATAGAAGTTCACATCATTCCCTGGCCAAAGGAAATGTTGTCTACACATTATGAGAGGGCTTGATTTCAGGGCGTTTATTCTTCAGGGGAAAAAGGAAGAAGCAGAGCAGAGGTAACTGCAAAGTTCAGTGTTTAGRAAAGTCATTCCAGTTTGGGTTTTTGAATAGAAGAAGCCAACAAAGGGAAAAAGGAACACAAAATGTTGTCCAAAGTAAAAATCTATTTTTGGTGAAAAACAGGTTTTCCTTCCATGTACCCTTAGAAAACAACTGAGTGACTCTTGCTGTGACAAGAATAATTTTATCCACCACTAAAAGCCCTTTGCCTCTGAAGAAAAACACTATGTATATATACGAAACAAGCTGCAATGCCTTTCCCATGCACTATTAAAAGTTGTTCTGAAGAAACAACCATCAAAATGTGAAAAYGGGTGAACCCTCACAATGTGAAAAAGTGGTGAAGATGGGAGCTGTTGAAGGGCATGATCTGACACTACCATGCACAGCAACGCCAGGCCAAGACACAGAGCAAAGGGTGGAGACTCCACTTGCAGTTGCTGAGGTCGAGGCTGACCTGCTCATGGGTCAAACCTGGACCCATCTTCTTACTCCGTGCTCCTGGCTATTATAAAAGGCAACAAAAGAGATGACCAGGCCACTGCCAAAGGACAACTATCAGTCAGAGTTTGTAATGATGATGCTTTTATAGCGATGCACTGAACTATTGAGTACATGAGGAAATGTGCCTGAAGTCGGGATGAGAAAACTTACTTTGAGGCGGACTCTTCCCCTTCTTCCTGTTTGGTTGACTTCTCTGAACTGTACTGAGGTTTTCTTCTACTGCTCTGTAGTCAATCTGCTCACCAATTCACATTATAATGTGAAATTATAAATGTGATGGGATTTGTTGTTGTTCTCTGCTTTTTGACAGTTTCTGGAGAAGAAACTTCTGGCTTCTTGCCAGAAAGATTATATTCTGTTTCCCTAAAGAAAAATGCATTTTTCATAAGCAACTAATTTACATTGCAAACTCTGGGCCTTATTCCAGACAGACAGACTATTTTTAATAAAGTTTTCTACAAGCTCTCAGTTGCCTTTTAAGTCTCTGACTGTTAACCTAAAAATATTGTGCTTAGAGAACTGCACACAAAGGTGTATTCATCAGATCTGGGTCTGTTCTCACACTGAAATAACCCTTTAGAAGTTAAACAAATTACAATATATTCATAAAAGTGAATACATTTGGGTATTATATACAATTAAGAGAGCCCAAACACAGTCCCAGACTCTGATTGGTTTTGATTACAACCTGCAACTATGGCTGGACAGGAAATGTTGTTTCTGTCTAGCAATTATTCCTGGGATTTCAGAAATTCTTTCAATTTCCATATGAGGACAAACTGGAGACATTTTACAGTTCTCCTTTATATGCAAAAGCAGAGAGAGAGGAGAACACCCCATCAGGTTGAAGTTAGAACTCGAACCTAGAATGAGATCTAAAATCAGATTAGCCATAAATTCTTGGATTTGAAAAGGAGATTGATGTGCTGGACCCTCAGAGGCATTCAGTGATCATTAGGCTTTTTCAATCTTCTCAGTTGAAGAATTTCAGCTCAAATACAGAACAGTAAAG
Organism: Nothoprocta perdicaria; assembly: GCF_003342845.1. Classification (NCBI taxonomy): domain Eukaryota; kingdom Metazoa; phylum Chordata; class Aves; order Tinamiformes; family Tinamidae; genus Nothoprocta; species Nothoprocta perdicaria. The sequence continues at coordinate 3,500,581 of NW_020455632.1, forward strand.
TACAAATAATTAACTGTTCATTAGATCAGGGACTTGAGCCTAATTAATCTCCATGGGAAGTCAATGCCCAAAACATCTGCTTTAGGCATCTCACCTCACTCTTTAATTCCACTAACTTCCTAATTTGTCTCGGTCATTTTTCAGGGGGCAAGAGAGAATAAAAAGGAGCTTTATCAAATAATACACAGGAACAACCCTGAAAGTAAATTTATGAGAAGATTTTGATTTGAAATGCACAAATTACAGCAGCTATAAAATGCTCCTTGCTATTTAGATTTGAAAACTAATATTATATTTCACATTTTGGTACAAAGTTTTCTGAAGTTTTTCAGGAAGGAAATTGCACCTGGAACATCAGCACATAGAAGAACAGCCTTTTGTTTCTGTTTTACATYTCAATTATATGTTATTAGTCCCATCATCAGCCTTTGCAGAGTCCCTAGATGGAGTATAGGCTATGTGCATGCATACACATACAYGCATGCACAAAAAAAAAAGCAGTTATTTTCACAGTATCCATCATTTGTTCACGCCATTCTACCTCTTGTTCAAAGAGACATTATTATATAATCTTTATCCCTTCCTCCTCCAGTTACTAAGYACATCTTGAGTTCGAGGTCAGTCTTGTAGGATGCAGCACCTGAGTGCTGCATGGAGCTACAATATACAAAAATCAGAATGTTTTTCAAGAGAATAGAACACTCTGCAGGCTTTCCATATATGCTGCTGCTGTAGAGGAGAGAGGCATTTGTAAAGAGATGGGCCTCTTGAAGCTCAGGAATGATTTTAGCTTTCTTGACCTCTAYGTTACGCTTCTGCATGATTTTGGGATTCATTTAATAACTTCCAGGGGTGAATTTTCATGAAATGATTCGCACATAATCCTGATTATATAGTCTTATCTCATGCTTATCTCACTGCTTACTAGAGGGGGCATCACTGTCCCTCCTTGTAGGGAAGGAAACAAGTATTTAAATATTTTAAACAAGTATTTAAATATTTTGCCTGTGGTCACAGACGGGATCACTAACAGCTAGGACAGCTATCCTGATTCAAAACCCAACAAGTAAATCACTTTGACAGTAAGAGCCATCATGCAGTGCACTGTATTAGTCAACAGGTCACAATACCCTAGGGTGGAGTTCCTGGGGCCTTTTGTTTTGAGCGTCAATAAATGCATTTTTCAGTCACCACCATTTTTCTCAACTCCATAGGTCAAAGGTTCCCGTTATGACAGTGTCAAAATTTGCAGCCCCTGTCCAGGAACATTTATAGGAGATTTCTGATGGGTTTGGAAGCGTCCCAGAAATGTGAGCTACTGCAAAGTAAATTCCATAAACTTTTTTTTTTTGAATTATTCATGCAAAAAGTTGTGGGCTTGTGAATCTTAGGAAGATTGCTGACCTATAATGACAATGTCAGTTTTTTTGACATTCTTGTAATTTTTAAGAAAAAGTATTGAACACAGGGGACAGAGACACCACTAAATCTTAAGCATATTATTTTATGACTGAGCAACTGAGATAGGCTCCTAGGTATGAACAGACTTGGGACTCACCTTAGGCAAATGCAGCTATTATGCTTGCAGTTAATCTGCAAGATCAAGTGGGATTTTTTTCCCCATAGCACCTAAAGGAGAAAGGCAATTTGCCATCCACYGAAATACCAGCAGCATATTGATTAACTGTTTGCAATTTCCGAAGTAAAAGGAGGCACTGATGCACTGCCTYCTTTCCTGTTTTGGCCTGAAGTAGTGTGAACTATCCTAGAAATTCGACATATTTGAGGCCTACCACCAAAATTACCCACACAGCTAATGAGGCAGCTGTAGTTTCCTGAGGGCTCCTACTTGCAGTCAAGAACCATAATACCTGCAGAGCTGCAGAGAGCACTCATATAGGCAAGCAACTTGTACAGGAGAGCCAGTGTTAGGGATGTGAGCATATCCCCTCCTCATCACAGAATCACAGAATRGTTGAGGTTGGAAGGGACCTCTAGRGATCATCTAGTCCAACCTTCCTGCTCCAGCAGGGACACCCAGAGCACSGGGCATRGGCAGGTTTGGGAGACCTCCAGAGGAGACTCCACAACCTCCCTGGGCAGCCTGTTCCAGGGCTCTGYCACCCTCRCAGGAAAGAAGTTCCTCCTCAMATGGAGATGGAACTTCCTGTGTTTCAATTTGTATCCACTGCTCCTTGTCCTGTCACTGACCACCACTGAGAAGAGTTTGGCCCCATCTTCTTACCATTCTCCCCCTCAGTACTTATACATATTCATCAGATCCCCTCTCATTCTTCTCTTCTCCAGGCTAAACATGCCCAACTCGCTTAGTCTTTCCTCATACAACAGATGTTCCTTAATGGAAGGAACCCCACAACTCCTTAGAAACCGCTGCCTGGATTTGTAATGTGTGATTGCACCTCTCATTCAGCTCAGGGCCAGACCTTCACCCAGTGACTCCAGAGATATATTCAATGACTTTGAAGTAGTGATTTACACTCCTGCAWACTCACCCTGAGAGCTGAGCATCATTTCCAAGCTCTCCTAACATGAATCACATTCCCCTTCGGAGGGTCACTGCAAAGCCCTAGATGGGAGTACCAACACACACTCTGCTGTCCCTCACAGTATTGTTTTCATACTTAAAGTCTTTTGGTCTCTCCAAGCTCTTTGAAAACATGCAGTGAGCAGAATTAATTCAATGACATACGCTCAACTTTGCTAAGACCSTGGAGCATGAGCTTGAAAAGACACAAAGACCCTTATTCACATCACAGTGCTCCTCTGAAGATCATTCAAGGTAGTTTAAATGCCACCCCAGTAAACTACTTCACTGTTCAAAGGTAACGAAGTCTGTGCTATGTGAAGTTAAATTAACCTGTGCCTAAAAGGCACAGACACCTAATGGCAATGTGGAAAGCTGCAGCAGATGCCTAAATCAAGGGCCTGTTATAAYTGGTTCAGGGAATCAGGAGAAGGAAGAGGAGCAGATAACTGTGATAAAAAAGTTTTGGGGCTTTCTCTGGGATGTGTTCTCTAGTACTTTGTTAAGTCACCAAAAGGACTATTCTTCTAACACTGTTTCATCACCAAGAACATACACTGCAAGAGAAAATGTCTGCAAAGGCCTTTAAGGTGAGATGTGCAGAATAATGCTTTAAACCACTGATACATTTCAAGAATATCTTGTAGTAACAAGCAAGTCTTATGCAAACATACAAAGAGAAGTCAGCATCCCTTTTAAAATGAATGTACTGTACAGACAGCAGAAGAACAAGTGATACTGAAAAGAGACTGTGATTTGTAGCAAAGAATGAAGTGACCACAGCCTTAACAAAGTCATGGTGACTTTAAGCCTTATGTACCAGTGAGGACAGCCATCTGGAAACAGATATAGGACAGATAAGTCATTTTTTTTCAGGTGGACTTCTAATTTTTCTTCCTCCATATTCTCTAACTTCTTAGATGTCCCCTTCTGAGTGGAGTGATTTAGTCTGCTGCCTCTCCTATCCTACTCCTTTTCAATCTGACCTAGAGCTGCAGTCACACAAAGAAAGGCACTTCTTTCCGACAGTTCTGCTCCTCTCCTTCCTTGTAATCACAGATGGCCATCCACAAAGTCGTTAAGGTGTTCAGCAATAAAATCGAACAATTTAAATCTCAATGGAGGACACCAAGCTTATCTCTAGTTTCACTGCAAATTGTTTCCTTTGCTAACTGACCAAATTGGTGACTGGAGAATTCTGATCGCCACTGCATTTCAAATGATGACAAGAAAAGCAAAACTAGTTTTTTGCAACAACAAAAATTTCAGAGTGGACAGACMTTACTCTCCCTTTTCAGTTCTACACCCAGCAAATATTTTGATCTGCTTTCCAGTTACTCCTTCAGTCACTCCTTCACTTTAGTTTAGCTAAATGGTTCTCAAAATCGGCCTCTTTAGGCACATCAGAAGCTTGTTCAGTAACCATTGCTAAGGCTGTTTGGAATGCAAGTAGAAAAAACAAGGACAGAAATCAAGCAGAAAATCTGCGATTTTCATGCAAGCCATAGAGAAGGCAATGGCGACCACTGCTTTAGCCAAATCATCCATTCCCCTGATCATCAAAATCTGAGGCCTTTCTGTCTGGAAAACATTACTGGAAAAACTTCTGATATTCTCAGGAAAGAATCCTTAGTTAGACAATATTTATTTTAGTTGAGAAAGTAACTATTTTATAGCAATTTAGCAGCTGGAAAAAAATGTATAAAAGCTTAGTTGAGGAATGGGTAGGATTTCCACTTTAGTTATGAATTGATCAAGATAAGAAATAATTAATTATACAATTCCTTCTAAATATTATATAAACAGAGAAAATGTGCCTATCTGAAAACCCAGAAATATGTATTTTGGAACAAATCCAGATGCACCAAATGTCTATTTTTAAAYTCAGTGAGTCATGAAAAGGGAAGTGCTGTGATTAGTTATAGCAACTTTAAGTGTTAAATAAACATAAACTAGAAAGAGCTCTAACTGAATCCATATAAACAGACCTCCAAAGGTCAGAAGTGCCCTTTGGACTTCAGAAGGATGTTCTGCATGAAGAGGGAATAACTGCTTKGGGGAGCAGAGCCTGTGAAATGTTTGATGATGTGATTTCCAGACACCTCTGAGGAAACCTTGCTGCTCTTTGCCAAAAGCACAAACAGCTTTGGTGTGTGTGAAACTTGTGTCAATAACCTAGGGAGGAGAGCAGTCCCACGCAGAATAATGACCTATTACTGCCTGGGAACGGGCAGTAGGGATGATAGGAACAGGCACCTGAGTCATGCACACAGTGCTGTGAATCCCACCTCGCGTGGGTGGGTTTGCTCCCAAGATAAGAAGCCATTTGGCAGGAGCTGGACAGTCTGTGGTCAAGTCAAGCCTCATTTATGAAGCCACGTAGTCATCACTGCCCTCAGCTGCCCAGAGCTCCATGGTGCCCATCACCTCACGCCAACCCTGCTCTCATACCTCATCATGTAGGTGTCTTCTCCAGGCACATCTGCACCCACGGACACTACTGCCATGCATGCAACAAGCTCTGAGACTAACCAAAAACCCTTTTTCCTAAGTGATGAGCTAAAATGCTAAGACAGTCTCAGGGATTCAAAGTGTATATCAGACATAAATGTCAATGCTCAAACCCAGATCTGTTATTACATGTTTTCCAAAGATCTTCAACATACATGTTATCAGATCATACACGTTATCACACAGAGGTTGATGATTTTGGTGAAAGAAACAGCATTGTAATTACCCTCTGAGTACTATACAGCAGTAGTGAAACAAAGAAGAGACTTGTATAAAATTAAAAACTTTTAGTGCATCCTATGCAGTGTTTCTATGGATCTGTGATGACCCAGGSAAGGAATCTGCAGTAAAAGCACAGAGGCTTTCTCTGAATTTGCAGCAAGCAGTTCACTGCTGTGGAGATTACAAGCACAAGTTACGCACAGCTGACGTCTACTGACTGTGCATCATCCCTGAACTCTGATTTATGCTTAAAAGCTTAAAAAAGATTTATCTTCAGAGCCAGCTCAAGGAGCATTATGTGAAAGGGGAATGAATAAAGCAGGAAAGTCATAAATTTCCGCTTTCAGTAGAAAAAAACGGATGCTGAGAAACCAAGCAGTAGCAGAGCATTCACAGAACACACCAGGATAAGAACTGCTATGTGTTAAAAACTATTTTCTAAATTCCTTATTAACATTCTTTGATGCTAAATAATGGCAGGAAAACTCGGGGGGGAAGGGTGAGAGTTTGGGGGGGGGCAGGATTCATATAACATAAAAGTATTCTGACTTTTAAGMCACTTTTTAATACACTACTTCCTCACTCAGTCACCTGAGAAGCAAAGAAGGAAGTTATGACTTTGGGAGAAAGATGCTGAGTGAAAAAAATAGGAGTATATTTCCCTACACATCGCCTATTTTCCTGATCTCTCATACACTGGAATSATTACATGGCCTGCCTAGAATTAATTCTGCTTTCTACCAACATCTTAGTTTAACAGTCCAGTGTAGCTATTGACTGGCAGAAAGGAGGTGAAAGAARAAATTTCTCTTTATCTTTGAAAAATATAAGAAAATTGGCAGAAATAAATGAATAAAAATCCAGGTTATATAATGCTGTCTTATAATGCCTATATGTCTCCTATTTAGGTTTCATCTCAACTCTCTTCATAAGTTCTTACTGCTTTACTCACTCTTGTCCCAGATTGCTCCCTCTGTGCTTCAGCAGTCTATTAGAAAGGCAACGGTAAAAAAGAAAGTCTTTTAAATTTTAGTGGAGAAAAAAAAAAAAGAGTTGCCACTGATGAATAGATTTATGGCCATATCTATGCAGAAAATTCAAACACTTCCTTTGAAAAGTGTTATTTCCCAGTTGGAGAGGAATCACAAGGAGAAAGCAAGGGCACCACAGAAATGGTAACTAAGCCATCTCTGAGGCTTCGCTTCCTTCCTGGAGGGACAGAGGAACTATGAATAGGGACAATCCACCCCAGAGGGCAGGGCACTCCTGTGGTCCACGCATGGATGATGCTGGAGCTTTAAACTTCAACAGCAAGTGCTAAAGTGCCAAAAAGCAGCCCCTTTCCTGGACAGGCCCTATGCTACTCTCTCATTATCCATGTTACACAGGAACTCACAGTTTTATTCGGACTGAATAACAGTTTTCTGAAGACTGAATGACAGTTTTGCTGTCAAATACAGCAAATAATGGAGAAGAAAAATGAAAAAAAGGAAGGAAGGAAGGAAGGAAGGAAGGAAGGAAGGAAGGAAGGAAGGAAGGAAGGAAGGAAGGAAGGAAGGAAGGAAGGAAGGAAGGA